>NC_053038.3:210748183-211051213 GCF_002575655.3 Aegilops tauschii subsp. strangulata
TGTCACTGCCCAAATTCAGTGGCTCTTCATTTTGACTTCCAACAGGGGGTGATACAAACATACTTTGGACTGCATTTGCACTTGTTCTTGCAGATGTAGATCTTTCCCCTGATATCTTTCTCAAACGATCTGTAGAAAGATAAACAATATATAAGTAACCAAGCACTTCTTACCTATCAACAACATCAATAGCTTACAAGCTGCAACAAACAAGGCATTATATACATAGATTCAGTGTTCTCAAGTCTATTAAATATTTAAGGTGAAGCCTACTTGACTACTACAACTTAGTCTTCTCAATCTTATTTCACGGCCACACAGGTTTAAATATTAATAGCTAAGTTAGCTAGTACAGTACAAGATACAGATTGGTGATTGCTAAGTGTCGGTTAGTAGCTACTGTCCAAGTTTCAGAAAAAATCAGTTTCGTCCGTCATAGCTCTATGTAGCTGTTAAATTTTAGTTTCGTCAGTAAGGATTTTCTCCAGTTAGTGAAATAAGTTAAGCTGCAACCAGAAGTCCAGAACCAGTGATGATCACTCTAGTCCCTGTCGACTGACTTTTAGCCCTTATACGTGCTTGCAAGTGGGTTAGCCCCGGCTGGCTCATATGCACGCAGACGGTCGTCCCGATGCGAATCGCGTTTGGCGCACTAAACTTGCCCATCACTCGTGTACGACGTCGATCACGGCTGCAAGCAGTGCTGCCCCCCGCACGGCCGCACATACTGCCACGACTACTCGAAGCCCAGCGCGAGGTGATGTACAGCAAGCTGCGTTACCTCATAGGTGCATACCATCATCCATCGATGCCCTACACTTACATGAATCAGTCTACATCCAGTAAATCATGGAACATTCAAGCAAAGTGCTCACCTCCGTCAGCTGGACCATCGCCTGCATCTTTACCCATAGCGTCAAGATGCGGCCGGCCCGTGGCGCTGGCGGCGCTGAAGAGGACGACATGCGACGACCACGGTTGACGGCTGTGATTGTGATCGTATACTATGATACTATTAGGGTTAGGGTTGTATTGTATTTATATGTGGCGATTATGATTACTAATTAATTTATGGATGACTAATTGCATATTTGGGCATGCCAATTGGGCTAAATTTATCGGATAATCCTGTTTGATACCCTCGGATAATCCGTAAAAAACAGCGGATAATCCACATCCGCCGGATATTACCGATATCATATCCGCTACCATATCCGTCGGATATCCGGTTTACCATAATTCGTATCTGCATCCGTATCCGCCGGATTCGTGCAAGTGTATACCATATCCTTAAAAACAGATGTGGATGCGGATTCGAAGCGGAAATTATCCGTACCATTTACATCCCTAGGTATAGTAGCAGGGGTTGTGGGTATAACTGTGCTAGCCATGTCCTCATCATGTTTAGCTTGTAATATTAACTTGGTGCTTTTAGGTACATATGTCATTGGTAAAGATCCACGCTTCGACCCTTTCTGCGTATGGGGCAATGAGATATCGATGAACCAACATCAAGTGAGAAAGCTGATAAAGATTGTTAGTAAAATGGGTCAAAAGATGGCAATTAAACTATTTGTTTACACTTTATCCAAGACAACAACGAACTGCAGGATGGTAAGTAAGAACTCTGCAGCCTTATTTTTACTGCCCATAATGAGTTGTGTTAGATGACAATGTCCAAATCTTTTTTCCTTTGAAGTGGTTCCCAAAGCAGTTTACTTAAGATTACCCCTCAAACTACATGATTGGTGGGCATGCAAAGGTTAAAGTATTTCTACCAGAACACGATGATTATCTAGATGTTTTCATGAAGACCGTGAAGGGTGGGCAGTCGACATCACAAGGGGTTGGACTAGAGTCATGCGTTCCTTCTGCATGGAGGAGGCCACAATATGGGCATTTCGCTTCACCTTGTTTAGCAACCAGAATGTATTTCGCCTCTTTCGTTACCGTCTTTAATAGTACAAGTATACAACTGTGGTTCATCATTCTTTATTTGGTTCTTATCATCTTATGTAATTCTTGAACATATGTACCTATGAATCGAATAATGCATTGGTTGTTTGAACCTAATGGATATGAATAAAGCTATATCATACATTCAAATTCAAATTCGGTACATTTTGAAATAGCAACAATTAAATTACGGTGAAATTACACTCTCCAGGTCATGACGGCAGACACGGTTGGTAAAACACAAACGTTTGTGATATACACCATAATCCGATACGGTTCACAGAGAGGAAATGTGTGCAAGCATGCACATAGTTGCCGTTTGCAAAGCATGTGCGATGTCAGACAATATCACAAACGATGCGGGCAAACTAAACCTTTGTGATAGTTGCCTTATCATACATGATTCGCAATCATGAACTGTTTCTGATATGGTATGCATCATAAACGTTACACCACAGAATAGCGTGTACAATAGTTGTCGTGTACGACGATGTTAAGAAGGTCCAACGTTTCGTAATCCTGTCCGACACTTGTACGATGATTAGCTAATCTTCTTAATTAGTTATCGCATACGGCTTGGGAAAAGCGGGTGTATGTGATTGTCTGCTTATCATACATGTTCTATAACAGTGAATCGTTTGTGATGGGCCGCGCATTGTAAACGTAGCACCACAAAATACCAACTACGATGGCAATGCGAGCACACACGAGTAGCGAGTACTGTATATGCATCAAGGCTCCCTATCCTCGACGATTTTTGGGTCGTGTGGAAGGACCCCCTATCACAGTCACTCATTTGGCGACGGTTCCAAATGCCGTGGCGGAAAGGGGTTAAACCGTTTGTATAGCACCTCGCCGTACCAGTGTCATACAAGACGGAAGCTCATCTTCCTCACCCAAGTAAGGCCTCAAATCCGCAATATTAAAAGTAGGACTAACTGCAAAATCTACAAGTAGCTCAAGTTTATATGCATTATCATTTATTTTATGTAACACCTTAAAAGGACCAGCAACACGTGGCATTAGATTTGACTTGCGCAAATCAGGAAACCTATCGTTACATAAATGTAACCAAACAAGATCTCCAGGTGCAAAGACAACATGTTTGCTACCCTTATCTCCAATAAGTTTATATTTAGTTTTCATGCGCTCAATATTTTCCTAAGTTAACTAATTTATTTTTAAGATCAATTGAGCACGTTGTTTAGCATCAAATTAACCTTCTCCAAAGATGGAAGAGGCAACAAATCTATGGGTGTACGAGGTAGGAAACCATACACAATCTCAAAAGGGCACATCTTAGTAGTAGAATGTAGCGAACGATTATGAGAAAATTCAATATGAGGCAAGCATTCTTCCCACATTTTAAGGTTATTCTTCAAAACAGCCCTAAGCATAGTAGACAATGTTCTATTGACTACTTCAGCTTGTCCATCTGTTTGGTGGTGACAAATAGTACTAAAAAGCAGTTTAGTCCCTAAGTTAGCCCATAAACATCTCCAAAACTGGCTCAGAAATTTCGTATCACCATCTGAAACAACTAGCCGTCAACCCGTGCATTTGCACGGGCAAGCATATTTATTGTGTTGGACAAACATGAATCTTCGCCGAAGGAAAAACATGTTTATTTATGTATCTATCTATATCTGTACCAATTGTAATGGATTTAGATCGTTTGTAAAATTATCTTGGTCTGAATAGATGAACTCTTGAATATAAAGATCACTAAACATATTCTTTTGAGAAACAACAATCTTTTTATATATTTTTTAAGAATAGCCTTTATTCCTTAACTTACTATTTTGCTTGATAGAGATCGATTTTAGAACTCCTTTGGGAACTCTCGGGGCAAATTGGATACTCAACAATTAAATTTCGCTATGATTTTTAGGAGGCCATTACATATATATTGTTGAGATTGGAGGCTATGCTTTATATTTACTATTTAGAATTTTGGCACTCCATATATTTCATTAAATGATTTTCTTGCATTTTCCATTCCACTGCAATAGTAGGTTCATAAGTATTTTTACAAAAATAATAAGAATAAAAATTTGTAGTACTGGTAAACCATGTAGATATAAGTTCTTTTATACGTGAGAATGTATCAAAATGACTAATGTGGTTTCTACTCCCTTCGTCCCAAAATGTAAGATCTTAAATTTTGGGAGTGAGGGAGTACTGTTTTGGTAATTGTTACGAATCATATATCATGAAGACAATAAATTAATGAATCATTGGAAGCTATATCACTTACTTAGTTACTGTACATAATGTAAAAAAAACTTATATTATGGGACGGAAATTGTAGTTTATTTGGAGGGGGTGGCGTCCATTTGGAATAAAATTTTAAGTAAGATAAATAATTATTCCAATTTTTGTTTCTCATTTTTGGTACATAGTTAATTTAAATGTGTCCTATATAATTTTTATGCAAAATTTTAATATACTATGACGTTAAATTTAATTGGCTTCCGCATTTAAATTGGTACCATATCATATTAGTCTATACACTAATGTGCGCATCTTTATTTCCCTCAAAGAAAAGGGAAAATATGCATTATCCTCAAAAAAAAGTATGCATTTTATTAGTGACAGATTTTTGCTAGGGTCATCAGCGTCTTCGGTGGCCGCGGTCTACGCCGCCGTCTTCTCTAGTTCGCTCGCCTGACTAGCCCTATGAGAGCGGCTGCGCAAGTGTCTCTCGTTGACAGTGCGTGCATCAGTAACCTCGCAAAGTCATTCCTCGCGAACCGCATCGCAGCGCCGGCCGGAGCTGCGGCCATCTGGCCGTTCGCCTTTGCTGTGTGCTAGGTCGTCCCCGCTAAATCTGCAATCTCCTCCGACGCCTGCGTTGTTGAGCGGAGTCTCCACATCTAGCAGCAGCGCCGGTGACTCTTATCCATCCATCAATGAAAGGAGCGTATCAATTTACTATGCATTATTTTCCCTTACCCTGCATTTGTACGAACAGGTGCATATCTTTCCTTTGCCTTACCATCTCCTCTCTCTATGAACCAGGAGTAAATTGTAGGCATGCATGGCACGGTTACCAAATTACTTGTTCTAATATTTTATTAAACAATTAGATTCTTGGAATTTTATATTATTTGTGAAACTGGATCTGAATTGCTAGGTAAGAAAGAAAGGTTATAGTAACTGATTAAATGATCTTGCTTCCTCTATGGTGCATACATAACTTTAGAAGCACATCCGTGATGCATACATAACTGATATTGGTTTTGTCAAATCAGTTGAGCCCTTACTCCAATATTGTTATTTATCTGTAAATGCAGAAAGAAGTACCTTGCTGACAAATGAAATAGTTCAGAGATAACAATTTGGAACAGATAAGGCGGCTATGTCTGCAACACATTATATATTTAGTGAGGTAAGAATGCTTGCAATTGTTCTAACTATAGCTGTTAAAATCCAAATATCTAAGAATGGTTGACACTGGGCACCCATAGAGCATTCTTTGTCACAGGTAAAGTGCCAACATGTAAAATGTGCGGAGTGGTACAAAATAGTATTGTAAAGTGGTTGGCTGTAGTCTTAACGCTGATATGGGTTTTTAGCAAACAACAAACTGGAAGGTAGAAATTAATATGCTAAGAATTCAATTGGGTATTGAGCTAGATACTTTCCAAAATGGCATAATATTGAGTTAAAACCGAGTCATTGTGGAAATATATTTTTTAAAAGTACCAAGATTCATACATTTGGGACTGACATGTACTTGAGGAACCATTCCAAGTTCCATGCAAAAATCAGTTTGAGTTGATTGGGAGAATAATACCATGTTAGTTATACCTTACTGGAGGGAATACTTTTCTACATAACCATGCCTTCAACTTCTTAACGGAAGGCTTTGTTCAGAAATTGAATAGGCTATCAGTTTCTCAAAAAGAACTTCTATTCATCTTTGTACACCGGGAACAATGGTTGCTTTTGTGACACAGAGGTATGAGTAATCAGGTAGATGGAAAGACGGACGACAAACAATTTATCGCAAAGAAGTGACAGAATGAAAACCTTCTGAAGTTTCAACTTTGTAATGACACTACCCTCATCTCCTTTTCTTCAACCTTCCAGTATGGCAGAAAAAGGACAATACTCTACAGCAAAGGTGAACTAACACGACACATAATCTGAAAAATACAATCAGAATGGATAATATAGTGTCCAAGTGAATTTGACCTCATTACAAACCTACCGAAGATGTTGAGACGACAATCACACAATATAAAATTTGGTACTTCAGTTTAATTTGGAAAAATCTTAAACCACACGTTGCTAAATGCACTATACAAAATACCAGATAAAGTGCAAGAGAAGTACATATGTTATATACTCCCTCTGTTCCTAAATATTTGTCTTTTTAGAGATTTCAAATGGACGACCACATACAGATATATATAAACATATTTTGGAGTTTAGATTCACTCATTTTGCTCCGTAGTAGTCACTTGTTGAAGTCTCTTGAAAGACAAATATTTAGGAACTGAGGGAGTACATGAGAAGCCTAGATGTGATACTTTTAGGAATCCATGCCAGACTTCCTTATACACCATCCATAATCTTCTCTAAGTAGATGATATATGCCACAGGTCCCAGCATGTGCGCATAGCACAATTGCAAAACTGAAAAATGCATTTTCATCCTAATAAGTAAAATTAAATTTGGAGCCGTCTTAAGTATGGTGATGCTTTCCAAATATGTTAAACTTATTTTTTTGGTGATCTTTACCAAAACCACCATGCAACTGTACGCATACAATACATTGTGCATCAATAAATCTAAAAAAATACCAAAAAAGCGTAAAAAATGATGATTCAGTAGCTAGCTACTACCTGCAAATTTACATTGTCGATGAATCCTGAGAATTTAGAGCAAGCCTGCAATATATGACACAAAGTGAAAATAATACTTCCAGTTCAAGTAGTATAAATCTCAGTTTTATTACTCCACCTTCCAGTAAACCTCATATGTGACTAATTGAAAGTATGGGAAAAGGTGATGATTCCATCGGCTTTCTTCTTGTTGTATTTCTTAGCATGTCGTTGATGTGAGACCGGCTGGGAGGTGTCCGAGGTAGTTCTTGATGATGGAAGCAGTACTTCAACTTACGTGCTAGAGCAAGTCTCGCAGTTTAGAAGAAAATGAGAAAATCTTTATAATGAAATTTGAACAAAAATTACTAATTAAAATGTAAGCCAAACCATAGTACTGTTCTTTCTCACAAATTATTATGAGAAGGTTGAACTATACGTACCTTCCCAGCCCTGCTTTGAAAAGGATGAAAATGTCATAATGGCTACCATCACCATCTTAGTTACTCAATATAGCGTATCACTCAATATAGAAACCAATTGGGCAGTACGATGCCTAGGTGGCAACTTGATTCTTGTTAGTAAAATAGGTGTGCAACATGAGTCTTTTTAGAAAACAGGGATGGACAACATAAATCTAGCTTTGCCTGTGAGTTGTGAGAGTGTTGTTGATGAGGACATCAATACCATTGTTACACCCACAGCCCCTGCTGCTATACATATTGGACCAATCACTAGAGCTCGCGCACGCCAATTAAATTAACAGGTACTTTCGTTTCTTGGTAATGATTCTAATGTTCATGAGAATATGATGCTGCCTAAATTGGATACATTTGTCTTGCTTACAAATGAAGGGCCTAGCTTGGACAAGAGGGATGAACATTGGAGCAAGATTATGCGTGGAGATGATGGCATGTGCAAGGGGAACAAGAACAGAGTTACAAGTGATGATTTCAGGACTTTGAAGCCACCATAATGAGTGCATGAAGCCTTGGACGAAATATACAAGATGCCAATTCATAAATTTCGTCTAGAGGCTATTATAGGTGTTGCGTCACCTTATTTTTGGGCCAGGTCCATGTAATTTCGAAATAGTCAAGTATAGGCTGTTTTTAGAGTCCGTATGTGTGGGGAAACAACAGTTAGGGTTGGTTTCGGACCCCTTCTCCAAGGGCCACGAAATTCCGCCTCTTCCTCCATATATGCAACCCTTAGGGCATCGTTTAGACTTTCGGTTTTGTTTAGATTAAAAGTTCGCCATAGCTGCAACTTCGCGTACTTCGTTCGTGTTCAACGATCAGACCAAGACGTCATAGAACCCCACCTTGATCAATAAAGCTTTCCTCTTATATTCGCAATATCCAGATTGCAATCTTAGTTTCTTGCTTGTTCTTCGTTTGCTTGCAGGAAATAGACCCTCGTGGTCAGGTTGATCGAGCTCCGGTGGGGTCAATAACCTCTCGGAGTTGCTTTAGCGATTGCTACGGCGCGACGTCCTCGCACGTTCGTAGTCGGATCGTCAAAGTCTGCTCCATCAAAAACGATAGCCACCATCTCATCGAAAGACGGGACACATTTGCCTCTATCAAGTGGTATCAGATTTCCAGGTTGCTCGATGAGATTTTAGAGTTTTTTCGTAGTTTAGATCAAGTATGTTCTTCATACCAAAGTCCATGGAAAAGCTACAAAAAATTAGGGTTAGTTCATCATATCCGAACCAATCTGAGACTTTGCATTATCTTTTCTGTATTTGCTTTGTTGAATTTGCGGTTGCATCATCGTGTCTAGTTGCTGGTGTTAGCGTCTAGTCTTTTAGAGTTTCGAGTTCTGTTCACGGGTATTCACGCCGCCGTCGCACCATCATCATCCCCTGCCATATACCACCACCACACCAGATTCATCATCCGCTGCCATATACCACCACCACACCAGATTCATCATCCGCTACCATATACCACCACCACACCAGACACATCGCCACCGCCAAATACCACCATATATCCGCCACATATCCGAGTCCATATATACTACGCCACCAATCCGAGTCCACATATACCACCGCCTGCCCATCACCAATCCGAGTCCACATATACCACTGCCTGTCCATCACCAATACGAGTTTTTTTTTCATATTAGGTTTGTTTTCGAGATCCATCTAGTTTTCGTTTTGTGTTTCCTTGCCTGAATAGGTTTTGAAAAAAAAGTCTGGAGACCCCCGGACAGTTTTTAGGCCAAAATTTCGGGGACCAAATATATTTTTCCCTATCCTGTTTTAGGTCCCAAGGAGCGTTTTGAGACACTCGCCATCATAGTGATTTTTTGTCGCACTTTTTCGTCGTCGCTGCCCTGATTTCCGAAAAAAATAGTCAAAAAAATTTCGTGCCTATCCTATCCTGTTATCTTGACTTGGGAAGAGTTTTGAGACACTCATCATTCTAGTGATTTTTCGCAAAAAAAAGGAGCGCAAATAAAAGAGCGAAAAAACATTTCAGAGTGTGCTTTTCCTTTGTTTATGTGCAGCGCCGTGATTTTGTTAGTGTTCTAGGCTCGCGTCTCTAGCACGGTCTAGCCTAGGACCAGCACAGTACCATCGTTGAGTGTTTATTCAACTTTGCATCTCTGAATTGATTATTGCTGACCCCTTTTGCTACCATATTATAAGCCTTCCCAGCTCCACATACATCTACGCCATACGTTTGATTCTCCCTGGTAATCCCTCTATCCAAGCTTTGAGAGTTTTGACTACAACGGTTGTCGTTCACCACCTGCTGCTGGGTAAGAACTGGTAAGAATTTGAGATTTGCTTGACGGATTTGTGACACCCCACCACCGCCATTTTCTAGTAGTCTGTAGGATCATATTCTGTGTTTCTATTGCTGCTAACCATGGTAGGATCACAAGCCGACGAGACTGACTTGGAGAACATGACGAACAAAGAGTTACATGATAAGTTTCAGCAAATGATGAGTGGACATGTGGAAGATGTGCTAAACAGATTTGAAGAGGCCATGGAGAAGATAGATGGCATTGAGAAGGCGTTCAAAACAAAGCTCGATAACAAGTTTAATGAATTCCTCGCGCTTCTTCCACAACCACCGCCCGCTGCACCTGTCGCACCTCTACAACAACAACAACAACAACAACACCTTCCAAATCAAGTGGGACAAGCACAGCTCGTTCTCCTTAAGCCTGGTCAAACTTCTGGTGCCACTGTACCTACGGTTGATGCTTCTGTAGCTCCTGCTGCTACTGCAGAGGTGGAGGACCATTACGAGGATGAGGTTGATCAAAATCAGAACTACGTGCAACCATCGGCACCACCACCACCAGGTCGTCCTCATGCATATCATCGCAACGGTAGGGCTGCACCACCTGAGGTACGAGATCATGACCATCTTCCTAAACTAAAATTGAATATTCCACTATTTGAGGGTAGATATGTTCATGATATATATCTTACTTGGGAGTTCGAAACTGAACAACGATTTACATGTTTACAATATCCTGAGGAGAGACGTGTTCCTGCTGCTGTTTGTGCTTTCACTAGCTTTGCATGTGTTTGGTGGTCTGAACATTGTAGATTATATCCTATTCCAGCTACTTGGGCTGCTTTAAAACTGTTATGCGTACTCGTTGGGTTCCACCATATTATCAACGTGAGTTACTTCAAAAATTGCAGCGTTTAAGACAAGGAAAAAATTCTGTAGAAGAATATTATCAGGAATTACAAACTGGCATGATTAGATGTGGTATTATTGAGGAGAATGAAGCTATGCTTGCACGTTTTATGGGTTTATTAAATAGAGAGATTCAGACCATTCTAGAGTATAAGGAGTATAATAATATCATTCGTTTATTTCATGTTGCTTGTAAAGCTGAACGTGAAGTGCAGGATCGACAGGCATTGGCGCGAACTAATTTTCCTGCAGGTCGACCTTCATCATGGGCACCACGTGCATCCTCTACTTCCACTGCGCCGTCACCTCCATCTGGTGTCACCTCCAGCCGTGATACAAGAAAGCAGGCACAACCACCACTATCTGCCAAGAGCACACCTGCTGGGCCAGCACGGAGCTCTTCTTCATCCATGGCATCAACAGGGCACAAAAGTGATATTATTTGTCGTCGTTGTAAGGGAAGAGGTCATTATGCGAGAGAATGCAAATCTCAGCGTGTGATGATTGCTACTCAGGATGGTGGGTATGCGTCCGCTAGTGACTATGATGAGGAGACTTTGGCTCTTATTACACGTGAAGAACACTGTGGAGATGATTCTGATAATGAGACGCAATACATGGCTCCTGAAGACGCTGACAGGTATGAATGTTTAGTTGCTCAACGTGTTTTGAGTGTGCAGGTCACACAAGCTGAGCAAAATCAGAGGCATAATTTGTTTCATACAAAGGGAGTTGTGAAGGAATGTTCTGTTCGCGTCATCATAGATGGAGGGAGCTGCAACAACTTGGCTAGCCTGGAGATGGTGGAGAAGCTATCTCTCACCACAAGACCACATCCACATCCTTACTACATCCAATGGTTCAACAATAGCGGCAAGGTTAAGGTAACGCGTACTGTTCGTGTGCATTTTAGTATCTCTAAATATGTTGATTATGTTGATTGTGATGTGGTACCTATGCAATCATGTTCCTTATTACTTGGTAGACCATGGTAATTTGATAAAAATTCTGTACACAATGATAGAAACAATCAGTATACCCTTGTTTATAAGGATAAAAATATTACTTTGCTTCCTATGACTCCTGATTCCATTTTGAAAGATGATATTAATAATGCTAATAAAGCAAAACAGGAGAAAAATAAGAGTGAAAATCAGATTGTGGCAAAAGAATTTGAGCAACAAATGAAGCCTAATAATAAACCATCTAGTGTTGTTTCTGAAATTAAATTGAAAAGTGCATATTTACTTGCCACCAAATCTGATATTGATGAGCTAGATTTTAGCAAATCTGTTTGCTATGCTTTTGTGTGCAAAGAGGCATTATTTTCATTCGAGGACGTGCCTTCCTCTTTGCCCCCTGTTGTCGCTAACATTTTGTAGGAGTTCGCTGACGTCTTCCCACAAGACGTGCCACCGGGATTACCACCTATTCGAGGGATTGAGCATCAAATTGACTTAATTCCCGGTGCATCGCTACCCAACCGTGCACCATACCTTACCAATCCATAGGAGACGAAGGAGATTATGCGTCAAGTACAGGAGTTGCTCGACAAAGGTTATATACGTGAATCTCTTAGTCCTTGTGATGTTCCTATTATACTAGTGCCTAAAAAGGATGGTACGTCGCGTATGTGTGTTGATTGTAGAGGCATTAATAATATTACTATTCGTTATCGTCATCCTATTCCTAGGCTAGATGATATGCTTGATGAATTGAGTGGCTCTACAATATTCTCCAAAGTTGATTTGCATAGTGGATACCATCAAATTCGTATGAAATTGGGAGATGAATGGAAAACAACATTTAAAACTAAGTTTAGTTTATATGAGTGGTTAGTCATGCCTTTTGGGTTAACTAATGCACCTAGTACTTTCACGAGACTAATGAACAAAGTTTTACATGCTTTCATTGGACGATTTGTGGTAGTCTATTTTGATGATATGCTGATTTATAGCAAATCTTTGGAAGAAAATTTGGAACATTTGCGTGCTGTTTTTATTGCTCTACGTGATGCACGTTCGTTTGGTAACCTTGGGAAGTGCACCTTTTGCACCGACCGAGTATCTTTTCTTGGCTATGTTGTTACTCCACAGGGAATTGAAGTTGATAAAGCCAAGATTGAAGCTATTGAGAGTTGGCCGCAGCCCAAAACGGTCACACAAGTGAGGAGTTTTCTTGGACTCGTTGATTTCTATAGGCGTTTTGTGAGAGATTTTAGCACCATTGCTGCACCTCTCAATGAGCTTACAAAGAAGGATGTGCCTTTTGTTTGGGGTACCGCACAGGAAGAAGCCTTCACGGTATTGAAAGATAAGTTGACACATGCTCCTTTACTCCAACTTCCTGATTTTAATAAGACTTTTGAGCTTGAATGTGATGCTAGTGGAATTTGATTAGGAGGTGTGTTATTACAAGATGGCAAACCTGTTGCATACTTTTCTGAAAAATTGAGTGGGCCTAGTCTGAACTATTCTACTTATGATAAAGAATTATATGCTCTTGTTCGGACCTTAGAAACATGGCAACAGTATTTATGGCACAAAAAATTTTGTTATACATTCTGATCACGAATCTTTGAAACACATTAAAAGTCAAGCAAAACTGAACTAAATGGGTTGAATTCATTGAGACTTCCCCTTATGTCATTAAACACAAGAAGGGTAAAGAAAATGTTATTGCTGATGCATTGTCTCGTCGTTATACTATGCTTTCACAACTTGACTTTAAAATATTTGGTTTGGAGACCATCAAAGATCAATATGTGCATGATGCTGAATTTAAAGATGTATTGCAGAATTGTAAAGAAGGTAGAACATGGAACAAGTTCGTCGTTAACGATGGATTTGTGTTTCGTGCTAACAAGCTATGCATTCCAGCTAGCTCCATTCGTCTTTTGTTGTTGCAGGAGGCGCATGGAGGAGGACTAAGGGGACACTTTGGCGTGAAGAAGAAGGAGGATATACTTGCTACACATTTCTTTTGGCCAAAGATGAGACGAGATGTTGAGCGTTTTGTTGCTCGCTGCACTACATGTCAAAAAGCTAAGTCACGACTCAATCCTCATGGTTTATATATGCCTTTGTCTGTACCTAGTGTTCCTTGGGAGGCTATATCTATGGACTTGTTTTAGGTTTACCTCAAACGAAGAAGGGGAGGGATAGCATATTTGTTGTCGTGGATAGGTTCTCAAAAATGGCACACTTTATACCATGTCATAAAAGCGATGATGCTGTTAATGTTGCTGATTTGTTCTTTCGTGAAATTATTCGCTTGCATGGTGTGCCAAATACTATTGTTTTAGATCGTGATACTAAATTTCTCAGCCACTTTTGGAGATGTTAATGGGCTAAGCTGGGGACTAAACTACTTTTTAGTACTACTTGTCACCCCAAACTGATGGACAAACTGAAGTAGTAAATAGAACATTGTCTACTATGCTTAGGGCTGTTTTGAAGAATAATAAGAAAATATGGGAAGAATGCTTGCCTCATATTGAATTTTCTTATAACCGTTCATTGCATTCTACTACTAAGATGTGCCTTTTTGAAATTGTGTATGGTTTCCTACCTCGTGCACCTATTGATTTGTTGCCTCTTCCATCTTCGGAGAATGTTAATTTTGATGCTAAACAACGTGCTGAATTGATTTTAAAAATACATGAGTTAACTAAGGAAAACATTGAGTGTATGAATGCTAAATATAAACTTGCTGGAGATAAGGGTAGAAAACATGTTGTGTTTGCACCTGGAGATCTTGTTTGGTTACATTTGCGTAAGGATAGATTTCCTGATTTGTGCAAATCAAAGCTAATGCCACGTGCTGATGGTCCTTTTAAGGTGTTAGAGAAAATAAATGATAATGAATATAAACTTGAGCTACCTACAGATTTTGGGGTTAGTCCCACTTTTAACATTGCAGATTTGAAGCCTTATTTGGGTGAGGAAGATGAGCTTCCGTCGAGGACGACTTCATTTCAAGAAGGGGAGGATGATGAGGACATCAATACCATTGTTACACCCACAACCCCTGCTGCTATACATATTGGAACAATTACTAGAGCTCACACACGCCAATTAAATTATCAGGTACTTTCGTTTCTTGGTAATGATTGTAATGTTCATGAAAATATGATGCTGCCTAAATTGGATACATTCGTTTTGGTTACAAATGAAGGGCCTAGCTTGGACAAGAGGGATGAACATTGGAGCAAGATTAAGCATGAAGAATACAAGGGTCTAATGTTACAAAGATGCACATCAGCACAACGACACTACGCCTGTGATACTACACTTGCTCTATGCTAGCAGCGGAATAACTCGAAGCAGCGGAATACTTCTAGCAGCGGAACAACGATGAAGGTGGTGAACTCCACTCCGCAGGGACTCTGGCTGGGACACGATCTAGCTCGCACGCATGGAAACCTCGACAAGCAATCAAGCAATCATGGCGTCACCTACAATCTGACATGACACGCCAGGTCAGTACATTGAATGTATTTGCAAGCTCACAACAACCAAAAGCATAAAGGCAAAACAATAACATAGCGTTAAACAGGTTAATGAAATTAACAACTATGATGAAGCAACTACTAAGCATGATATGAGCTACTAGAATACTGATAAACCATCATCTCCGATCTCAAGAACCATCTCACTCTTGGCTATCCGGCCAAGCAATATACCATCTCGATCACCTCGTGATCCAAGACATCCACGTGATCACCTCGTGACCACGTGACCACACCACAAACTGAATGATCATCCTTGAGATCATCCCAACATCATCATCAGCATCCTGCCAAACTGTTACAGCTCACAATATCAACATATACATCACCTATCACTGGTGCGCGTCGGTCTTAAACAAACGGTTTTAACCCCTTTCCGCGACGGCATTTGGAACCGTCGCCAAGTGAGTGTGCGAGAGGGTGTCCTTCCCACACGACCCAGAAATCATCGGGGATAGGCCCTCCTGGGACCCAGGCTGGGGCAGAGTGCGATCGGGCGAGGCATCGAAACCCAATCATTTCCGTAGGTATGTACATCCCACACGGTAATCCGATAAAATCATTTCCGTAGGTATGTACATCCCACACGGTGAATCCCAGAAAAACATTTCCGTAGGTATGTATATCACACACAGTCAATCCAAGTAATACGTTTCCGTTCTTATGTACATCCCACACAGTCAATCCAGGGAAAACGTTTCCGTTCGTATGTATATCACACACAATCAATCCAAGGAATACCTTTCCGTTCTTATGTACATCCCACACAGTCAATCCAGGGAAAACATTTCCGTTCATACGTACATCCCACACAGTTTTATGTGTAGGCTCGTGTGTGAAAGGTGTAACCATCACACCCGGTCTGCTTTGGTTAACTGTTTGCTTTTATCAACTATATCACACACGATTTGATGAAGAAAACTGTGTTGCATTGGGCTATCCATCGCAAGCGCTTTTACTGCTAGAAACGTTTGCAAAGGTCCATGACACATTTAGCAGGTTTATTAGTTTACAATTAATAATTCCAGTATTACGCAAATTCACATTTCATATCGAACAGCTGTTTGTCAATGTCATATCAGGCAGATAAATATATTATAACATCACAGTACGGTAGCTACATGAAAATAGGACAGTACAACATATAGCTAGTTCAACTTCATAAGAACAATATATTCATTTCCCTAATCAAGATCATCCAGGCTCGTCTTATCCACCTCTGCTTTCAGTTTAGTAAGAACCCGTTTTGCATGGGCCAACTGGGAAAGTGCCTCCTCCTTCGCCAACACCATCTTAGCAAAGTCTGATTTAAAAAAATCTGAGCTCATTCTCCACCTTCAACTTTTTATCCCGCATCTTGAAATATGCTTCAGCGTTGACAAGACTTTCTCTAGCCTATGTGTGTTCTCTTCCTCATACATGCTCTAGAGCTTCGCTAGGCACATCTTCGAAGACTGTGGCCACTCTTGATCAACCCACTCCAAGTAAGAACACTTCCGTTCATCCTATAGTATTTAAAACTAGATCAGTAACAATTGTAAGGGAAATGAGTTTATAGCAACATAGAAAATCACCCATGCTTATTTTGAAAAACTGAAGAAACATGTTAATTATGACATATCTTCTCAAAAAGATCAATGTGCAAATGAAATAATTGGTATTGAGACAACAACCAAATTCTGGAACATCAGAAGCTATAATTAACTACAACGACGCTACAAGTTCTTACTCATGTACAATAAATAACAAATTGAATATTTTATGAGGAAGGTAAATATAACTGCAACAGCATAGCGACATTGTTTGGATGACAGCAAATTGATACTAACAGGTGTGTACATGCACAAATTTAGTAACATAGAACTAATAGCACTAAGGCCGTCCACTATGTATGCCAAAACTGGGGTATAGACAACTGTTGCTACATCTCGCACTGGTGCCCTGCACTGGCGAGCCGATGCAGCGGAAAAAAATCAGGGACCCGGACTCTGGAGCACGTAGTTGCTTCGATGCCCAGTTCCTTCGTGCCATAAAGATTTAGTATTTTACTGCTTGGCTGCTCGGATGTGTGGACCAAAGTTGGCTGCAAAAACTGCTGAAGCGGTGCCAAATAATTTTCTAATGGCACCGCTGATGAGATGGCAACAATTTAAGATACTAGGTACAAACTGTGACACTATCTTAGGATGCGTTTGGTTGAAGGTGTGGTATGAATGGGTTTGGACCGTGACAGTGTCTGAATCACATCTACCAAAAGATTTGTAACGACGAAAGAGGGTCTAACCTTCTCTGCACATGCCAAAAACTTCCTCCCACTATCCACAGAATCAAACGCAACTAGCTTCACGCATGGAGATTGATGGTGACAACGAGCAGATAGATCTTCAGCCACCCCGCTCCATTCGTTGCCACTGATGGTCCTAGGGAGCTACAAGAGGAAGAAATGTCTCAAATCGAACATCGGGTAAAAATCCTTCATTTCAAGTCATAGCCCGAGAGAGAGAAGAGAGGCATACCCGGGTGGTGAAGGAGTAGTCGTCGGAGGAGGAACCGCTGGAGAGGTCTTTGAAGAAGACCATGGCGACTCCGGCGGTAGGATGCAAGACGGCGAGAGTGAGGAAGTGGCTATAGCTTAGCAAGGAAGGAAGGAAGGAGGAAATAGGGGAAATGTGACTGGTGGTTGAGGAGAAAAGGGGGTGGGGAAGGGGGGAAGGGGCGGGGGTAGATATTTTGGCGGTAGGTCAAAATTTTGGAAATGTGGAGGGAAACTTTGTGCGCGGTGCCGCCGGACCATTCACTTTGCATGATTGTGTGCATCGCAAACGATTCTTCTGCTTTTGCATGGGATGAGTTTGATAATTCAAATTTTGGTGGAAATTTCCCCGGGTACGTCATTGCATAATTTAACATCGCTTGCTAATTTGGGCACACAAAAGAGCGTACAGCAGATAGACCACACTTACTGAATCGAGCAATTTTAGTAATTACACAGAGCCAGTTGACCTAAACATTGCTCTAACAAAAGACCAGCATTAAAAACAAAGCCGAAGTACGCATAATTTTAACAAATCCGCCGCCGCGCCGGCCTATGCATTGCCGGTGTGAGATGAGACGTCGATGACTTGTCCTGGCGACATGCCGCCGTTGGTGGACTCCGCGTCCCCCCTGCTGAAGTCGACCGCGTCCTCATCCTCGTCCTCGGCGCCGCCCTCAAGGTTGTAGTACTCGTAGTAGTGGCTGCGCCAGAGCTCGCGTTGGTACTCCACCGCCTATTCCTCGACGAACAAACTCTTCTCTACCTCGACCTTGGCCACGCACAACTCCTCCTCCCGGCGCTCCTCGATCTCTGCCGTGTCCTGCATCTCCAGCTCCCGCTTGGAGACCTCATGAGGAAGCAGGCGCTCCATGGCCACCGCCACCTTTTCAGACGTGGGTTGCATGCTGGAGTCCGAGGTGGCCTGGAATATCTTGGCGTGTGCATCCTCAATATTGGCGTGGATGGCCTCGACTTGGGCCAGGGCGACATCAGCGGCACGGACGGCAGCTTGAGCGCTCTCGGCGTTTGCAGCCGTCGTCGCAGCAGCAGCTGCAGCCGTCTCAGCTGCTGCAGCTGCCCTGTCGGCTGTCGCATATGCCCTCTCGGCGGAAGCGGCCGCGCTCAATGCGGATGCGGCGGCACTCTCGGCGTAGGCGGCCGCGCTCTCGGCGCAGGCAGCGGCGCTCGGGGGGACGCGGCGCACGAAGCATTTCCACGACGTCATCTTTGCAAGAAGGTGGTGCAGGAATGGGGATCGGGATTCGTGGATTCGGGGGCTGCCGGCACTAGAGAAGACGAGCCGGCGAAGCTTAAGGAGGGAGACTTAAATAGACCCAGATATTTTCATCGCAAACGGTTCCTAGAAAACAACTATGTGTGATGTTGTAGATATTTTTTATTAGCTGTAAAAGACGAATTTGGAGTAAAGTGCCAATAGATGGTGTTTTAAATGAACGAGAAATTTTGTAGTACTCATACAACTGTCATGTCAAATTTTGGAAAATTTCAGGGGTCATTTGGCCTTTTAAGACATTTAAGTGATTTTCTAACAATTTAATGGCCATAATTCAAATTTCAACTACATCTACATGCAACGCCTAACCAAAACGGTTTGAAATATCATATGTGTGTACTTGTGTGCGACTTAATTCCATGTGCAGTAAATTAGAAGGAATTTTCAAACATATTGGTCTCACGACATGGACACATGCATACGTATGCATGGAGTGCCATGGCATTTTAATTCCAAAAAATAAAAAATGATCAGAAAAACATGAAACCTTGTTTGATGTAATGTCATGCCACCAAGATGATGTGGTAAAGAAATTGGTATGTTTGACGAACGTTTGGACACACACCCCTCACAAACCGGAGCAACTCGCTAGAAGGTTCGTGGTTCCGAGTGGGAACAATGCATGTTTGATGACGAACGGGAGATAGCTTCCTCTTACGGCCTTCAAACTTTTTCCTACATTTAACATGCACTAATACAACGGTCATGTGAAAATTTGGAAAATTTCAGGGGTCATTTGACCTTTTAAAGACATTTAAGTGATTTTCTAACCATTTAATGACCGTAATTCAAATTTGAACTACATCTACATGCAACGCCTAACCATAACGGTTTGAGAAATCATATTTTTGTGTACTTGTGTGCGAGTTAATTCCATGTGCAGTAAATTAGAAGGAATTTTCAAACATATTGGTCTCAAGGCATGGGCACATGCATGGAGTGCATGCCATCACATTTTAATTCCAAAAAATTAAAAATAATCAGAAAAACATGAAACCTTGCTTGATGTAATGTCATGCCACCAAGATGATGTGGTAAAGAAATTGGCATGTTTGACGAACGTTTGGACACACACCCCTCACATACCGGAGCAACTCGCTAGAAGGTTCGGCGTTCCGAGAGGGAACAATGCATGTTTGATGATGAACGGGAGATAGCTTCCTCTTACGGCCTTCAATTCTTTCCTACGTTTAAGATGCACTAATACAACTATCATGTGAAAATTTGGAAAATTTCAGGGGTCATTTGACCTTTTAAAGACATTTAAGTGATTTTCTAACCATTTAATGACCGTAATTCAAATTTGAACTACATCTACATGCAACGCCTAACCATAACGGTTTGAAAAATCATATTTTTGTGTACTTGTGTGCGAGTTAATTCCATGTGCAGTAAATTAGAAGGAATTTTCAAACATATTGGTCTCAAGGCATGGGCACATGCATGGAGTGCATGCCATGGCATTTTAATTCCAAAAAATTAAAAAATGACCAGAAAAACATGAAACCTTGCTTGATTTAATGTCATGCCACCAAGATGATGTGGTAAAGAAATTGGCATGTTTGACGAACGTTTGGACACACACCCCTCACAAACCGGAGCAATTCGCTAGAAGGTTCGTGGTTCCGAGAGGGAACAATGCATGTTTGATGACGAACGGGAGATAGCTTCCTCTTACGGCCTTCAAATTTTTCCTATGTTTTAGTGCACTAATACAACTGTCATGTGAAAATTTGGAAAATTTCAAGGGTCATTTGACCTTTTAAAGACATTTAAGTGATTTTCTAACCATTTAACGGCTGTAATTCAAATTTGAACTACATCTATGTGCAACGCCTAACCATAACGGTTTGAAAAATCATATTTTGTGTACTTGTTTGCGAGTTAAAAAATCATCAGACAATGTAAATATCTGGTGTTCAAAAAGAAAATGTAAAGATCTGGTAAGACAACCGGCCCCCACACGATTGGCACTCTATCTCGTGGCTCGAGGTTTGGTAGGTGATTGGCGGGGATCATTAATCAGACACGGTTCTGTCTTGGAAACCGTCAGCTATTATGTTCACACACAGATTTTGCTGCGGGAATCGTGTGCAATTCAAACTACAGTACTCGTAAATTCCGGCGACCGGCGTGTGTACTGTCCCCGTCGATCTAGATTCCGTTCGCCAATAAATACTACCTTGCTCACATCGTCCCGCCTGCATTCTCATCTACATCCTCCCCTTGCTCGCCCTCTCTCTCTCAAATCTCTGCCATGGCGCCGCCGGTCTGCCCACGCGCCGACGAGGAGTCGCCGCGCCCCGAGGACGCTCACTCGATTAGCAGCGACGAGGACCTCTACGCGCTGCCTTGCGAGGTTGCGCCGGACCCCCAACTTTGGATTGGTTTTGGGGCCAGTACAGTCTTTGTCTGTGGAAGTCGCTACCGCTGGCTGAGAAAGCCAGGCAAGTGGCGTTCAAGAAGGAGATGGCGGAGGAGGAAGCCAGGTACCAGGCGTCCTGTGAAGCCCGTGATGCCGCCTGGAAAAAGGAGGCGGGGGAGCTTTGGGGGCGGGCGCGTCGTCGTGCCGAGGAGGTGTACAAAGACGGGTACTTTGCGAGGAAGGTCATAGGCACTGGGCGCCTCGTCGCTGCGTGGAGGTGGGCCGATAAGCTCCAGCGTTCCACCGACGAGGAGCTCCGGTGGGCGGCCAACGAAATGGCAAGATCGGCCGCGCGCGTCCGCCAGCAAGAGGCAGATCGGTACGTCAAGCGCTGTGAGGTGGAGGAGTCGGAGTACTGCCTCCGCACTGGGGAGACGCCGCGCACCAGGGAGCTGCTGGCGAGGGGCTGCCGGAATACTGGCCCCAGGAGGGATTATTAGTTTCAGTATTGTTCGTTTTCAATTTTATGCATTGTACCTAGTAGTTAAGTATCATCACATATATGTGATGATATTATATATATATTCTGTGATGAACTAATGAACAATTAATATATATATATATTATGAATTCCATTTTCTATCTGTTTTTGTATACTAATTTGAATCTAGTTGTTATCATCCACATATACAGAATGGAAAGCGTATATACACACATTGAAACAGAACATATAAGAATGGAAAATAGAGTACACACATTGAAATAGAGCAATAAACAGAGCAATACTATGATTGCTGTGAATACATAGCTATCCACATCGAAACGACTTTTCAAAATAAAACGCGTCCATGAGACCATGACCAGCAGCCCTTGCCTAGGGTAGCTCTTGGCTCTGCCTGAACTCGTGCAGGCGTTTGTCCAAGCGGTCGACACGCTCGCGGTACATCTGGAGCACGATCTCGAGCTCCAAGTTGGCTATTTCATCGGATATCACTAGCTCGAGGATGCGACGGCCGTCTTCCTTTACTGTGCCCAGGTGGGCACCTGGCCCAAGGAGGCGGTCGAGCCTACGGACCAGCGCGTTGGCATCCAGCAGGTCGCGGACAAGGCGAACGACGACACCCATGCGAACGGCGCGACGGGCATCCGGTGCAAGTACGGTGCGGCCGACCTCTAGTGCAAGTACGGCGCTGAGGGCCTCTGCCCACTCCTGGCGAGGAATGGGGGTACTGACGTGACGTGTACCCAGCTGTGACACCGTGTCGACAGCAGGCAAGCGCCGATGGATCCGCTCTTGCATTGCGGCGCGTCGTGCCTCTCGCTCTGCGGCGCTCCAACGGGCTCGCCGTGCGGCAAGCCGCAACCTATCAGCACGGACGCGCCTAGCTTGCTCTGCGGCGCGCCATCGATCATGTTGTGCGGCGAGCTGTAGCTTGTCGGCACTGACATGCCTATCTTGATCCGCGGCGCCAAAGGTCTGGTCAACCCCGGCGATGACGCGCATCACGGCGTTGTCCATCGCGTTGCCGGGGAGCGCCTCGGCCTCAACGGGCCGTGGCGCCTACTCGTTTTCCTCGTCGACGAGGTTGATGGCACAGGCGGCGCTTTGGTGGGTTGGCATGCTTGGAAAAGGTTGATGCGCTACAGGCTGCGCTTGTCGCCTCCGTGCATCGTGCGCACCAATATAGCAGGGTGGCGGGAAACAGGTGAGGAAATGGCGGGAAACGGTGGCGTGTTCATAAAACACCATGAATTAATGGAAACTTAGCATAGAAGGAACATCGAGCTAGCACAAGAAGTAGATGATGATCAGATGAACACGGACCACACTAGGGAACCCGTCGGTGATTAATTCATCAATCCCAAACGGTTGAATACTAGCAAGCGTTTGCCCACAACACACACGGCCTATTCCATCACAAACAGGTCGGATGGATCAACTGTATGCCACGTATCGCACATTGTCAAAAAGTAATGCGGTAGACCTTCTTTAACATGTGTTAAAAAATAAAAAAATAAAAAACAAGGACCTCGATGTTAAATTAGCTGAGGGAATGGGTCATTTCGGTCATTTTACCGAAATGACCCATCCTATCAGTTAATTTAACATCAACACAACTTCCCATCCAGTGACCCATCTGATGGCTGCTCCAGCCTGAGCACACTTAACTTGATAGTTTTCTTACATGAGCTACTGGTGGAACAACTAGTCCTTGCTGATAGGAATGCCTCTTCGCATCCTTATGGCGTATCCGGATGACCGCCCATCCCACAATGGCCAATAGATGTTGTGTAGACAGAGCATATCACATACGTCTTATTAGAAGCAATCGTCTGTGTTATTATCGGTCTTCGAACACATTTTTGATTACAGACCTATTTGCCGCGTATCACACACATCTATTTATATTGAACCGTTTCCGTTCTCTTGCCTAATCACAAATAGTTCATCCAAGTGAACCATATGTTGTACATCGCACACACCTTGATCGGGCTGACCATTTCTTTTGTGTTGCCTAATCACAAATAGTTCATCCGAGTGAACCGTATGTTGTACATCGCACACACCTTCATTTGGCTGCCCGTTTCTTTTGTTCGTCCTCATCGCAAACAGTTAATTGAGCTGAACCGTATGCCCTGCATCGCACACGCAACTAAAATATGAACCGTGTTTGATGCATCCTCCATCGCAAACGTTTTGCACCTTTTTTGACGGTTATTTTACATCACCGTTTGCGATTATGGCATCGCACATAGTTTCGTCGAAGGGTCTCTGATTGTAGTGTCGCGTTAGCAGCATCCTGCAGTAGTGTATAAGTCATTCTATCATGTGAATGTTGATCGAACAGTGTGACCTAGTACGAACTTGTGCCCATGACCGAGGACGCGGCTATCGATAGATTAATCACACACTCTGCAGAGGTAGCGGACTTTACCCACACGACAGAACCCATGGCCTCGCAATCCCATTCGGGTGGACCAACGGTGTTCCGACAAAACCGACCTACTGCCATGACACTCTCCCGGCCACTCCGACCAACACCCCTTTAGGGTTCAGTCCTGGGTGGCCCCGTGCCTACCAAAGGCATCAACAGCCACCGTCGTGGCAAAACACACACGGTCCCAAACAGGGACAAGAGATCTCAATACTAACTATGGGCACACAAGGCTTATGTCCGCCTACCTGATAAGGGTAGTGCGCGCCCATAACCTTCCCTCGTTGTAGGCACCGGCGAGAGGCATGACAATAGACCGCATTAGGGCCTTCCCATAAGGCCAATGTGGTTGCACTGGAAAAAGCCCGGTTCGGTGGCACCTGACCAACTTAATGACGGAATTTATCCCCAACATATAACAGTGATAACTAATACTCCGTTATCATCTACCAACCTGTAATCCAAATTATAGCAATATCCAACAAATAATCCAAAACATACTATCGACATATCAAAATACTCCGAGGATAGCATAACACTTCTATCATGATGAATCCAAGAGAGATAATACTAGTACTCAAATATCAAGAACCAGCTATCCAACTATGATCCACATGCAAGCATCATCACCAACATCATACTCCAAAACATAATATCAACTAGCATCATGATGAAAATAATACTAGCCACTAATAATCCAAAGGCAACATGACATTCAAAGCGATACGCCGAAATATAATATCGGATACCAACATGAAAATAATCATAACATGAGCCACTAAAAATCCAAAGGCAACATGTCATCCAAATAATCTTCAAAATATAAGTCCTAGAACTCCAAACAGCAGCATGTCAATAGCAAGATCAAAAACAACTCCGAGAAATGCCATGCACAAAGTCATGTAGCTAAAGCAATATTTTAAATAAGTTCAAGTAAAGAAAACCATGATATTGCATTGCAATCATGAAATTGGAGGGTGTGGCTTGCCTGGGGTAGATGAAATCACCGGGAAGAAGTGCGAGAAGCTCGCGGGAAGAATCGCCGGAAAAATGTTCTCTCTCGGTGGGGCTGATTAAGCGCAAGGGCAAAATGGTCATTTTCAGAATGTTAACACATGGTGAAAATGATACCAACAGAACGGGCTCCACGTGACAAAGAAGTGGGCTTTGGAATCACCTCATTTGGAGTTGTGAGCAAAAAGATATAAGGGTTTTTCTGCCAGGGACCTATCTGTAATAAAATCATCACAAACAGGCCCTTGGCTGAACAGAACGCGCCTTTTGGCAGAATACGCTTTCCAACTGAGAAAACGTGAACTGGGCCGCAAAAGAGCCCGAGTACGCTTTCGGAAAGGGAAGACATATTCCAGTTGAATACGCTTCCACTTATCCTAGTCAGCAGAGGCGGGGCCGGCTCCTGCCTCGCTGACTGGTGGGGCTGCGAGGTCCATGCGCGGTCAACTCTCTCCTCCCGCCCCCTTCTTCTTCTCCCCTGACACCGCACGCAGAGCCGAGGAGGACCGTCGGCGCTGCTGCTCGCCTGGCCGGCTCCGGCCACCGCGCGGGACGTTGCGCCACAAACGAGACGAGGAGAGAGCGCCGCCTCCATCCCGGGTAGACACGGGCGCCGAGGAGCATCGAGACGGGTAGGCCTATGGTCGCGGCAGAAGGTGGCTTCGGCCGGAGTTGGGGCACGACGCTCCGGCCACGGAAAGACGGCGACGCGGTACTGGGAAGGATCAAGGGTGGTGCAGGAGGTCTCTGGTGGTGGAGAGAGGGAGGGAGGAGCTCGGCGTTGAGCGAATTTAGGCCGAGGCGGGCACGGCGGCCATGGGGGAGGAAAGGGAGGTGCTCAAGCTCAAATGAGTGGATAGGGAGGGCTAGGGGAGTGCGTGAGGTCGAGTGGTAAGGAGAAACGCGCCCGGGGCGACCTTATATAGGCAGGGGAGGAGGGGGTCGAGTTGGCGTCGTCGCGGACGCGTGGCCGAAGCCACTGGCGAGTGTGCGCGCGCTCGAGCTCGGAGGTAGACGACAGGTGGGGGCACAGGGAACGCTCAAGAGGTAGAGGGAGCCATGAGAGCATGGGGAGGAAGAATACTAGCGCCATTAATTCGATGTTGGCACTGTTGGCCCGTGGGCACGCGGCGGCGAGCGTCGGTGAGGAAGCTGCCAGAGGGGGAGAGGGGTCCAGGGGAACGGCGACGACAAGATGAAGATGCTGGACATGCTCACGCGCGTGAAGGTGACGAGTGGAAGAGAGGCCGAAGCACAAACGACGTCCTAGACGCGCCACAGTGCACAGAGCGCGTGCACATGCTTGCCATCGTCGTAGTCACCACATGAACCAGGTCATTCAATGCTCACTGGCACCCAAAATGTTGTCTAGCTGATAGGCCTTCCAACGTAGATTATAAATGAGGCTATGGATTGATCTGGGCCACAGTGGTTTGGTTGGAATTGAGCTCTGAAGTTTGTTGTAGCAAACTTGGCTATGCACTGGTGATCAATAGAGAAGGGATTGGAGCCACTGTTGTTGTCTAGGATGATTAACTACGGAAGGACTATAATCCTGGAGGTTTTGAGGATAAATGCACCAAGGCTTAATATAGTTGCTTTGCAACTGACCAAAATGGTCCAGAATCAAGATCAAGATGATGCACTCACATAGAGTACCCACTTGAGCTCAAATTTGGCAAGGCTTGGTGATTTGGTCATAAGAAGATGCTGTAAAAAGTTTGTACCAAATGGATTCACCAAAATGGTACTTCCTTCACAGCTATTCTCTTTGTCCAGAAAATTGGAAAAATACTAGAGAAATAATGGCTTGAAGAATTGACACCAAAATTGGTGGAGAGAGGTTTTAGGGTCATGGGAATACTCTGGTAAAATTTCAGCCAAAATGAAGCAATATAAAATATACTTGCTTCACAACCTGAAAATATTGACAGAAACAAATATTTTATCCTGTGCTCACATAGATGATTGGATGGGGCTGAAATTTGGAGGAGTGTAAAGATATGAGCACATAAAGGAGTGTGCAAAATTTCAACTCATTTGGATAACCCTAGCTAGTACTTCCTTCATAATGCCTTCTGTTTGACAGAAACTTTGAAACATTGCTGAGGAAGATTAGCTAGGCAAATAAAGTTGAATTTTGGCATGAGGAAATGATTTGGATGAAATAGCATGCCCAAAAAGTTTGGGAGCCAACAAGGAAAGATAGGTGGCACTTCCTTCACAAAAAGCCACACTGGACAGAAATGAAGAATAATTATTGGGGAATTATTCTTGGGCTAAGACAGGAAAGTTTGGGCATATTTGAGCAACATATGACCCAAACAAATTATGAGAATTAATTGGGATTTTTGGGAGTGACATTAATATAGGTTGCTTCACAACCTAGGGCAGACAGGGTTATTCCTTTAATAGAAAAAGGAATATTCCTGAGAAAAGAATTTTTGGGTTTGGGCTAGAATGGAAATGGAATGATCTTGGGAAAGTTTTGAGAACGATAAGTCACTTGGGAGAGGAAATGAAGATGATTTCCCAGGTTACAAGGCCACAGAACCAGTCCAAAAAGAAAAACAAAGCAAAAACCAAATAAATCAACAGAAAAAGGAAAGGGCCAAAAGCCAGGTTGTTCCAGAGACGCAGCAAGCTAAATGTGCCAAGGCGGAGTCAAGCTTGAAGTCTTCCTTGGAAGACTTAGAAAAATCAAGGCCGGCTTTGTAGCAGAAAGGAGCACCTTTGAATCTGAGAAGGCTGCCCTATTGAAGCGTGTTGAAGACGCTGAAATCCAGCTAAAGCCGGTAGCCGCAGAATTGGCCGGCTTAAAAAAGCATGTCTCTCAAATGACTACTGCCATCTTTGGTAAGTAATTTCTTTCTTCCATTGGAGTAACTCGCCTGGCAGCTGGAAAAATATAGTGCAAACTCGCCCTGGCGACTCATGTATAACAGATACCAGGAGTGCTAGCCTGGGAGAAAATATAGCAGCAAAACTGAAAGCCGTCTACTCCTTGACGGAGCAATTATATGCTGGCGCTCTTCAGACACTAATTGCCATTTCAAATGGAAAGAAGTCGCCTACAATCATAAAAACTTTGTTGGAACACTTGTCCATAGTGCCAGCACAAGTGGAGGAACTGAAGGTATCAGCCGCCCGTTCGGGCGCCATCACTGCATTAAGCCGGGCCAAGGTGTACCAGTCAAAGCTGGACCCAACAGAAATGGCTGGCGGGTGTCCACAGTTCAATGATGATGGGTCTGTCTTTGAAGAAGCTGATTTTACCAGATGTGTCAAAGAGGTGCGACCCTTGGCGTGTCAACTTGCATAGGAGCTGGACTTGACAAAGTACCAGCCGACATATGATAGCAAGAATACACGCATTGAGGCGCCTTCCCATGCCATTATAGATCTGAATCCACTAAGGTGTAAGCATACTTTTCCCCTGATATTGACCCCTCTTCTGTCATGAATGATGAAGCCATCTTCAAAGCCTTAACTTGTATCGATTGGACGTCGGGTAGTCTTTAGATTTCGAGCGAAGAGCCGGCACAGGATGACCCTGGAACCTCCAGCACAAGGCGCCAAGATGATGTTAACCCGGCGGGATCTAACCTGCGCGGCTCAGAAGCCGGTTTAAAGGAGTGAACTAACTCCTGAAATACTTAGCAACAAAATCGTTTGGGCTCAGTTGTAGCCCTGTAATTGTATAGTTTGAAAAACCTTTATCTGCCTTGTCATGCCTTCATGCATGTTATGTCAACCTTTCATCGAGTAGCTGAATTTCTTTATATGCTTGATCTAGTCATAAATGCATATCTTGTCTTGCAATATCTCTGAATTTACTTGAGGTCTTTACATATTATCTGTAGATCCATCAATTTATGCACTGGCGACTTCTAGTAAAAAACCAAGACGGGTTAGTAACCCGATGACTCATGGTCATAAAAAAGTTTGGAACAGACCACTTGACGAGTCAAAACTACCATAAGCTCAAGTTTGAGCAATGTTTATATCCTTCATATGATGAAGAACATAAAACTCATGTAAAAACAAGAAGAACTTAAAACACCACTACAAAAAAGACACATCCGTGACATTTTGGGCCGAACGAATTTTTTAGTGTCATGCTTATGACACTTCTATGATGATAATTGTGACAAAACCGGTATCATCATAGATGTGGTGGGCTCCTACTTCTATGACAAAAAAATCATGACAGAAAATGGGCTTTTCGTCCTAGGTGGGCCGGAGATGCAGCTACATGACATTCTTTGGGCCATCCATGACGGAAAAAACCGTGGTAGAAGCGAGGGCGAGGAAAATATCGGGGAGTTCCCGGTTATGGTGGGTGGTCGGGGGCCGAGCGATGCGCGTTTCTATCGTAAGTACGCGTGTGTGTGCGAGGCGTTGCACTCTAACTGAACCCGAGCGAGGCGTTGGGCTCTAACTGAACCCGAGCGATTGCACTACAGGCTATGCACTATTGAACCCAAGCGATCGATCGATCCCTTGCTATTAAGTGAATCTGAGTGATTCCTTTGCTACTGCTGCTAACTAAAGCCGATCGATGCTACCTCTAGATGAACAGTGATCGTTGTTTGGGGGGGGGTTGGATGAACAGTTCCCGGTGGGGGGTTGGATGAACAAGACCACGTGGTAGTAGAGGCCATTGCCGCTGGATGAACAGGACCCCGATCGATCGAGCCAGTTGGGGTGGATGAACAGGACCCCGTGGAGGGCTGGATGAACAGGACCCCGTGGAGGGCTGGTTGAATAGTAGCCGGTGGAGGGCTGGATGAACAGTAGCCCATGGAGGGGTGGTTGAACAGGACCCCGTGGAGAGGGCTAGTTGAACAGTAGCCGGTGGAGGAGCGCGCGGTGGAGGCTGGATGAACATGAGCCCGTGGATGAACTGTCGCAGGTGGAGGCTGGAGGAGGTCGACGGTGTATGAACAGTAGCCCATGGAGGCAGCCGACGGTGGAGATGAACAGTATCCCGTGGAGTCCCGTTTTGCGGTACGCCACACCCTCCCGATGAACAGGACCCCCGTTTCGACCGTAGCGCTCCAACACAAGTCCGTTTCCTCCGTTTTGCGGTAGGCCACACCCCTCCCGATCAACAGGACCCCTTTTGACCGTTTTGTGGTACGCCAGACCCCTCCTGATGAACAGGATCCCGTTTCGACCGTGGCCGGTCGAACACAAGGCCGTTTCCTCCGTTCTGCGGTACGCAAGGCATCGTTTCCATCGAATGTTCCGTCCAAGCCGGTTGGCTCCCGATGAACAACACGCGTTCCGTTGCCTCCCGATGAACACGACGCATTCCGTTGCCTCCCCATGAACACGACGACGATGCAGTTTCTCCGTTCCGACCCAACCATGTACACGAGCCCTGCCGTACGTATGTGCGAGTAGGCGTTCGAGACACCGCCCGTATGTACGTACGTGGCCGTATTTACTTTCTTGCACCCTGGCCGCTGTATGTACGTGTACATGCTACGTGCACGCCTCTACTACGACACACGTGCGCCTCTACATCGACCAGTATGTACGTACACGTTCGCGACCAGAATGACAATGCTACGTACGCTTCGACCAGGTGGGCCCCGACTGTCAGGCACTTCCTTGCGTGCGAAGATGTAGCTGGTGGGTCCCAACAGTCAGGGGGGAAACGTTTTTTTTCGCGAAATACGATGGCCCATCCGGTGGGTCCCTGCTGTCAGGTGGAGGAATCATTATTTTGCGCATAATAAGGAGGCACTTCCTTGCTGCGGCCGTGGACCGAGCTGTCAGCCTCTCCACGTACAGTACTCTTCCGATGGAAGTCGTTCGTTGACCACATTGACCACGCCGCGCCGAGAGCACCAAGGCGGTGGACGACGGCGAGGCCTAGGAACGGGATGACGCGGAGCCGGGGAAGACGCGGCAGTGGATGCCCACACGGAGAGGAGTACGAGGGTTCACTGGTTTCGCTGTGGTGTGAGGCTGCCGTCGCCGCAGGGCCTGGCCAGCGGTGGGAGTAGTAGGGGGCGGTGAGGCTTCCGTGGCAGCACAGCTGGCCATGGGAGGCAGGAGCAGGCGGCATGACCGGCGCTGCTTTGGGTAGCTGGAGCAAGAAGACCAGAGGTTGAAGAAGCACTACGGCCGTTGGATGGACATCGTACGGTCACTCGAGCTAGAATCGTTCATATTGACTAAGTTGACAAAGCCCTCCATCCCCGTCAACTTAGTAGGCCCACATGTCAGCCTCCCACTATGCTGGGTCCCAGCTAGCAGGGGGAGTATTCATTTTGTTGTGCGTAATAAGGAGCCACTTCCTTGCGTGCGAAGATATAGCTGGTGGGTCCGACCTGTTAGCGGGGGAAACGTTTTTTTCGTGAAATACAGAGGCCCTTCCAGTGGGTCCCAGATGTCAGGCGGAGGAATCATTATTTTGCACGTAATAAGGAGCATTTCCTTATGTGCGGCCGTGGACCCAGTTGTCAGCCTCTCCACGTACAATCCACGTCCGATGGATGTCGTTCGTTGACCACGGCGCACCGAGAGCACCAGGGCGGCGGACGACGGCGAGGCCTAGGAAGGGAATGACACGGAGCCGGGGAAGACTCGGTAGTGGTTGCCCACGCAGCGGGGAGTACGAGGGTTTACTGGTCCGGCTGCCGTCGCCGGAAAATAACAGGAGGTGTGGGTGAGTAGAGGAATGGCCTGGCCAACAATGGAGTAGGGTGGGGCGGTGCGGCCTATGCGGCAGCACAGCCGTCCACAGGAGGCGGGAGCAGGTAGTCCCACCGGCGCTGGTTTGGGCGGCTGGAGCAAGAAGATCAGATATTGAAGAAGCAGCACGGCCGTTGGATTAACATCCAACGGTCACTACTGCTAGAATTCTTTGTGGACTAAATTGACAAAGCCTTTCGTACACGTCAACCTAGTAGACCGACAAGTCAACCTCCAAATCTATCCCAAACAGCATACAGCCCAAAATTTCTAGCCAGATTCAAATTAATTTAAAAACTAAACATACCTTAATTTAAATCCAATGAAATTTTACCCGCACAAATTCAATGAAATTTAAAATATCAAAATCTGAAAGAAAAAAGTATTTTGGAACTAATAGCCTGTTTGCTGTATTTTTTTCATTTTACAGCCCATCTAATATTACTTATAGCCCATTTCTTATTACTTATAGGCCATTTTCTAGGCAAAATGCATCCCTCCTCGTCTTGAAAGATTTCCAGCCTAGCAGGGCGTAGAAAAACAAGTAGGCCTACGTTGGTTATTCTGCAAAAAACAAAATAGCTGGGCTAGCCATTTTCAGAAAGGAAAAAAACAAACTGGGCTGGTCATGTGCTAGACGGGCTACAGGTCCCAAACAACCGAGTTGATACCCTTCTCCGTCTCGAAAAAAACAAAATTACTGCGCGCTGCTGGGTCCCTACTATCATCCTCACCATGTACAGTCATCTCCTTATTCCTCTCGGTTGTTGACCATGTTGACAACACCGGAGGGCGGCGCCGGGGCGAGCGAACCAAGGCGGAGGACGATGATTAGGCCTCGGACAGGAACGAACAGGAGCCGGGGAAGATGCGCAGAGTTTTAGGGTGTGATGTGGCCATGATGCGTGCGCGGCAGCACAGCCAGCTGTGGGAGGCATGAGCAGGCGGTCCCGCCGGCGCTGGTTTGGCTTTGGCGGTTGGAGGAAGAAGAGACTGAAGAAACACGACAGACGTTGAATGTCAATCCAACGGTCAAGGTTGGCACAATCGTTTGTTGACTAAGCTGACACCAGGTAGCATACTTTTTTATATATAGGAAGAAAAGAAAAACTGGGCTCGTTCGCGTGATAACATTCCCGAAACTGCGACCGTTCGATCTTGCGTCGCAACTAAAACTGCCAGGAAAATGCGTTCGTCTGCCGTTCTCCTCCCAGGGAATGTTCGCCACATAAGTGACTAGCACCCTTGGTTTTCAACTGAGAGGTCTTGGGTTCGAGTCCCAGGAACTCTCAATTTTGTCTTCCTTCCTTCCTCGCAAAAAAAGAAAGAAAATCAAAGACTTGAGAAGGCGTACAGAACAAGCTAGTGTACCAGTAAAGAGACGTTTCTGAGTTTTAGAAAAAAGAGAGACGTGCTCCTGTAGCTAGTTCGAATCCAAACCTAGACTATGACTATATATGGTGCTATGCTACTCTACAAGTAATGAAACTGACATATCCAACGTTCCCTTCTCCTCTTCTATACTTACTTTGCCTAGCATCAGAAGCTCTGGCCGCAGCAACCATGTCCGCTGGCTGCTCGTCCACCTGCTCTTCAACAGGCAACAACCAGATATGCGCCAAGGCGCCACCCGTACCATCGCCTGTGGGTCTCATCACACCCCCGCCGGCACAAGCACCGCAGCCGGTTGCTCATCACAACCTGCTGTCGTTGGTGTGGTGCCACTGCTGCAAATAACGCAGAGTCATCCGTCGCGTCTCAACCACAATCCTCAACCCTGGCCGAGTCTTCTACAAATGCCCGAATCATGGGGTAATAATATGTTTAAGTGTTGTTCTACTGCTTTCAGTTGCTGATGTTTTTAATAGTTTGGTTGATGATCTTCCAATTTGATTCATGCAGAAAAGGGAAGATTCGTGTGATTTGTATTTCGAGGAAGTTGCTGATGTGGGGGAACGCAACTACGCTGATTATTTGGTTAGTTGAGGAATCCCAATACCAGCAGGTTGGGGTGTTGGACAAGTAACTGAAGGAACGACAGAAGAGGAAGATGCAGAGTAGAAGGTTAAAGATGCAGTTCCTCTGATCATGGCCAAGCAACAGCTGCTGAACGGCCTTGACAGCAATGAGGAGATGAAAGAGCTTGTGAAGATAATGGGCAAAATCAATGTGCTCTGTAGGATGATTGTCTCTTTATTTGCAGTGTATGTAGCACTTGTGATGTATTCAGTGGCTATGACATGAGCACTTTGCTTAAACTAGTAATGAATGAAACCTGTGTAGCAGGCTGGGCGTAGTGTTGTGAACATCTAATGATTTCTATTAACAGAAATCGGGGGGTATCCCCTTTTGCTCATAAATAAATAAATAGCATAGGCCCTTTTGGTAATAAATAAATAAATTAGCAGAGGCCCTGTCGGGTCAGCTTTGTTCCCATTCGAAGACATCGAGCAAATTGCAGTCCAACAACAAACTATGTCATCAAATTCAAGTTTCACAGCCAAATATGAGTACAACTAAACAACAATGTCATCATGTTTTAGTCGTCATACAATCACCAAACATAAATGAACATACATAACAAGTGATGTTCTCACAGCAAAATACTAAACAACACATTCATCAGGTTTCAGTTGTCATAGCAAACCCAATTTCACATAGTAGATAAAAAAAGTCTTCTCGCGGGCATATACGACAAAAGCAATCTAATCATCATCCGCAGCATCAGCGTCAACATCTTCGCCATGTGTATCAGTCTGAATCGTAATTCCTCAGAGCGTCATCTTCTTCTTCATCCTCAATGTCCTCGAATGTTGGCTTCTTCTTGATCAACTCTTGTATGTCCACAGCACGACAGGCAATCTTTTCCCCAGCGTCATTGACGTGATGGTTCTCAAAGATATTAGGAACATCTGTGTAATCTTGTACATCAGGAGCAGTGTAAGCATCGTCTTGTTGTGCAACTTCATTAAATGAATTCCTCTACTCAAACCTTTGCAATACTCTCTAGTCATTGCTACGTGCAAATGTGTCTTCCAAGAAAATATTTATATTGCTTGATTTGCCAAAATAAAAGGCTCGTCGGTCTGGTACGCCGCCTTGACATTGATGGATTTGAAATAATCATCAGCTCTGGGTTTTGCGATCCTGGAAAACAGGTTATACCAACGACAGCACAACAGAACCACACACCGATGATCCTTGAAACTGAAGATATACTGCAACTGAACAATGTCTCTTATGTTAGCATACATTTCAGTTGTTTCTCTGTCGTACGTATCCGTGCTCATGATGGCACTGTTTTGTGTCTTCCTGCTTTCGTCGCGTGCAAGGGTGTTGTAGCGCACATCTCCAACAACGCAAGATTCATAATGTGTTACCCGAGTATCCGGACCCATTGCTAGTGCTTAAAGGGCATCATCAACTGCCTGCCCATCCTCCCGCATCTTCTTAACCTATGGTTAGAAAATAGACAAGCTGGTCATCTTATGTACTCAATATATTAAAAAAACTGACAGTGCAATTCAAAAGCTTACATGGCTCTTGAACCATTTCGCAAATCCTGCCATAACCAGTTTGTCAATGTTTCTTGGATTTTGCGGCAGTAACTCTTTTTTGTAGATGCTGCACAACATAGTGATCGCGTCAAACATCTAAATATATAAGAATGTGAGATTACGATGTATAAGCTGCAGTACTTAGCACTTACTTGATATAAGGTAGTATCTCAGGACAGTTATTCAACACATACCAAACCATTTTGTCCAAATCTTTAGGTTTGTCCTCTTGTCGAGTCTTCCCTGTAACTCGAACAGAATAATCGAAAACATTGAGCCTGGGATCGTCTTCACCCACCTCTTTGCTAAGATGATCAGCTGTTTCAATGTATTTTGAGCAGAATGTCAACGCTTCTGTAGCAATGTAGGCCTCTACAATGGAACCCTTGGGTCTAGCTCTGTTCCTAACATAGCCCTTGAAAGTGCCTAGCCGCCTTTCAATAGGGTAAATCCAGCCATATTGTACTGGACCTCTAAGTAATGCCTCATCAGGTAGATGAACAGCCAAATGCACCATCACATCAAAGAAGGCTGGAGGATATATCTTTTCAAGGTCGCATAGGATAGTTGGTATCTTGTCTCTAAGACGCTCCGAAGAATCTACCCTGATATTTCTACTGCAGAGTTCCCTGAAGAATTGTCCCAACTCTGCAACTGCTCTGTATAAGTCAGGGCGGCCCAATCCTCTAAGGATAACAGGTAGAACCCTTTGAAGTAGGACGTGGCAGTCATGAGTTTTCAACCCTTGTACCTTGTTTCCATCTACACTGACTCTCCTTTCAGGGTTGGAAGCAAATCCATGTGGGAATCTCACACGTGACAGGACCTCGCGTAATTCTTTTCTTTTTACCTTGTCCAAGACGTACACAGCTGGTGCCATATCCCGTGGTTTACCTTCATCTTCCACCTGCAAATCCTTTCTGATACCCAGGTGTGTCAAATCAATCCTAGATTTTAAGGTATCTTTCGTCTTGCCTTCAATATTAAGAAGTGTGCCGATAATGTTGTCACATATATTTTCCTCGATGTGCATCACATCAAGATTATGCCGTAGATCCAAATCTTTCCAATACTCCAAGTCCCACAAAGTGGACCTGCGTGTAAACAATAATCTCTCTTCTGCCCTGCCACGCTTCCTTTTCCCGCTACCATTACTAGGATGGTTTCCTGGTGTAATATGCCTGACCTTCTCTAATTCCACTTGCAACTCATCGGCGGTGAGCTTCTTTGGCGCATCGCGGTTTTCATGCTTTCCATTGAACACATGTCTTCGGTATTTTGTAGGACGCGGCTTGTCCTTGGCAAGGAAACGATGGTGTCCAATGTAACAGATCTTGCTAAGTATTGCGTATGACAGCGGATTCCTGTCACAGCGAACACATGCATTATAACCATGTGTCGTTCGCCCTGACATAGTGCCCAAAGCTGGATAATCATGGATGCACCCAATTATAACAGCACGCAGAAAGAAATCAGCTGGTGGCCTGCTATATAGGTCTCGAGTGAGAACACCCCTCCATAGCTGTTGAAGTTCCTCCACAAGAGGCTCCATGAATAAATCAAAATCCTTTCTAGGACTTTTTGGACCTGGGATGAGCAAGGCCATCATGTAGTTTGATTCTTTGGTGCAGACATTTGTAGGCATGTTGTAAGGGATAACAAGCACTGGCCACATGCTATATGTGGCGCTCTGGTGGCCAAATGGGTTAAATCCATCTGAAGCTAAGCCAAGTCTAATGTTTCTCGGGTCAGCAGCACACTTTTTGTGTTTCTGATTGAAGCTTTCCCACTCACTACCATGTGATGGATGGCTCATTACATTCTGATCTCTGTACTCTTGGTTCCTAGAATGCCACAGTACATCCTCTCTTGTTTCAGCATCATGAAACAACCTCTGCAATCTTGGTGTAATTGGAAAATGTCTCAGAACATTATGAGGAATCCTCTTCACAGCATCGCCATCTTTCCATCTTGATGATTTTCATTTCGGGCATTCACTTAAGTTGGCATAATCCTTCCGGAACAGAACACAATTATTCTTACAAACATGGATCATATCATATCCAATTCCAACTGCACAAAGGAAATTCTTCATTTTACTGTAGGTGTGTGGCAACTCAGATGCATCTGGGAAAGCTTTGCGGAAAGCAGCCAACATCATATCGAATGATTTGTTGGTCATCCACTCAGATGTCTTCACCTGAAGAAAGGTGACCATAGCTGAGAATACTAACAGCTTATTTCCTGGGGTGACAGCCACGTTGCATTGTTCCAACATGCGGGCCCACCATTTTTCTTCTGCAGGTGAAAGTTCACGAAATGCACGAGCATTTCGTAGCATTGTTTCAATGTTGGTCAAACTCACTGGCTCCGCCACCACCACCTCCTCCTCCTCTTCCACCTGAGCATCAGGCAAATCAAGATGGTGATCTGCTGCTTCCACGTAGTCAGTAACATTGACGTTCACAGCTTCACCATGATGAACCCACCTAGTATATGTGACTGACATCCCATACAAGTTTAGATGATTTTGCACAGTTGACTGGGGTCTTGTAACTGAATTCATACAACTGCTACATGGGCATAGCACATCCGATTTCAGACCACCGTACTCAGCTCTGATAAAGTTCATGAAGTTTTCAACCCCCTCGACATATGCATCGGAGAATCTTCGAGCAGAAGTTATCCAAGTCATGTCCATCTATTAGACATACAAATTAGTTCTTCTACTAGATATTACAGGAAAAATATATATGCTTTTTATGAAGTCCAGAAAAAATACCTAGGTCGATGTCTAAAGCTTTGGCAAGATATTTGGACGAGCTGATCTAAGTAATGAAATATATTTAAAGCTAATTCAACAAATAGATTTGAGTGCTAAATTATGCAAGCTATTTCAGCAGTCAATGAGGCCGAGCACACAACCATCAAACTATCGAAGGCCATCGTAGCAACAAAGATCGAGTATAAAACGGTGTAGAACTATTTCACCTAACAGATTGGCTACTAGACCATGGCAATCTATGTCACAATAAATATATGGCAGGATATTTTAGCAACTAATCAAGCTTGGCATGCCATCTCAGCTAAGTAGATTGAGTGCATAACAGGGCAAGGAAGCTTCTTAAGCAGAGCATATTGACTGTAAACTACTTCAGCAAACAGTGAGATTAACATCGTCTATCAGCTAACATTTAGCGCTACACCGACATGCACGGGGCCTTAGTCTAGAATGCGCGTACCGTGGGAGAAGCTGACCGCCGTGCGTCTCCACACGAACATCGCCAGCGGTGGCGGCTGCCGGCGTCCTGGGAACGGGGGTCCCCAGACTTGCATGCCTGCGGCCCACGACGTGGCTCCACTAAGCGGCCCTGTATGGCCCATCTTCACCAGCAAACACCCAAGACCCTCGCGAGGCAAACGACAGAAGACCTCCTCGGGGGTGGCCTCACCAGGCTGGCTCGCGAGGGGCGGAGTGATCAAGGCAAGGGACACCTCGCGAGGTTCCTGTGACGCAAGCCATGACGACCGTGGCCAGGCGGGCGCCAGCGCAGTGTCCTCGTTTCCTCTTTGCGGTTAAAGAGGCAAGCCCAGGCGAGGAGTCCCGAGGCATCAGGCAAAGGTTTCCATATCGGTGCAACGAGACCAAGACCAGCAGGACGGCAGGACGGAGGTCACTGTGGAGCCCAAGACGGCGTCACCACTAGAGCCTTTGGCAGGCGAAGACCACCTTTAGTCAGGATAACTTGTACTAGTTGTCTCCCTTCGAATTTGGCCGTTGTGGGATCCCTTCCCGCTCAATATTTGGGGAGATGACCAGGGCCACTATAAATAGGACTAGCTACCACCGTCGGAGGCATCTCATATCATCTTGGATCGGAGCCATTCCATCCGTAGTCACCATCGTAGCAAGGGACGGATCATTCAGATCACCCTCACACACACAAGCTCACCGAGCACAAGAGCGCCTCTCCTCAGGAGGTTGTTCTTCCCTTGTAACTGTTCATCCTCAGCCCAAGAGGCAATCCACCACACCACACTGCAGTAGGGTGTTACACCACATCGGTGGCTCGAACCAGTATAAACTCTTGTGTCTCTCGTTCTTTGGGTTCGTCGAGCTAGGCCTTGCGATCGTTGCGAGAGCGAGCTAGGGAGAGAGAGATCTTCGTGCGCACCCAAGTGTTCGAACCTCAAGGGTTTGTCGGAACCCGAAATCTGACATTTGGCGCGCCGGGTAGGGGTGCGGTGAAGCCTCTCTCCCATCAGCAGACCCGCCAGCACTCTGCAGCGCTGATGTCTGCCGACCTGAGGGCCGGCTCCGACCACCGGGCAGCTTGGCCGGCCCGGGCAGCACCGTCCGCCCAAGAAGACCTCAACCCCGCGCCCCAGGCGGCACGCGCACCGCCAAACACTGCGGGGCGTGGGCGGCGCGGCCCGACACCGTCCACCCTTACTCTGCGGCGCGCGTGGGCCGCCGCAAGGGCTTCAAGCTACACTGCGACGATGGCGCCGCACACCTGACGGGAACAAGCGAACATGAGGGTCGCGCTCACGGTGGCGCGGGAGCTACTGCGATGCCGACTGATGGAGAGCGGCCGAGATGCGCTACTGGAGCGCGTCGCCGAGTTGTTGGACGCTGCAGCCAGGGGAGCACCACCTTTCTGCTCCTCGCTCACGCCTCAGGCTGCGGCCGGGTCGCACGACGGGCCTCGCCGCGCCCGTGTACCCCCGGGCGCGCCAGGAGGTGTCGTCGACATCGGCGCGGCCAGCGGCGCCGGACGCTCAATCGCACCCGTGCCACCTCCGATGGGCGCAGGCACGGGCGTCGCCACCCACGGCCCCGGCAGGATGCCGTCCTACCATCCTCAAGGCGGCGCGCTGGGCCGGACGACGTGGAGCGCGGGGCACTTCGGCGAGGTTTTCGGGGCAATGGCCTCAGAGGCCTACGTGCCCGGCATGATGGACCAGGAGTACACGCCGGAAGATGACCATGGCTCGTTCCTCGAGCCAGGATGGGAAGAGGAGGCGCTAGAAGATGAGGCCTTCCAGGAGCCACCAGGGAGCCTCGTCGACCATGCCAGCGACAACAGCTACAGGGTACCGCTAATCTCTCAGGAGTAGGCTTGTGCTAACCATGGGTCGCAAGTGGATCAGGTCACAGCAGTGGACGACGGCCCTAGCACGGCAGCCCCCATTCCACCAGGGGGAGCGCACTGGGGGCTGCAAGGAGCCGGGAGCAAGGCCCCTCCTCACATCCTGCGGAGCAGGGCGTCGCCCGGAGGTAGGCCCTCTGCCGGGGAGGCGCTGGTGAGCCTTCCCTCCGGCAGAGGACCCGTGGTCGCCGAGGGCGCCGCTAGCGTCCCCTTTGCCCCTTGGCATCGTCTTGGTTTCCGGACGCCCCAACGGTGGTCGAGGGCGGCGCAAGGCGGGGCCCTCGTCTGGCGATATGAAACAAGGCTCGCGCCTGTGAAGGTCTCCGCTCGTGACACTCTCACGTAATAATAAGTGGGGCTGTACACGCCCCGGAGTCTCCGGAGGGCCGCCCTCGGGCCTCGGGGGCTCCCGCCCATGCCCAAGTGGATGCGCCATGCTCCGCGCTGGTGGAAGACCAGAAGACTAGACTAGGCGCCGGACGCGGCCATTTTCTTTTAACCTCTTTTCTGTAGCCCTATTTTCTGGCTTGGATTTAAGTTTGAAGTTGAATTTTCATTGGTATGTGTGAGGGGTGTCTTTTCTCGTTCGTGCGATTTCTTGCGATCTGGTTCCTTGCCTCGATTCGGAGTTCACACCTGCTGCCTCCCCCTCGCGAGCCCCTCGCGAGCGGGAGCTGGGCGCTGTGCACGCGCGCTGCGCGCACGTCCTTCCATGGCTGGCGCTTGCTTCTCGCGAGGCCCTCTCGGACGGATCGGCAGGCTCCTCAGAAGCTCACGACCTCACGAGCCGGTTCGGAACCTATCCTGACTAAGGGTCAACGACAGGAAGCACGGGCTCAATCGGACATGTCGCTCACTGCATCCTTCGGGTCGCCCTCAGACGCGTCGCTGGGTCGCTGTCGCCATCGCTCGCATCACCGTCACCATTGCCGGCATTGCCCTCACCATCGTCGACCACGTCACCTTCATCTGCCGCGATCACCACTGTGTCGTCCTCGGAGGTGAAGGCCCTGACTAGAACATCCACATTGTCTTCCACCCAGCGCTAGGTCGCCCCGGATGGCCTCGGGTACGGGGGCGATGGCGGCGTCCAAATCGAAGTCGGAGTAGGTGTTCTGGAGGTGGCTGAAGACGCGAGAGAACGCGTGCCCGAGCAGGCCACGGCTCCTCTCTTCAACAAGCTTGCGAGCCCTCTCGGATCGGTTCTCCAGGCGTGTCACCACGTCGGCAAAAAAGCGGAGGTGACTGGCATAATCGTTCGCATGGGGATTGTAACACCCCGGATGTAACTTTCCATATTTGTAACTCCAACTCTTGCCATTTTCGGCTATGTGTTATGATATTCCCTCCGTGGTTGGGTTTTGTCTTTTGTTTTGCATTTTGTTCATGTCATGCATCTCATATCATGTCATCATGTGCATCTCATTTGCATACGTGTTCGTCTCATGCATCCGAGCATTTTCCCCGTTGTCCGTTTTGCAATCCGGCACTCCCACACGCACCGGCGCACCCCCTCTTGTCTCTTTTCGTGAGCGGGTGTTAAACGTTCTCGGAATGGACCGAGTCTTGCCAAGTGGCCTTGGTATACCACCGGTAGACCACCTGTCAAGTTTCGTTCCATTTGGAGGTCGTTTGATGCTCCAACGGTTAACCGGGCAACCGCAAAGGGCTTTTGTGTGTTGCAGCAAAACCCCCCTCCAAACAGTCCAATAACCCATCTAAGTCCCCTCCATGCTCTCGGGCGTTCGATCACGATCGCGTGGGCGAAAACCGCACTCCATTTGGACTCTCCTAGCTCCCTATGCCTATATAAACACCTCCCCCTCCGAAATTGCGTCTAAACCCTAAAAAAATCGCCCTCCGCCGCCACCGGACATGTCAGCCGCCGCCGCACGTTCCCGCCGCCGCGCCCGCGCCAATCGGACGCCGCCACGTGGCAGGCGCGCCCGCCGCCGACCGCGGCCCGGCGACCTCGAGTCGGGCCCCCCCGAGCCCATCTCCTTCCGCGCTAGATCCCGTGCGGGCCCGCGCCCCGCGCCGCCGAAGCCCGCGCCCCGCCGCCTCGTCCTCCCGCCGGCGCCGCCGCCCGCACCCGCGGCCGCCCGCGGCGGGCGGCGCCGGCGCCGCCCGCCATCCTCGCCCGTCTCCGCTCGCCTCCAACGCCGCCTCCCCGTCGCCGGCGCCTCCTCCTCCCTCTCCAGCAGGAACTCCGGCGACCCTCGATTCCCGTGCCACGGATCCGATCTGGAGAGGTTGACTTTCCCCCCTCGTTTTCTGCTAAGTCCCGAAGTTTTCACAATACGTTGCCCTGTTCATCACCTCATAACTCTTTGCTTACTGCTCCGTTTCATGCGCATGATATATCGAAATGTTCGCCACGAGATGCTCTTAATTTTGTTCTATTGTGCGATGCTTGTTTGAGTCCATCTTGATGCCTAAATCTCTGTTGCAAGAGTACTATATGCTGTTAACTGCTGTTACTTATCAGAACTTGGTGTCCTGTTATTTTTGCTACATTTGATGTGTGCATCTTATGGGCATGAGCTCTACAGGTGTTTTGATCTATGCCATGCCATCTTTACAGAGGTGTATGCCATGTAGTTTTGTGATCTATGTGGTGACTAGCAAAAGCATGCAAACTAGGCTTCGTGATGTTTCTGTTTTCAGGGACTTAGGATTTTGCTGTCTGTTACTGCTGTTATTTTATTGCTATGTATCCTTGTGTCTATAGTGAGATCCATTATTCTTTTGAGTATGTTCAGTAAGGATGTTTTGTAGATATGGTTATGCTCTATCCATCCATGCCCCTGTTTGCAATTATGGAGTGCCATAGCATGTCTTAATCTTGCTCTACGTTTGCTATAAAATATTCCTGGCAGATTGTTAACATGATATTCAATTTTGCCAAGGTTGTTGTAGTTGATCCATACATGCTATGAACTTGCTCTTGCCATGGTTAGCTTCATAAACATGCCATATTGCTGTAGGTATGCTTGTTGTGTCATGCATTACTTTGTGATGAGTGAATCAACCTCACCAAGATGCCTTCATAATTCTATTAATGCCATGTTCTGTTTTCTGCTGTCTGAAACCTGTTAACGAAACTTGCTATGTTTACATGGGTGCCATCATATCTTTTGTGCCTTTTTGGCTCATGGTCAGTAAGGGACTTTTGTTCTATGCATTTATTAGATTCATGCCATGCCTTGTTTTGCTATGTTAAGTTCCTGTAACATGTTGATTGCTTTTTCTGAACATTCTACCTGATGTTGTTTCAGCCATGTTCAGTATTTTCTCCAAGTCTGTTAAGCTGATATCTTTTGCACTTTTGCCAGGCTTGTTTGAGTCTTTTATTTTGTGATCTAGCCGTAGCTCAGTGTTCATCTTTTATCAAGCATCTCCTGTATATTACTTCCATATGCTTTGTTGCTATGTTGGAGTGCTGTAGCATAGTTGCTTGATGTATTCTAAGTGCTATCATGCTGTTAATCGCAGAATCGTGTCATTCTTGTTTTGCTTGCCATTTGCAAACCGTGCATCCGTTTTCGGTGATCTTTATATCGTTTTCGACCAAAATCGTCTCATCTTTCCAGTGGCATACTTGGTTTGCCAAGTTACTGCCTTGTTCATCCTTTTTCATCCGGAGCACGCATACGCATCGCATATCATATCTCGCATATCATGCATGTATTGCATCATGTTGCTTGTGCATTTCCCGTGATTGATTGTGGTTCCATTGCTTGTGTTCTTGCTGTGGGTAGAGCCGGGAGACGAGTTTGTGAATGAGGAACCTGTTGAGTATGCTTACGAGGATCAAGCTCTCGACAACTCTGAGAACCTTGCAGGCAAGATGACCATACCCTCGAAATCACTTCTATCTTTGCTTTGCTAGTTGTTCGTCCTATTGCTATGCTGCGCTATCTACCCCTTGCTATATCATGCCTCCCATATTGCCATGTCAAGCCTCTAACCATCCTTTCCTAGCAAACCGTTGTTTGGCTAAGTTACCGCTTTTGCTCAGCCCTTCTTATAGCGTTGCTAGTTGCAGGTGAAGTTGAAGTTGGTTCCATGTTGGAACATGGATATTTTTGGAATATCGCAATATCTCTTATTTAATTAATGCATCTATATATTTGGTAAAGGGTGGAAGGCTCGGCCTTATGCCTGGTGTTTTTTTCCACTCTTGCCGCCCTAGTTTCCGTCATGCCGGTATTATGTTCCTTGAGTTTGCGTTCCTTACGCGGTTGGGTGATTTATGGGACCCCCTTGACAGTTCGCCTTGAATAAAACTCCTCCAGCAAGGCCCAACCTTGGTTTTACCATTTGCCTACCTAAGCCTTTTTCCCTTGGGTTTTCGCGAGCCCGAGGGTCATCTTTATTTTAAACCCCCAGGTCAGTGCTCCTCTGAGTATTGGTCCAACCTGTCAGTCGCCGGTGGCCACCAGGGGCAACTCTGGGCTCGCCTATAGGAAGCTTGCACAATCCGGTGTGCCCTGAGAACGAGATATGTGCAGCTCCTATCGGGATTTGTCGGCACATTCGGGCGGCTTTGCTGGTCTTGTTTTACCATTGTCGAAATGTCTTGTAAACCGGGATCCCGAGACTGATCGGGTCTTCCTGGGAGAAGGTTTATCCTTCGTTGACCGTGAGAGCTTATAATGGGCTAAGTTGGGACACCCCTGCAGGGTATTATCTTTCGAAAGCCGTGCCCGCGGTTATGAGGCAGATGGGAATTTGTTAATGTCCGGTTGTAGAGAACTTGTCACTTGACTTAATTAAAATACATCAACCGTGTGTGTAGCCGTGATGGTCTCTTTTCGGCGGAGTCCGGGAAGTGAACACGGTTTGAGTTATGCATGAACGTAAGTAGTTTCAGGATCACTTCTTGATCATTTCTAGCTCGCGACCATTGCGTTGCTTCTCTTCTCGCTCTCTTTTGCGTATGTTAGCCACCATATATGCTTAGTGCCTGCTGTAGCTCCACCTCATTACACCATCCTTTCCTATAAGCTTAAATAGTCTTGATCTCGCGGGTGTGAGATTGCTGAGTCCTCGTGACTCACAGATTCTACCAAAACAGTTGCAGGTGCCGACGATACCAGTGCAGATGACGCAACCGAGCTCAAGTGGGAGTTCGACGAGGAACGTGGCCGTTACTATGTTTCATTTCCTGAAGATCAGTAGTGGAGCCCAGTTGGGACGATCGGGGATCTAGCATTTGGGGTTATCTTACTTTCATTTGGATTTGACCGTAGTCGGTCTATGTGGATTTTGGATGATGTATGAATTAATTTATGTATTGTGTGAAGTGGCAATTGTAAGCCAACTCTCGTTATCCCATTCTTGTTCATTACATGGGATTGAGTGAAGATGACCCTTCTTGCGACAATACCTACAATGCGGTTATGCCTCTAAGTCGTGCCTCGACACGTGGAAGATGACCCTTCTTGCGACAATACCTACAATGCGGTCATGGGCGTTACAAGTTGGTAATCAGAGCCATCCCCGACTTAGGAGCCCCCTGCTTGATCGAATCGCTGGCGTTGTTGAGTCTAGAGCAAAAATGTTTTGAGTCTTAGGATTATATATATCGAAGAGTAGGATTCTTTTTACTCCTCAGTCCCTTCGTCGCTCTGGTGAGGCCTCATGACGTAGAAGCTTTGACTCTTCTCTCCTCAAATTTCACTAAAAAAAATTAGGATCACGCGGGTATCTTGGAATCGTTCCGATGGTTTTGTGACAAGAACATTGTTCTTGGTGCCTTCTGACATTTAGGGGTTGTGGCAGTGTCCCGGGGAGTTGAGCTCCGAGGTGTTGTTGTCACAATTTTATCGTTGCAGTTCTGGAATACCTGAGTTTCGCCGACATCGAAAATCTCTTTTATGCATTTGTTGGTGTGATCACCTCGACGCCACCTAGTACTGGGGTGGGAGTTCGGGAGTATTGCCATAACTCGTATAACGGGTGCTTTTCGAAGGTTGAGGTACACGATTTCCGAAGGTTTCTTGGTTATGTGTTGACGGATGGATACAGCTGGATCTAGGGATTGTTAGTTTGGGTGATATATTTTGTGTCCCCTGTATCCCCAACACCAGATTGCATAACCAGAAAGTTTCGGGAGTTTATAGGTGGGATTCAAGTAGCTCTTAGCATGTCTTCCCGCAGATATTTGGTTTGTGATTGGGTAATCCTTACCACTTATTTGTTCCACTCGTACCTTGTTATTTTATTCATCAATCTTTTATCAAGTGGCTTCTCACCTTAGTGGAAGTGTGATGATTTACTATGGAATTCATTCGTTCATCCTCGTTCGAATGTTTATTGTGAAGACTATATGTTGCAATTTCTATCCGTTGATTCAACTTGTCTATTTGTCTATCAAGATGCTAACGGATGTCACCCTCTTCAGGATGGCTCCGCCAATGCGTCAGAATCCGGAACGCAATGAGGGGAGTCAGGCGAATCCTCCGCCACCACCTCCGCCTCCGGAGGCATGGCAAGCTATCATGGCAGCCACCAACGCCAATGCTCAGATGATTTTGCAACTCTTGCAAGAGCGTACCCAAGGGCAAGGCAACCAAGGAAATCAAGGCCAAGGCAACAATCAGCCTCATTTCGCTACCCTCAACCAGTTCCTCGCTAATCAGCCGAAGTCTTTCAGCTACTGTGCCGAGGCCACAGACGCCGATGATTAGCTCGTGGACATCAACAAGCATTTTGAATGTAGCAATGTCAGGCCTGAGGACTTTGTCAAGTTCGCTTCTTTTCAACTCAAGGATCAAGCTGCCGAGTGGTATCAACAATACAAAGATTCCAGAGGAGGTCGTGTGATTACCTGGGATGATTTCCGTCGAGACTTCAAAACTCACCACATTCCACAAAGTGTTGTTGAGAGCAAGCATGAGGAGTTCCGCAATCTCAAGCAAGGCAGCATGTTCGTGTATCAATACAATACCCAGTTTCAGAAACTCGCTCGCTTCGCTAAGCAAGACGTTCCTGATGAAAAGAGCATGATCTATCAATTCAGAGGTGGCCTCAGAGAAGATCTGCAATTACCTCTCGTGCTTTTTGAGCCGACCAAGTATGATGATTTCTACAATATGGCACTGAAGCAAGAGGCTGCTCAGCTCAAGTGTGAGGCTTCTAAGAAGAGAGTCAGGGACGCAGTTCAGTCTTTTTCTTCCTCACTAGTGGCTGCTAAGCAACAGAAGTTCTGGTTGCCTCCTCCTCCTCCGTTTCGTCAGCCTTTCCAGTAGAAGAGCAAAGGTGGCCATGGATCTTCCCACCCACCCAACCCTGGCTATCAGAACAAGTCTCAGAATCAAGCTCCAAAGTCGAATGCTCCTTATCATCGTCCGCTCTCGGAGGTGACTTGCAACAAGTGTCAGCAGAAAGGTCACTATGCTAACAAGTGCTTCAACCAAAGGCGCCTTCCGCCTCCTCCTCCTGTGAGATCTTCCAGCAATGCAGTGGTCAAGCATAATCCCAAGTTTGCAAAGGTCAACATGATGAACGCAGCTCAAGCGGAGGAATCTACTGATGTGATAATGGGTAATCTCTCAGTTAATGATTTTCCTGCAAAAGTTCTTTTTGACACTGGTGCATCGCTTAGTTTCATCTCAAGACCATTTGCATCTAAGCATGAGTTGCATTTCCAAGAATTGCCTAGAACATTAGCAGTTGTCTCTCCGGGAAAATGCATGAACGCAAGCTACATGGTTCTGGATGTTTCATCAAGATGGGAAACTATAAATTTCTGTCTAAGCCAATTGTCCTTGGTGACTCGGATATTGATCTAATTCTCGGGATGGACTGGCTTTCTAAGCACAAGGCTCTACTTGATTGTGCTGCCAGGGAAATTAAATTGACACACTCTTCTGAGGATGTTATCATCTATGCCGCTCGTGATGAGACCATTCGGTTATTCTCTCTCAATGAGAAGGGCGAGTTGGATGCTATCTCTCAGATTCCAGTCGTTTGTGAGTATCAATATGTCTTTCTAGAAGAGCTTCCGGGTATGCCTCCTCACCGGCCAGTTGAGTTCGTTATCAATCTTGAGCCTGGCACGGAACCCGTTTGCAAGCGTCCTTACAAGCTTGGACCCAAGGAGCTGAAGGAATTGAAGAAACAGCTCGATGAACAAGAGCGTCTGGGTTTGATCAGACCGAGTTCATCTCCATGGGGTTGTGGTGTTCTTTTTGTCCAGAAGAAGGATGGCACGGACCGACTTTGTGTCGACTACCGTCCATTGAACAAGAAGACAATCAAGAACAAGTATCCACTTCCCAACATCAATGAGCTATTCGAGCAACTCAAAGGTGCTAAAGTATTCTCCAAGCTTGACCTTCGTATGGGTTATCATCAGATTCGCATTCGTGAAGAAGATATTCCCAAGACAACATTCAGAACAAGCTTTGGTTCTTACGAATATACGGTCATGTCTTTCGGCCTTGTCAATGCTCCTCCAACATTCTCTTGAATGATGAATTTCATCTTCAACCCTTATACCAATGAATTCGTCCTGGTGTATCTCGATGATATCTTGGTCTTCTCCAAGAATAGGAAGGATCATGCCAAACATTTGCGATTGGTGCTCGACAAGCTCAGAGAATATCAATTCTATGCGAAGTTTTCCAAATGTGAGTTTTGGCTCGATGAAGTTCTTTACCTTGTTCATATCATCTCTGCCAAGGGCATCGCTGTTAATCCCGAGAAGGTGTCTGCAATTGTGAATTGGGAACCTCCTCAGAATGTCAAGCAGCTCTGCAGTTTTCTTGGTCTTGCAAGCTATTGCCGAAGATTCGTTGAGAATTTCTCTAAGATTGCAAAGCCTCTTTCCAACCTCCTCCAGAAGCATGTGAAGTATGTCTGGACTCCTGAGTGTGAAGTTGCTTTCAACACTCTCAAAGAGAAACTCGTCACAGCTCCTGTCTTAACTCCTCCTGATGAATCCAAGCCATTCGAAGTTTTCTGTGATGCTTCTCTTCAAGGCCTCGGTGCTGTGTTAATGCAAGAGAAGAAAGTTGTGGCCTATACCTCTCGTCAGTTGAAGCCCAACGAAAAGAAATACCCCACTCACGATCTTGAGTTGGCGGCAGTTGTCCATGCATTAATAACATGGAGACATCTCTTGTTGGGAAGAAAAGTGGACATATTCACCGATCACAAGAGTCTCAAGTACATCTTCACTCAGCCCAACCTCAACCTCAGGCAAACCCGATGGGTCGAAATGATTCAAGAGTACAATCCGAGTATTGAATATACTCCAGGCAAGGCCAATGTCATTGCAGATGCTTTGAGCAGGAAGGCTTATTGCAACAGCTTAATCCTCAAGCCCTTCCAACCGGATCTTTGTGAAGCTTTCCGCAAACTGAATCTCCAAGTTGTTCCTCAAGGCTTTCTTGCCAACCTCATAGTCCCTCCTAGTTTGGAAGATCAAATTCGTGAGGCACAACTCCTGGATACCATGGTGAAAAAGGTGAAACATGGTATCGACAAGGGTCTTTCCAAATACAAGTGCTACCGCATGATGACAGAGACACTTTATTCTTTGAGGACCGGCTTGTGGTTACTAAAGGTGATCTAAGGAAAGTTATTATGAACGAGGCGCACAATTCTCTTCTTTCCATTCATCCTAGAAGTACGAAGATGTACCATGACCTCAAGTAGTCGTATTAGTCGACTAGAATGAAGTGAGAAATCGCTCAATTCGTGAATGAATGCGATGTCTGTCGAAGGGTGAAAGCAGAACACCAACGACCAGCTGGTCTCCTCCAACCTCTTGCTATCCCAGAATGGAAGTTTGATCATATCGAAATGGACTTCGTGACTGGATTTCCCAAGTCCAAGCACGGAAATGATGCTATCTTCGTTGTCATTGACAAGCTTACAAAAGTGGCTCATTTCCTTCCAATCAAAGAATCTATCACAGGAGCTCAGTTGGCAGAGCTATACACCTCAAGGATTGTCTCCTTGCACGGCATTCCACAATTGATATCTTCAGATCGTGGAAGCATCTTCACTTCTAAGTTCTGGGACTCCTTCCAGAAGGCCATGGGCACCAACATTCGCTTCAGCACAGCTTTCCATCCTCAAACTAGTGGCCAAGTCGAGCGAGTCAATCAAATCCTTGAAGATATGCTCAGGGCTTGTGTCATTTCCTTTGGCATGAAGTGGGAAGATTGTCTTCCATATGCCGAATTCTCCTACAACAACAGCTTCCAAGCGAGTTCGGGCAAGGCCCCATTCGAGATTCTATATGGCAGAAAGTGCCGTACTCCTCTCAATTGGTCAGAGACTGGTGAACGCCAACTTCTTGGCAATGACTTAATCACAGAGGCTGAAGATATGTGTAAAGTCATCCGTGAAAATCTCAAAGCCGCGCAATCGCGCCAGAAGAGTTACTATGATAGCAAGCACCGTGACTTGGCTTTCGAGATCGGTGACCATGTCTACCTCCGCGTCTCTCCAATGAAAGGCACTCGTCACTTCAGTATCAAAGGGAAGCTTGCCCCTAGATACGTGGGTCCTTTCAAGATAATTGGCAAAAGAGGCGACCTCACCTATCAACTTGAGCTTCCCTCCAACTTCGTGAATGTGCACGATGTGTTCCACGTGTCACAGCTTTGCAAGTGCTTCAAGACTCCTGAGCGCACCATCAACTTTGAAGAGATTGACCTCCAAGAAGATCTGTCTTATCATGAGCACCCCATTGCTATTCTTGAAGAAACTGAGCGCAAGACTCGCAACAAGTCAATCAAATTCCTGAAAGTGAAATGGTCGCACCATTCCGACCGAGAAGCCACCTGGGAACGCGAGGACCACCTCCGTTCCGAATATCCGGAGTTATTTCAGTCCTAGATCTCGGGACGAGATCCTCTCGTAGTGGTGGAGTGTTGTAACACCCCGGATGTAACTTTCCACATTTGTAACTCCAACTCTTGCCATTTTCGGCTATGTGTTATGATATTCCCTCCGTGGTTGGGTTTTGTCTTTCGTTTTGCATTTTGTTCATGTCATGCATCTCATATCATGTCATCATGTGCATCTCATTTGCATACGTGTTCGTCTCATGCATCCGAGCATTTTCCCCGTTGTCCGTTTTGCAATCCGGCACTCCCACACGCACCGGCGCACCCCCTCTTGTCTCTTTTCGTGAGCGGGTGTTAAACGTTCTCGGAATGGACCGAGTCTTGCCAAGTGGCCTTGGTATACCATAGACCACCTGTCAAGTTTCGTTCCATTTGGAGGTCGTTTGATGCTCCAACGGTTAACCGGGCAACCGCAAAGGGCTTTTGTGTGTTGCAGCAAAACCCCCCTCCAAACAGTCCAATAACCCATCTAAGTCCCCTCCATGCTCTCGGGCGTTCGATCACGATCGTGTGGGCGAAAACCGCACTCCATTTGGACTCTCCTAGCTCCCTATGCCTATATAAACACCTCCCCCTCCGAAATTGCGTCCAAACCCTAAAAAAAATCGCCCTCCGCCGCCACCGGACACGTCCGCCGCCGCCGGACGTTCCCGCCGCCGCGCCTGCGCCAATCGGACGCCGCCACGTGGCAGGCGAGCCCGTCGCCGACCGGGGCCCGGCGAGCCCGAGTCGCCCCCCCGAGCCCATCTCCTTCCGCGCTAGATCCCGTGCGGGCCCGCGCCCCGCCACCTCGTCCTCCCGCCGGCGCCGCCGCCCGCACCCGCCGATGCCCAGCGCCGCCGCCCGTCTCTGCTCGCCTCCAACGCCGCCTCCCCATCGCCGGCGCCTCCTCCTCCCTCTCCGGCAGGAACTCCGGTGACCCTCGATTCCCGTACCATGGATCCGATCTGGAGAGGTTGACTTTCCCCCCCTCGTTTTCTGCTAAGTCCCGAAGTTTTCACGATATGTTGCCCTGTCCATCACCTCATAACTCTTTGGATGCTGCTCCGTTTCATGCGCATGATATATCGAAATGTTCGTCACGAGATTCTCTTCATTTTGTTCCATTGTGCCATGCTCGTTTGAGTCCATCGTGATGCCCAAATCTCTGTTGCAAGAGTGCTATATGCTGTTAACTGCTGTTACTTATCAGAACTTGGTGTTTTGTTATGTTAGCTCTACAGGTGTTTTGATCTATGCCATGCCATCTTTACAGAGTTGTATGCCATGTATTTTTGTGATCTATGTGGTGACTAGCAAAAGCATGCAAACTAGGCTTCGTGATGTTTCTATTTTCAGGGACTTAGGATTTTGCCAAGTCTGTTACTGCTATTATTTTGTTGCCATGTATCCTTGTGTCTACAGTGAGATCCATACTTCTTTTGAGTACGTTCAGTAAGGATGTTTTGTAGATATGGTTATGCTCTATCCATCCATGCCCCTGTTTGCAATTATGGAGGGCCATAGCATGTCTTAAGCTTGCTCTACTTTTGCTATAAAATATTCCTGGCAGATTGTTAACATGATATTCAATTTTGCCAAGCTTGTTGTAGTTGATCCATACATGCTATGAACTTGCTCTTTCCATGGTTAGCTTCATAAACATGCCAAGTTACTGCCTTGTTCATCCTTTTTCTTCCGGAGCACGCATACGGATCGCATATCATATCTCGCATATCATGCATGTATTGCATCAGGTTGCTTGTGCATTTCCCGTGATTGATTGTGGTTCCATTGCTTCTGTTCTTGCTGTGGGTAGAGCCGGGAGACGAGTTCATGAACGAGGAACCTGTTGAGTACGCTTATGAGGATCAAGCTCTCGACAACTCTGAGAACCTTGCAGGCAAGATGACCATACCCTCGAAATCACTTCTATCTTTGCTTTGCTAGTTGTTCGTTCTATTGCTATGTTGCGCTACCTACCCCTTGCTATATCATGCCTCCCATATTGCCATGTCAAGCCTCTAACCATCCTTTCCTAGCAAACCGTTGTTTGGCTAAGTTACCGCTTTTGCTCAGCCCTTCTTATAGCGTTGCTAGTTGCAGGTGAAGTTGAAGTTGGTTCCATGTTGGAACATGGATATTTTTGGAATATCACAATATCTCTTATTTAATTAATGCATCTATATATTTGGTAAAGGGTGGAAGGCTCGGCCTTATGCCTGGTGTTTTGTTCCACTCTTGCAGCCCTAGTTTCCGTCATACCGGTATTATGTTCCTTGAGTTTGCGTTCCTTACGCGGTTGGGTGATTTATGGGACCCCCTTGACAGTTCGCCTTGAATAAAACTCCTCCAGCAAGGCCCAACCTTGGTTTTACCATTTGCCTACCTAAGCCTTTTTCCCTTGGGTTTTCGCGAGCCCGAGGGTCATCTTTATTTTAAAACCCCGGGCCAGTGCTCCTCTGAGTATTGGTCCAACCTGTCAGTCGCCGGTGGCCACCAGGGGCAACTCTGGGCTCGCCTATCGGAAGCTTGGACAATCCGGTGTGCCCTGAGAACGAGATATGTGCAGCTCCTATCAGGATTTGTCGGCACATTCGGGCGGCTTTGCTGGTCTTGTTTTACCATTGTCGAAATGTCTTGTAAACCGGGATCCCGAGACTGATCGGGTCTTCCTGGGAGAAGGTTTATCCTTCGTTGACCGTGAGAGCTTATAATGGGCTAAGTTGGGACACCCCTGCAGGGTATTATCTTTCGCAAGCCGTGCCCGCGGTTATGAGGCAGATGGGAATTTGTTAATGTCCGGTTGTAGAGAACTTGTCACTTGACTTAATTAAAGTACATCAACCGTGTGTGTAGCCGTGATGGTCTCTTTTCGGCGGAGTCCGGGAAGTGAACACGGTTTGAGTTATGCATGAATGTAAGTAGTTTCAGGATCACTTCTTGATCATTTCTAGCTCGCGACCGTTGCGTTGCTTCTCTTCTCGCTCTCTTTTGCGTATGTTAGCCACCATATATGCTTAGTGCCTGCTGCAGCTCCACCTCATTACACCATCCTTTCCTATAAGCTTAAATAGTCTTGATCTTGCGGGTGTGAGATTGCTGAGTCCTCGTGACTCACAGATTCTACCAAAACAGTTGCAGGTGCCGACGATACCAGTGCAGATGACGCAACCGAGCTCAAGTGGGAGTTCGACGAGGAACGTGGTCGTTACTATGTTTCGTTTCCTGATGATCAGTAGTGGAGCCCAGTTGGGACGATCGGGGATCTAGCATTTGGGGTTATCTTATTTTCATTTGGATTTGACCGTAGTCGGTCTAGGTGTGGATTTTGGATGATGTATGAATTAATTTATGTATTGTGTGAAGTGGCGATTGTAAGCCAACTCTCGTTATCCCATTCTTGTTCATTACATGGGATTGTGTGAAGATGACCCTTCTTGCGACAATACCTACAATGCGGTTATGCCTCTAAGTTGTGCCTCGACACGTGGGAGATATAGCCGCATCATGGGCGTTACAGGGATGAGGGGCGTGTTCGTCGCAGAAGGTGCCTAGCGCCGCGTTGGCTCTAATCCTGAGGCCTTGGAGCATGGGGGCATGCACGCGCTCTAGCGTCTGCCGCCGAAGAGCTTCCTCCCTACTCTGTTGCGCGAAGAACTCGGCGCTGGTGACCCGCTGCTGAAGAGAAAGCAGCTCGGCACGGGCGGAGGACAGCTCAGCCTGCACTGAGACCAGGGCGGCTGCGGCAGCTTTCTCGCGCTGTTCCGCCTCAGCCAACCCTGACCTGAGGGCAGTGGTCGTGCCCACAGCTTCGGCTTCCACGAGCTTCAGCTTCAGGTCGTACCTGCCAACAAGATCCGCGCGAGCCTCGGCCACCCGACGGTCGACCTCCTCCTGGGCCTTAGCCTCGCGCGCATCGACAACATCCTCTGCTTGGGCGACCTGATGCTCCCTCGTCTCCAGCCGCTCGAGCTCGAGGCTGCGCTCTGTGGCATCCAGCAACAGCGCTTCCTCGCGCCTTGAGATCTCCTCCTCGTCGGATGGTGCACCCTTCATCGACACCAAGGCGGCTCTGCGCGCCTCCACCTGCTGCTCCAAGGAGGCGTTCAAGGCCTGGAGCTCCCGCCTGCGCTCCTCATTAACCGCGCGGTGACCGTCTGCCTCCCTAGCCTCCTCCAAGGCTCGGGCGCTGGCCTTGCGTGAGGTTGCCAGGGATGCCTCGGCCTTCGCATTGGCATCCTCACGCTGAAGGCGCCCAAGGTTGATAGCCACCTTCAGTTGATGCCACTCCTTCAGCAGCCGAAGACCCTTAGCTTCAAGGCGCGCGTCTACATCCACGAGTTCTCCGCCGAGCCGGCTCATCGCGCCCATTGCCTCCTGAAAGAGCTCGTGACGGACGACGCTCCGCACGTGCGCAAACTTAAGCGCGCAACCAGGCCCGTCCTCCACAGCGGGGGTTGCCGGCGGGTGATACGTCTCCAACATATCTATAATTATGAAGTATTCATGCTATTATATTATACATCTTATATGTTTTATATGCATTTATATGATTTTTGGGACTAACCTATTAACCTAGAGCCCAGTGCCAGTTTCTGTTTTTCCTTGTTTTGAGTTTTACAGAAAAGGAATACCAAACGGAGTCCAATTGATGTGCCAATTTTTGATGATTTTTTCTGGACCAAAAGAAGCCCTCGGAGTAAAAGAGTTAGGCCAGGAGAGTCTCGGGCTGCCCACGAGGGTGGGGGGCACGCCCACCCCCTGGGCGTGGGCCCCTGCCTCGTGGACAACCCGGAGACCCCCCTGACGTGAGACCTACGCCAAAAAATCCTATAAATACTGAAACCTCCAGAAAATAGAATAGATCTGGAGTTCCACCGCGGTAAGCCTCCGTAGCCACCAAAAACCAATCGGGACCCTGTTCCAGCACCCTGCCAGAGGGGGGAACCCTCACCGGTGGCCATCTTCATCATCCCGACGCTCTCCATGACGAGGAGGCAGTAGTTCACCCTCGGGGCTGAGGGTATGTACCAGTAGCTATGTGTTTGATCTCCCTCTCTCGTGTTCTTGAGGTGATACGATCTTGATGTATCGTGAGCTTTGCTATTGTAGTTTGATCTTATGATGTGTCTCCCCCTCTACTCTCTTGTCATGGATTGAGTTTTCCCTTTGAAGTTATCTTATCGGATTGAGTCTTTAATGATTTGGGAACACTTGATGTATGTCTTGCGTGGGATAACCGTGGTGACAATGGGTTATTCTATTGATTCACTTGATGTATGTTTTGGTGATCAACTTGCGGGTTCCGCCCATGAACCTATGCATAGGGGTTGGCACACGTTTTCGTCTTGACTCTCCGGTAGAAACTTTGGGGCACTCTTTGAGGTTCTATGTGTTGGTTGAATAAATGAATCTGAGATTGTGTGATGCATATCGTATAATCATACCCACGGATACTTGAGGTGACATTGGAGTATCTAGGTGACACTAGGGTTTTGGTTGATGTGTGTCTTAAGGTGTTATTTTACTACGAACTCTAGGGCTGTTTGTGACACTTATAGGAATAGCCCAATGGATTGATCGGAAAGAATAACTTTGAGGTGGTTTCGTACCCTACCATAATCTCTTTGTTTGTTCCCCGCTATTAGTGACTTTGGAGTGACTCTTTGTTGCATGTTGAGGGATAGTTATATGATCCAATTATGTTATCATTGTTGAGAGAACTTGCACTAGTGAAAGTATGAACCCTAGGCCTTGTTTCCTAGCATTGCAATACCGTTTACGCTCACTTTTATCGCTTGCTACCTTGCTGTTTTTATATTTTCAGATTACAAAAACCTATATCTACCATCCATATTGCACTTGTATCACCATCTCTTCGCCGAACTAGTGCGCCTATACAATTTACCATTGTATTGGGTGTGTTGGGGACACAAGAGACTCTTTGCTATTTGGTTGCAGGGTTGCTTGAGAGAGACCATCTTCATCCTACGCCTCCCACAGATTGATAAACCTTAGGTCATCCACTTGAGGGAAATTTGCTACTGTCCTACAAACCTCTGCACTTGGAGGCCCAACAACGTCTACAAGAAGAAGGTTGTGTAGTAGACATCAAGCAGTTTCTGGCGCCGTTGCCGGGGAGGTGAGTGCTTGAAGGTGTATCTTTAGATCTTGAAATCAAATCTTTTAGTATCTTGTTTTATCACTAGTTTAATCTATAAAAGAAAACTACAAAAAATGGAATTAAGGGTGCCTCATATGCTTCATCTTTTTAATGTCTTTCGTGAAAATGATGGGAAGGAAAATTGTGCTCAAGTACTAGAAGAAGAATTACATAGAATGCTTGGCATAAAATATGTGAATGATGAGCATGATTGCAATGTTGTTAGTATGAATTCTTTGAATACCCATGATGCTAATGATATGCAAAGCCACAAGCTTTGGGAAGCTATGTTTGATGAAGATGATATTTTTTGTCCCCCAAGTTTTGATGAGCAAATTTATTATGATGAAAGCATGCCTCCTATTTATGATGATTATTGTGATGACACATATGCTATAAAGAATAAAGATAACCATGAAATTTGTCATCATGATTTTCATTTTCAATTGGATTATGCTTCACATGATAGTTATTTTGTTGAGTTTGCTCCCACTACTATTCATGAGAACAAATTTGCTTTTGTGGAGAGTAATAAAATTTCTATGTTTGTAGATCATGAAAAGAATGCTTTATGTGATAGTTATATTTTTGAATTCATTCATGATGCTACTGAAAATTATTATGAGGGGGGAATATATGCTTGTAGGAATTGCAATAATATCAAGTTTCCTCTCTATGTGCTTAAAGTTTTGAAGTTATGCTTGTTTTGCCTTCCTATGCTAGTTGATTATTGTTCCCATAAGTTGTTTGCTCACAAAATCCCTATGCATAGGAAGTGGGTTACACTTAAATATGCTAGTCATATTCTTCATGATGCTCTCTTTATGTTTCAATTCTTATGTCTTATGTGAGCATCATTGAAATCATCATGCCTAGCTAGGGGCGTTAAACGATAGCGCTTGTTGGGAGGCAACCCAATTTTTATTTTTGTTCCTTGCTTTTTGGTTCTGTTCAGTAATAAATAATCCATCTAGCTTCTGTTTAGATGTGGTTTTGTGTTTTAATTAGTCTTTGTGCCAAGTAAGACCTATAGGATCTTCTTGGATGATAGTTATTTGATCTTGCTGAAAATTCCAGAAACTTTCTGTTCACGAAAACAATTGTTTAAAATCACCAGAACGTGATAAAATACTGATTCCAATTGTAGAAGATCAATAATCAAATTATCTAGGTCGTCCTATTTTGGTAGAACTTTTTGAGTTCCAGAAGTTTGCGTTAGTTACAGATTACTACAGTCTGTTCTGTTTTTTGACAGATTCTGTTTTTCGTGTGTTGTTTGCTTATTTTGGTGAATCTATGGCTAGTAAAATAGTTTATAAACCATAGAGAAGTTGGAATAAAGTAGATTTAACACCAATACAAATAAAGAATGAGTTCATTACAGTACCTTGAAGTGGTGTTTTGTTTTCTTTCACTAACGGAGCTGTTAAGTTTTGTGTTGTGAAGTTTTCAAGTTTTGGGTAAAGATTCGATGGACTACGGAATAAGGAGTGGCAAGAGCCTAAGCTTGGGGATGCCCAAGGCACCACAAGGTAATATTCAAGGACAACCAAGAGCCTAAGCTTGGGGATGCCCCGGATGGCATCCCCTCTTTCGTCTTCGTTCATTGGTAACTTTACTTGGAGCTATATTTTTATTCACCACATGATATGTGTTTTGCTTGGAGCGTCATTTTATTTTCTTTAGCTTAGCTTGATGTTTGAATAAAATACCAAGATCTGAAATTCTTAAATGAGAGAGTGTCTTCACATAGCTACATAATTATTAAACTACTCATTGATCTTCACTTATATCTTTTTGGAGTAGTTTGTCATTTACTCGTGTGCTTCACTTATATCCTATGAGTAAATAGTTGAATGATTTGAATATCATAAATCTGAAATTATATATGTTTCATATGCTTATTCCATGTGGAGTAATGAATTCACATATAAGAAGAAGAGGTGGTAAATTTATTGAAGGTTAGCAAACATTGTATTGGTCACTTGAACAATTCATGAAAGAATATTGAAGGAAGAGAGATTTCACATACAAATATACTATCTTGGACATCTTCTATGATTGTGATCCCCATTAATTATCTTCAAACATGAACAAATTATTTGAAGTTGTACAAGGAAGACAACATAATGAGTTATGCTTGGGTATATTTGTATAGAAGTTAAATTGTTATGGATCCTCTAACATGTGGTGCTTGCTATTTAGAATCATTTGCTAGCCAAAATATCTGTACTAAGCGGGAATACTGCTTGTGCATCCATATTTCTTGAACCAAGTTTCTTCCATGAGTGTCCACCATATCTACCTATATGCGGTATTTACCAGCCGTTCCAAGTAAATTTGCATGTGCCAAACTCTAAACCTTCAAATAATAATCTGTTTTGTATGCCTGAATCGCTCATGTAGCGATTAGGGGCTAGCAGTATCTTCCATGCTAGGTGGGTCATTCTCACGATGAGTGGACTCCACTCATCATTCACGAGAAAATGGCTGGTAACTGGGATGCCCAGTCCTATGATCAAAAGATCAAAAACAAATTCGCAAATAATTTAAACAAAACTCCCCCAGGATTGTTGAAAGTTGGACGACACCCGTTGTTTTGGACAAGCCGTGGAGTGTGATCGTTGGCGGAGGGGGAGTAAAATCTTTACCTTTCTGCATGGGAACCACCTATAATGTATCTAGTATGGAGGATATTGGGAACTCTTGGTCGTTATGTTGACAATGAAAGCATACCTCTCAAAATTATTTTCATCTCTGTTTTTGCTTCGAGCTCTGGCACCTCTACAAATCCCTGCTTCCCTCTGCGAAGGGCCTATCTTTTACTTTTATGCAAGAGTCAGTAGTATTCCTTCTCATTCCAACCTACTCTTCAGTTGGCAAGCATCATGTGATGGAAATATCTAAGCATATATGGCCATTCAAATATATTTGATCATGAATTATTATTGTTGACATTACCCTTGAGGTAAAAGGTTGGGAGGCGAAACATTAAGCCCCTATCTTTCTCTGTGTTCGATGAATGCTATTTGTTCTAAAAATATGCTTTGAGTGGTAGCAATCATGGAAGACTATATGATAGTTGAGTATGTGGGATTTGTTAAATCAAAGCTCATACATAGACCCTTCCTGAAAAAAAGATGAATTGCAATTGTTTGATGACTGAGAACTGTTTGTTAGTTTTCAAGAAAGTTTATGATCTATACTTTAACATGTAAATAGCTTGTTACTTGATCATGAGAAGCCTTATGTTATGAGCAACTGTTATGACATATAATGATGCTAGAAAAGTTGATTGAAATTATCATTGATCAAACTTGTGCACCTGCTAGCATTCACACTTCATAAATTATTTCTTTTATCATTTACCTACTCGAGGACGAGCAGGAATTAAGCTTGGGGATGCTGATACGTATCCAACGTATCTATAATTTACGAAGTATTCATGCTATTATATTATCCATCTTATATGTTTTATATGATATTTTATATGATTTTTGGGACTAACCTATTAACCTAGAGCCCAGTGCGAGTTTCTGTTTTTTCCTTGTTTTTGAGTTTTACAGAAAAGGAATACCAAATGGAGTCCAATTAATGTGCCAATTTTTGATGATTTTTTCTGGACCAAAAGAAGCCCCCGGAGTAAAAGAGTTAGGCCAGGAGAGTCCCGGGCTGCCCACGAGGGTGGGGGGCGCGCCCACCCCCCTTGGGCTTGGGCCCCTGCCTCGTGGACAACCCAGAGACCCCCCTGACGTGAGACCTACGCCAAAAAATCCTGTAAATACTGAAACCTCCAGAAAATAGAATAGATCTGGAGTTCCGCCGCCGTAAGCCTCTGTAGCCACCAAAAACTAAACGGGACCCTGTTCCGGCACCCTGCCGGAGGGGGGAACCCTCACCGGTGGCCATCTTCATCATCCTGGCGCGCTCCATGACGAGGAGGGAGTAGTTCACCATCGGGGATGAGGGTATGTACCAGTAGCTATGTGTTTGATCTCCCTCTCTCGTGTTCTTGAGGTGATACGATCTTGATGTATCGCGAGCTTTTCTATTGTAGTTGGATCTTATGATGTGTCTCCCCCTCTACTCTCTTGTAATGGATTGAGTTTTCCCTTTGAAGTTATCTTAACGGATTGAGTCTTTAATGATTTGAGAACACTTGATGTATGTCTTGCGTGGGATAACCGTGGTGACAATGGGTTATTCTATTGATTCACTTGATGTATGTTTTGGTGATCAACTTGCGGGTTCCGCCCATGAACCTATGCATAGGGGTTGGCACACATTTTCGTCTTGACTCTCCGGTAGAAACTTTGGGGCACTCTTTGAGGTTCTATGTGTTGGTTGAATAGATGAATCTAAGATTGTGTGATCCATATCGTATAATCATACCCACGGATACTTGAGGTGACATTGGAGTATCTAGGTGACATTAGGGTTTTGGTTGATGTGTGTCTTAAGGTGTTATTTTACTACGAACTCTAGGGCTGTTTGTGACACTTATAGGAATAGCCCAATGGATTGATCGGAAAGAATAACTTTGAGGTGGTTTCGTACCCTACCATAATCTCTTCGTTTGTTCCCCGATATTAGTGACTTTGGAGTGACTCTTTGTTGCATGTTGAGGGATAGTTATATGATCCAATTATGTTATCATTGTTGAGAGAACTTGCACTAGTGAAAGTATGAACCCTAGGCCTTGTTTCCTAGCATTGCAATACCGTTTACGCTCACTTTTATCGCTTGCTACCTTGCTGTTTTTATATTTTCAGATTACAAAAACCTATATCTACCATCCATATTGCACTTGTATCACCATCTCTTTGCCGAACTAGTGCGCCTATACAATTCACCATTGTATTGGGTGTGTTGGGGACACAAGAGACTCTTTGCTATTTGGTTGCAGGGTTGCTTGAGAGAGACCATCTTCATCCTACGCCTCCCACGGATTGATAAACCTTAGGTCATCCACTTGAGGGAAATTTGCTACTGTCCTACAAACCTTTGCACTTGGAGGCCCAACAACGTCTACAAGAAGAAGGTTGTGTAGTAGACATCAGCGAGATCCAAAGCGGCTCACCCCTTTCAGCAGGGGGCTGGGGGCTGGCGCCTCCCGGGTCGCCGACCAGGCTTCGGCAGGGGCCCAGATGGGTTGAAGCTCGCCGCTCGAAGAGGAAGCCAGGATCGAAGCCATCCAGCCACCATCCATAACCAAAGGAGGAGCCCTTGGCACGCTTGCCACACCCCAGGCGAGGCCATGAAGGAGATACGGCAAAGGTGCAGGCTCGAGGCGCCAGGCTGGCGAGTTTGCCTCTCCGGCCGACCTCGCGCCGGGGGTGGCACGCTGGCTTGGGGCGCTCAAGGCTAGCGGAGGAGTCGAGGCAGGAGGAGGTTGCTTCTTAGGAGACTTCGCGGCCTTAGCAGGAGGGAACCCGAGGAGCCACTGTCAGGAGGGGAAGCAGCACTCAAGAAATTACAAAGATAAGGTACTCACTCCTCTATGGTGATATACTTCCTTTGCTTCAACGGCCGGAAGGAATTACTGCTGCAACTTGGGGACCCTTTCCTCTTACGGAGCGCATCGAAGTCCAGACGGAGCCGGCCGAAGCGCTAGATGCGGCAGCCAGCACAGGGCGCGGCTGGTGAGGCTCCCGAGGAGGCGACCTCGGGAGTACTGAGCCGAGGGGAGCCCTTGGGCTCCGCCTCACGACGCCCTGCTGAGACCTCGGGGGCTTTGGCCTCAGGAGCAGCGAATTGCGTCGCCCCCTCAGCTGTCACCCCAAGGCAAGAGTCGCGGGCTCCTAGGGATGACACCTCAGGAGCCTCGAGCGATGTCAATGCTTCAGCACCCGCGCCTCCGGCCTCCAGCGGTGCTTTCCCCTCTGCATCCACTCTTGGGGTAAGTTTGGCACTGACGGCAAGGAGGGGGACCACAGGGTTCTCGCGGGGCCCTTCAAGGCCGACTGGACGCAGCCCCCATTCATCGAAGGGGGGCATCTGCCCCGCGAACTCCACCCTGTTTGAGCAGCAGTACAAAAGACAGCCCTCCAGCGGCATATCGGCTGGCGAGGGGTTGCCCGTCAGGACCTCGAGCACCGTTCTTCGTGCCTCGGGTGGAAGCCCTGACTCCTGAAGCCTCATGCAATCCTGACCGACGGACATGGCCCACATCGGCTGGGAATGGGGCGACGCGGTGTCGGAGGAACTCCTTCATCACCATGGAAGCAGTCACGCCGAGATCTTTCAGCCTCTTCAACCAGAGCCAGACGAAGGCGAGGCGGGGGCCCGCAAGCTTCTCGTGGCCCCAGCCGGAGTTGGGGACGGCGGGTGCCGACGGAGGCGAGAGCAAGGGGCTGAGCACTCCGACATCCACATACACCCACTGTCGTGGAATTGTCACGGCAGATGTCCTCGTGCAAGGACTTAGTCGTGGAGCCATCGCAGCTAGGAAGCTTAAAGGGGTTAAGCGGGACAAGGAACACGAGGATTATACTGGTTCGGCCCCTTACGGTGAAGGTAAAAGCCTACGTCCAGTTGAGGTGGTATTACTTAGGGTTTCAATGACCAGGGAGCTTAATCGCTATGCCTGGCTCTCGATCTGTCCTCTCCCTCCCTGAACCGCCACCGGGTCATCCCTTTATATAGAGAGGTTGACGCCCCGCGGCTCTCAGAGTCCCGAGCCGGCTTATAACAGTATCCGTCTCGGACTCTTAACTACTCTTGCCTTACATTACAAGTCATTGCCATAACAGCGGTTTATCACTACGGGCCTTAAGCCGCCTCCGGGTCTTAAGCCCATTATTGATCCGCCATCCTCAAGCTTGGTACTAGGCTTCACGTGATGATCATTATGACGTAACCCGGCCCCTCCTGGGCGGGTGACTCTAATGGTCATATCCTCAACATTAGGCCCCAGATTGATTTGAACCGGTTCATGTCAATCTTCAAAATCTTCAAAATCTTCCGGCTTCTGCTTGTGCAAAGGTTATAACCCTCCGTGACGTCATCTTCTGGATTCTTGGTAACCCGCCATGACGTCATCTCCCATTAAATTCATTTTTTATTCTATCATATCTCAACGGATCTTATCTTTAAAGACCATCCCGAAAATCGAGGCGTTTCTGCGGCAATATAATCATGTCTTCCGCCTCCTCTTTTCCCGCGCCCATTTACCAGCCGGCCCTTATAAATAGGCCCGGCCCATAGGTCTTCGTCACTCTTTCCCTCCATCGTCTTCCTCCTCTGACACTCCAGAGCCCGAGTTCCGCCGCCGCCGCCGCGCACCTCGTCTTCACCGACCAAGGCCGCTGCATCAACCTGTCTTGACCAGAATCCTGCGGCGCGCCTCCGCTGCTCATCAGCACCAGTAAGTCCTCGCCGTCCCGTACCTTAGATCCGCATTAGAGCCCGCAAGTTCTCTGTGTTCTTCGTAGTTCATCGCGATTTCTTCACAGTTCCGCCACCGAGGTTCCCTTTGATCCAAAAACGGTACAGACTCCCTGCGGTAGTAGTTTCTCACTCATTTTTATGCTAGTAAATCCCCTTTGTCCGCAACAAGACCTCATTTAGACCTTATGAACTTCTCTGTATCAGTTTTTAGGTCTAGAAATTTTTCCTTCCCAAACGACCGTTTGATCCAAAATAATCCCTGCAATCTGTGAAACTTGTTTGTGCAACACTTAGACAAAAAACTGCATCTGTTAACCATGGCGACTCATATCGCCGGCTTAAAAGAGGCCATGCTTTGTGAAATTTCCGGCTCATTCATAATAGAGTTTTAAACAACTTGAATTGCTTATGATATCCACAGCGGCTTAGATAACCCGACACAATTAGCCATATATCATTAGGCTCCTTCATAAGCCGCCATCTTGAATGCTGAACTAAAATCTTCCTCCGGCTTAAATTTGAACCGGAAATTTTCTTTTGTCATAGGCTTCCGTCTTTCACAATGCCGCCCAAGGCTCCCAAGGCACCCATTACGTGCAACTGGGTGAGATCCAACGTTACTGATAATACCTTAGATGACTTCGTGAAGACGGGTTACCTGCCTAAGAAGGAGGTCATGTCCTATCGTGCCCCTGACCCGTCCGGAGAAAGACCTCAACCAAGAGACGGAGAGGTTGTTATATTTGCTGATCACATGAGCCGGGGTTTTGCACCTCCCGGCTCAAAGTTCTTCAGAGATGTTCTGCACTTTTTTGATCTGCGACCTCAAGACATTGGACCCAATTCCGTGTCAAACATTTGTAACTTCCAAGTGTTCTGTGAAGTGTACCCTGGAGAAGAGCCCAGCCTACTGCTCTTTAGGGAGCTGTTTTATCTGAACCGCCAGAACGAGTGTGCCAACGGGCCTAGCCTGGAACTTGGCAGAATTTCAATCCAACGACGGAGAGATTGCCTCTTTCTTTATGCTGAGCCGCCAAGCCACCCAAAGGACTGGAACCAGACATGGTTCTACTGCCAGGATACTTCTCCGGCTGATGAGAACCCTCTGCCCGGCTTTCGCGCCCTGCGTCTGGAGTCAAATCACCCCCTGCCAAACAAATTATCTCAAGCTGAGCGTCAACCACTTATCCCCACCATCAACAAGATTAAAGCTCTTCTGGGAAACGGCCTTAACGGCGTTGATCTGGTCCGGGTCTGGATTGCTTGGCGGGTGATTCCCCTAAGCCGCCGCCGCTGCTTAATGTGTGATTACACGGGCCGGAAGGATGATCCTCTTCGGCACAGCCCCAACGACTTACCTGAGGACGTCGTTGATGACATGACCAAGTCCCTTCTAAACGAGAGCTTAGCAGATTGCGGGAAGACAGGCTTAAGTCCCTTCTGCAAAGCTAACCCGGCTCCGGCGGTAAGCTACTGATCTGAGCACCTTACTTTCCATTTTAACAATTTTCATCTTTAACTTCAAGAAACCTTTGTTGTATTTTTCAGGCTAATGAGAAGTTCTGGAAGGTCAGGTATGACCATGAGGCTGCTAAAAAAGCCAGGAAGGTTAAAAAAGCCACCAGGAGAGCCGCTCCCCGCAAGAAGGGGAGTAAGCCTAGCGCCTCAGACCTGCTTCAGTTAGATGACACCTCCGAGTCAGAGGTAGCCCTTGATTCTTTAGGCTCTTCTTTTGTTTTTTTGTCTGTTTTTAACCACCTTATTGACACTGATTATCAGCAAGATGATACCGGAGTGAGTAACCCGGTGATTGAAGAGGTAACTATACTTTCCTCCGGCTCGGAGCCCTTGCCAAGGCTGAAAGTCCGAAGAGTAACCCGGAAAGTAAGATTTTCACATCCTTTAGCTTATCAAGATCCTCAATTTCTTTTGAAGCGACAGATTCATGAGAGCCGGAGGCAAACCCGGACCAACAAGGAAGCAGACCTCTCCTCCGGCTTACCTGAAGCATCGAGGAAGCGCCGGACCGAGGTTATCTCCAACTTATATCCTTTTCATCCTTTGGCGGGCGTCACTCGTCAACCACTCAATTCTTCTGATTCAAACTATCAGGAAACTTCACCTTCCTCCGGGGACTCCATGCAATCTAACTTGCCGGCTTTCAAGACCGCTCCCGGGTAATGATGATCAGCTTACTTTGTGCTTATCTTACTCATGTTTTTGCACTAACCTTTTGACTTTCAGTGCACAAGCAAAACTCAGCAAGAGGGAAAAGAAAAGTAACCCGGTCGAAGAGCCGGTTTTGACTGAACCCAACGCCTCTGCTTCTGAGCCGCCGTCTGCACCAGCTCCAGAAACCACCGCTCCAACTGAAGAACAAGCCATGGAGGGTTCTGACAACCCGGAGATTCCCAGCCCAGCTCAACCGGCCGATGACCCGGATGTGGTGATTACCCGGACCGAATTTGTTGAACCGAGAAGACCCACTTTGCTGGCTAGATGCTCTGCTAAGGAAGAACTGCTGGAGCGCCGCAGGGCCAGACTGGATATCACTGACTATGCTAACTTGAGCATTGGAGATATTGTCGCTGGTTATACTGGTCAAGTGCACAACAGCCGGGACCTGGAAATTGACATGGTGAAGCAGATACAACAAAAATCTGAGGTATGATTCTCTTGCTTACTCCATAGTCATCCTTACCATGCTAGCCCCCAAGTCTATTACTTATGATAGAATATGTTGTAGACTTAATACCGGCTTACCTGGTAACACTCAAGGGCCGGGTTAAACAGCCTAGGTGAACCGGTCTTTTACCTTACGTTTTAATCAAGTACTTGAGCAACTTTGCCCATTAGCCCCCAAGTGCCAAGCACCTTTGCCTGCAAAGTGCTTGGGACTTATTTTCATGAACCGGCACTGTAAATAAAGCTTCTCAGCCTACATTAGCCCCCAAGTGCCAAGTGTCTTTGCTTGCAAAGTGCTTGGGACTTTAATGTTGCATGACAGTCACTCAAACTGTAACCCGGAACTTGTACAGGCTGCTTGCAAGAAACTTGAATCGGAAATCTCTGATCTGAAGACCCGTCTGAAGACTCAGGAAAATGAGACCCAGAAGGCCAATGCCAAATTTGAGTTCAGTGTCTCTGCACAAGAAAAACTAAAGAAAAAATTTGAAACAGAAAGAAAAGCCTGGGCCGATGAGAAGACTGCCTTGCTCAGCCGGGCCGAACAAGCGGAGGCTGCTCTTACTGAAAGAACCGCCGAACTCTCCGGCTTAAAACGCCATGTATCGCAGATGGTCTCTGCAATCTTCGGTAAGTTACTCTGTAAGCTTTAAATAAGTTTACATCATTCATGTCTCATAAGCCCCTCCATTGCTATCAGCTCACCTGACTTTGTTATACAGGCCCCAGAAGCTCCAATCTCAATCAGAACATGCTGACCAAGCTGAAGGCTGTTTACACCTTGGTGGAGCAACTCTACACCGGGTCACAGCGTGCTTTAGCCGTTGTGGCTCTGTCCAATGAGGTTCCCACTCACCTGGCAGACGTACTCAGGCGGCTTGCCGTACTTCCTCAACGCTTCCAAGAGCTGAGACGGGCTTCTGCAAGAGCCGGAGCTATAGCTGCTCTGAGCCGGGCCAAGGCGTTTCTACCGGAGCTAGACCCGGCCGACATCGCTCTTGGATACCCCAGCCTGAAGGATGACGGTACCCCCTTTGACCAGAAAGACTTCGCCGCCTGTGTGAAGAGTGTGCGCCCGGTGGCCACCTTGATTGGGAATGACACAGATCTTACCAAGTATCAGTCGGGCTATGACGCGGAGAATTAGAGGATCCCAACTCCACGCTATGAAGCAATCAGCCTGATCCCTCTGACTCGTAAGCATACCTTCGCCCCAGAAGTTGACCCGGCCGGGTTAATTGATGACGAGGCTCAATTCGAAGCTTTGAGTGGCATTGACTGGAAATCAACAACCTTCCAGGTCATGGAAACAGCCGGAGGAGCGGAGAGGGATGAGCCGGGAGCTTCAACCCAACAAACACCTTGACTTCTTAGGCGGCTCATGGTTACACCTTAAAAACAATGCCTCACCTTTTGGACTCGGGGAGTCCTGTAATAGAGTAGGACGAACACTTAATTTTGTCGTGCCATCGTGCACGTGTGCAGCGCCTAACTCTGTTGAAGCTGCTCTTTTATATTTCTCCGGCTTATGTTTGATCATTTACTTTTCTCAATTGTCCTGCATAGAACAAACCATCACAAGTCTCTAGGCGGTTTACTGCATGGAGAGTCATATACTTTACACATAACCCGGAATATGAACCTAGGTCATAAAAGATCGGTTCTCAATTATATCTTCGCGATAACCATAATAGCATACCTGCAAGCCTTCAAGTACACTTCCGGTTTATATAACCCAAATAATGAGGTTGAGAACTCAACTCCGGCTCACCAGCATCGATAATGCTTATTGTGTGCTATCAACATTGTTAATCAAAGTTAAGCCGGCGGAATAAGAACCGCCCTTGCACACTGTTGATATGATCAGAAGAATTTGCTGCAAACCAAAAGATCAAAACTTAGGGGCTTCTGGTTCGAATACGACCAGAGAACCGTCCCAAAGGGGTTAAGCTAAGATTCGAATGCGATCATATAGCCCCCAGTGGCTTTGGCGTTGCCGATCAAGAGGGTACCGACAGCTATGTTCTCTTAGGTTCGAATACGACCCATGTTTGAACAGGAAGCCCTCAAATGACCTTAAGAGTTGTTTAACGACGCTGATTCAAATACGATCTACGTCGGTTCCCAAAGGGGTTTGAGCTATGATTCAAATATAACCAAGAAAAACTCCCCAATGAGCTCGGCAATTTGCCAATCAAGTGGATATCGACAGCTATGTTCTCTTTGGTTCGAATACGACCCATGTTTGAACAGGAAGCCCCCAAGTGATCATATTGTTAACGGCTAGATTCGAATACGATCATAGACCGGATCCACCTCCAAGTGACCATGTAATGTTGTAATGGAAATAACACATTTACCTTTGGAGGAGAAAAGGACAGAGGTCCTGCTTTATTATTTATCATAATATATACATGGCTATAGAAATATGTACATTATGAGAGCCGGTGGCTCAAGTGTAATAAGGCCCAAGCTGAGCTATGTTCCACGGCCGACGGGTCTCTTCCTCCGACTTACGTGAATCTTTGTGCTCCCGAACATCGATAAGGTAGTATGACCCATTGTGCAAGTTCTTACTGACCACAAAGGGCCCTTCCCAAGGCGGGGATAACTTGTGTGCATCTGTTTGATCTTGGATGAGCAGGAGCACCAGATCACCTTCCTGGAAGACTCTGGACTTAACCCGGCGGCTGTGATAGCGGCGCAGGTCTTGTTGGTAAATCGCCGAGCGAGCCGCTGCCACATCACGCTGTTCGTCCAACAAGTCAAGAGCATCTTGGCACGCCCGCTCATTATCCGCCTCAACATAAGCCACCACTCGAGGCGAGTCATGACGGATGTCGCTAGGGAGGACCGCCTCCGCTCCATAAACCATGAAGAAAGGTGTGTAACCCGTAGACCTGTTAGGAGTAGTTTTGATGCTCCATAACACGGAGGGTAACTCCTCCACCCAACAACCCAGCGTCCGTTGCAAAGGGACCAAAAGCCGGGGCTTGATGCCCTTCAAGATTTCCTGATTGGCTCTCTCAGCTTGACCATTGGACTGAGGTTGAGCCACTGATGAAACATCAAGCCAAATATGCTCTCGTTGACAAAACTCTTCCATGGCGCCTTTAGACAGATTGGTACCATTGTCAGTTATAATGCTGTGTGGAAAACCAAAGCGAAATATCACCCTTTTCATAAACTGAACCGCTGTGGCTGCGTCACACTTACTAGCTGGCTTTGCTTCAACCCATTTTGTGAACTTGTCGACCGCCACCAGGAGGTGGGTCTTCTTATCCTTAGATCTTTTAAAAGGCCCAACCATATCAAGCCCCCAGACCGCAAATGGCCAAGTAATTGGAATCATCCTCAATTATTGAGCCGGCACATGAGCCCGTCGCGAGAACCTCTGGCAACCGTCACATTTACTGACCAAATCCTCTGCATCAGCATGAGCCATCAGCCAATAAAAACCATGACGAAAAGCCTTGGCCACAAGGGATTTTGAGCCGGCATGATGGCCACAATCCCCCTCGTGAATTTCACGTAAAATTTCTTGACCTTCCTCAGGGGAAACACAACGCTGGAAAGTTCCAGTGACACTGCGATGATGCAGCTCGCCATTGATGATTATCATTGACTTAGACCGCCGGGTTATTTGTCTGGCCAAAGTTTCATCCTCAGGCAATTCTCCCCGGGTCATGTAAGCCAAGTATGGTACTGTCCAGTGTGGGGTAATGTGGAGAGCCGCCACCAACTGTGCCTCCGGGTCAGGAACAGCCAAGCCTTCCTCTGTAGGCAACTTAACCGAAGGGTTATGCAAGATGTCCAAGAAAGTATTAGGCGGCACCGGCTTTCGCTGAGAGCCCAGCCGGCTTAATGCATCAGCCGCTTCCTTCTTCCTGCGATCGATGTGCTCTACTTGGTAACCCTGAAAATGTCCAGCAATGGCATCAACTTCGCGGCGATAAGCCGCCATGAGAGGGTCTTTGGAATCCCACTTGCCTGACACTTGTTGGGCCACTAAATCTGAGTCGCCAAAGCACCTTACCCGGCTCAAGCTCATCTCCTTAGCCATCCGAAGACCATGGAGCAAGGCCTCGTACTCAGCCGCATTGTTAGTACAGGGAAACATCAACCGTAGCACATAGCAAAACTTGTCACCTCGAGGGGAAGTTAATACAACTCCAGCCCCCGAGCCCTCCAATTGCCTAGACCCATCGAAGTGAATAGTCCAGTATGTATTATCCGGTTTCTCTTCAGGCACCTGCAGCTCTGTCCAATCGTTGATGAAATCCACCAATGCTTGAGATTTGATAGCAGTGCGTGGCACGTATTTCAGACCATGAGGCCCAAGTTCTATAGCCCACTTAGCCACTCTTCCTGTGGCTTCTCTGTTTTGGATGATATCTCCTAGGGGAGTAGAACAAACCACAGTGATAGGGTGACCCTGGAAATAATGCTTAAGCTTCCGGCTTGCCATGAATACCCCATAAACAAGCTTCTGCCAATGCGGATACCGTTGTTTGGACTCAATGAGTACTTCGCTGACGTAGTAAACCGGCCGCTGAACCGGATACTCCTTACCCGCTTCCTTACGCTCCACCACCATAGCCACACTGACAGCTCGTGTGTTAGCGGCTACATACAGCAATAAGGGCTCCTTGTCAACAGGAGCAGCAAGCACTGGGGGCTCAGCCAGCTGTCTCTTCAAATCCTCAAAAGCAGCATCAGCAGCATTATTCCAGATAAAGTCATATGTTTTCTTCATCAGCTGGTACAGTGGCATAGCCTTTTCACCCAAACGGCTTATAAACCGGCTCAAAGCAGCGATGCGGCCCGCCAGACACTGGACGTCGTTTATGCACGCCGGCTTAGCCAGAGAGGTGATTGCTTTGATCTTTTCCGGGTTAGCTTCAATGCCTCTATGAGAAACCAGAAAACCCAAGAGCTTGCCTGCGGGAACACCAAAAACACACTTGGCCGGGTTAAGCATCATCTTGTAAACCCGGAGATTATCAAAGGTTTCTCTAAGATCATCTACCAAGGTCTCCTTCTCCCTGGATTTAACCACGATATCATCCACATAGGCATGAACGTTGCGCCCAATCTGGTTATGAAGACAATTCTGCACACAACGCTGGTAAGTCGCCTGTGCACTCTTGAGCCCAAAAGGCATAGACACATAACAGAAGGCTCCAAAGGGAGTGATGAACGTCGTCTTCTCCTGGTCCTTAACTGCCATTTTAATCTGATGGTATCCAAAATAAGCATCCAAAAAACTTAAGCGCTCACAACCCGCCGTGGCATCAATAATTTGATCAATACGGGGGAGAGCAAAAGGATCAGTCGGGCAAGCCTTGTTTAAATCTGTGTAGTCCACACACATCCGCCAGGTGCCGTTCTTCTTGAGCACGAGCACCGGGTTAGCTAACCATTCTGGATGAAAAACTTCAACAATAAACCCGGCCGCCAAGAGCCGGGCTACCTCCTCACCAATGGCTTTTCGCCTCTCCTCATTAAACCGCCGGAGGAATTGCCTGACCGGCTTATATTTCGGATCAATATTGAGAGTGTGCTCAGCGAGTTCTCTAGGTACACCCGGCATGTCAGAAGGCTTCCATGCAAAAATTTCCCTGTTCTCACGGATGAACTCGATGAGCGCGCCTTCCTATTTCGGATCCAGATTGGCACTGATGCTGAACTGCTGAGATGAGTCACTTGGAACAAAGTCAACAAGTTTAGTCTCATCAGCGGACTTAAATTTCATTACCGGCTCATGCTCCATGGCTGGCTTTTTCAAAGACGTCATATCTGCCGGGTCAACCTTGTCCTTGTAAAACTTCAACTCCTCTGTTGCACAAACAGATTCAGCGTAAGCCGCGTCACCTTCCTCACACTCCAAGGCTATCCTTCGGCTGCCATGAACCGTAATGGTCCCATTGTGACCCGGCATCTTGAGCTGCAAATACACGTAACACGGCCGTGCCATGAACTTGGCGTAAGCCGGCCGCCCAAATAAAGCATGATACGGACTTCTTATCTTAACCACCTCAAAGGTTAGTTTTTCTGCCCTGTAGTTGTACTCATCTCCAAAGGCCACTTCCAGCTCGATCTTACCGACCGGATATGCCGACTTGCCGGGCACCACGCCATGGAAAATAGTATTGGACTGGCTGAGGTTTTTATCAGTTAAGCCCATACGACGGAAGGTCTCATAATAGAGGATGTTGATGCTGCTGCCTCCGTCCATGAGCACTTTAGTGAATTTATACCCCCAACCTGAGGAGCCACCACCAAGGCCAGGTGACTCGGATTATCAACCCGGGGAGGATGATCTTCCCTACTCCACACAATAGGCTGCTCAGACCATCTTAAATAGCGTGGAACCGCCGGCTCAACAGCATTCACAGCCCTTTTATGGAGCTTCTGCTCTCGCTTGCACAGACTGGTAGTAAACACGTGATACTGCCCGCCATTGAGCTGCTTTGGATTAGTCTGGTATCCCCCCTGCTGCTGTTGTTGATGACCCTGGCCGGACTGCTGATTAAAGCCCCCTTGAACATTCTGAGAATTGGAATTTGAACCACCGCCCGGGCCATGAAAGCCGCCAGCGCCTGAGCCGCCGCCCGGGCCACTGTTGCCATTGAAAGCATTGGAATTTTTAAAGGCCTTCATGATTGCGCAGTCCTTCCATAGATGAGTGGCCGGCTTTTCCCTAGAGCCATGCCTTGGGCAAGGCTCATTCAACAATTGTTCAAGCGTCAGGCCTGACCCGCCGGCTCGGGGAGGTGGTCTCCCCTTGCGCCGGTGGTTGTTACCCTGTGAATTGGCGTTGGCCACAAATTCCATACTGCCATCAGCCTTACGCTTGTTACCTCCTTGGATCGCCGAGTTGTGCTGGGGGCCCTTGCCATTGCCGTTCCGTTTTCCCTTCCCTGTCCTTTCATCATCCGACGCGGGATCCTTGGTACTATCGGAGTCGGCGTACTTGACCAGAGCCGCCATCAGCGTACCCATATCATTGCAATCGCGCTTGAGCCGCCCGAGCTTCATCTTCAGGGGCGCAAAACGACAATTCTGCTCTAACATTAAGACTGCAGAGCCGGCATCCATCTTATCAGATGAATGTATTATCTCTTTGACCCGGCGAACCCAATGGGTTGTAGACTCACCCTCCTGCTGCTTACAGTTAGTCAAATCCACAATTGACATAGATTGCCTACATGTATCTTTGAAGTTTTGGATGAACCGGGCTTTTAGCTCAGCCCAAGACCCGATAGAGTTCGGTGGCAGTCCTTTCAACCAAGTGCGGGCAGTCCCATCTAACATCATGGTGAAGTACTTGGGCATTGCCGCTTCACTGACCTCCAGCAACTCCATAGCCATCTCGTAACTCTCGATCCATGCTCCGGGTTGTAAATCAGCCGTGTAATTAGGCACCTTCCTAGGCCCTTTGAAATCCTTGGGCAGACGTTCATTACAGAGAGCCGGCACCAGACAAGGAACACCTCCAGTCCTCGTAGGTATACCCGCGTCGATGGAAGCCGGGAGTGGCTGGTAAGCCGTCAACTGAGCCGCCTGCTCCGCCTCTTGTCGTGCTGTCTTGGTCTACCGTGTTAAAGGCCCCATTATGAACCGGGCCGTGGCCTGGAGGCAAGTCACGGCGTCGGACATTGCTAGAGCCGGTCGCTGAGACCATGTGTCTGCTATAACTCGGGCTCCGGCCTGGACGAGGGGTTGAATGAATCCTGTCCCGGCTATATGAATATGCCTCCTGTTGCGCCATAGCCGTCTGAAGGAGTTCTCTGAGCCGGCGGGTTTCAACCGCCGTCGGAGAGTCGCCATCGATTGGGAGAGCCGCCAGTCGCGCCGCTGCAGCGACCATGTTTTCCAACGGGTTGGCATAATGACCCGGCGGTATTGGCACGTACTGAGGCGGGGCAGCGTTCACCCGGGGAGGCCCCATTACTTGGGGTTGAATTGACGTTCCGGCCCCGGGCGCCGTGATCTCTGGCGGGTAACGGGGCCCTGCACCAAGCGTGTTGAAGAGGTTTCGAGGATGGTAAACCGAAGGGAGTCGAGATTGGGCCTTTTGATGCCTCCTTCTCATGACCTCATTGGACGCGTTCTGATCCATCGTGAGCCGGAAAGACTGCGCCTGAATCAGCTGAGTCTGGGCATCGAGAGCTGCCCTCTCTGCAGCCATCCTGATCCCTTCCGCCGCCAGATCCTCCTTGGCTTTTGCTAGATCCAACTTTAACTGCGCCACCTCCGCGTCATGCTGAGCTTGATCCGCTGGGGCAACCGTAGCAGTTAACAGGGCCGTCATCTCGTCCGTGAGACCCATCAGCACCTGAGCCGGCGAGGGCACAGGGCTTCCTGCCCCGGCGGCGGGGTTTTGAACTGGTTGTGCGCCAGCCATGAAGATTCCAACCCGGCTCGGCGGCTCAAAGGGGTCCGGAATACTGTCGCCATCGGAACAACCCCTGAGCCTGCCATCTTGAAGTTGGTATAACGAGTCGGTCTCCTCTGTGGATGACTCGCCGTCAGAGCGAGCGGCCGTCTCCTCGCCAGATCCAGATCTTTCAGAGAGCCCTCCATGAACGCATCCCATGAAAGCATGCTTCAAGGCAGGCAGAGTCCGGGCGGGTCGTGCACGCTGAGCCGTCTCGAGGAGATCGGCGCAGAGGTCCGGCCCAAGGCCCGGCTCACCAATCTTGCCAATAAAGACATGAATTCCGCCGAAGGGGACCCGGTACCCGTACTCGATTGAGCCGGCGTCGGGGCCCCAGTTTGCATCGTCGATGTAGAGCTTTCCGCGACGACTCTTGGTCATCCGGTCCACAGCGTATCCCTTGAGCCCTTCGAAGCTGCCCTTCAAGAACTCAAATCCACCGTGCGCTGGCCCCACGGTGGGCGCCAACTGTCGTGGAATTGTCACGGCAGATGTCCTCGTGCAAGGACTTAGTCGTGGAGCCATCGCAGCTAGGAAGCTTAAAGGGGTTAAGCGGGACAAGGAGCACGAGGATTATACTGGTTCGGCCCCTTACGGTGAAGGTAAAAGCCTACGTCCAGTTGAGGTGGTATTACTTAGGGTTTCAATGACCAGGGAGCTTAATCGCTATGCCTGGCTCTCGATCTGTCCTCTCCCTCCCTGAACCGCCGCCGGGTCATCCCTTTATATAGAGAGGTTGACGCCCTGCGGCTCTCAGAGTCCCGAGCCGGCTTATAAAGGTATCCGGCTCGGACTCTTAACTACTCTTGCCTTACATTACAAGTCATTGCCATAACAGCGGTTTATCACTACGGGCCTTAAGCCGCCTCTGGGTCTTAAGCCCATTATTGATCCGCCATCCTCAAGCTTGGTACTGGGCTTCACGTGATGATCATTATGACATAACCCGGCCCCTCCTGGGTGGGTGACTCTAATTGTCATATCCTCAACACCCACCGTGTCCGAAACCCGCTCGCAGACGGCGGGAGTTCAAAGTCAATCCAGCCGGCCGTCGCCGCCATAGCCTGGAAGCTCAGGCACCCCGAGCACTGCTGGGGGTCAGTCAGGTGCAGCGAGAAGGAATGGCGCAGGAGGGCCACGGAGGGGGCAATGCCCACCATGGCCTCGCAGACAAAGGCAAAGACGGCAAGACGGGCGACGGACTGGGGATCTAGGTGCAGCATATGGATCTGGTAGTTGGAAAGCATGGCGTTGAAGAAGGCGGACAAGGGAGGAACCAGGCTGGCCCACAGGGCGTCAATGAAGAATTGGACCTCGGTGGCTGTCCTATCGACAGAAGCTCGGGACACAGGCCAGGCTACCGTCCCACCCCATTCGTTGAAGCTGGTGGCGAGCGCCGGGCGGACCTTGTCCATGGCCTCCTGGTTGAGCACCAGCGATCGACCGACGGCGGGCTCAATGGCCGGAGGTGGTCTAGCTGAGGATAGGGGCTTCTTCCCCTTCTCCGTTCGGTTTGGCGCCATGGCGATGGAGAGGGCTGAGCTCGGGTCAGATGGGGAGAAGAAGCTGAGGTTCGAGGAAGCGGAGGAGTTGGGGGAGTGCATCGCCAACAATGGGGAAATAACTGTGTAGGACGTCGTGGCCGCCTAGCCAGGCAGATATCAAGGCTACGTGGGGAAGAGGGGCCGCCCACGTCCAATCAATCGCCACATGTCGAACAAGGCCACAGGCTGTTGGAGCCCACGGCGCTCCGCACTTGCCCTTTGGCTTCGCCTCGAAGCCAAGTCCGAGCGCACCTTGGGCCCGGGGGCTACTGTCGGCGTCCTGGGAACGGGGGTCCCCAGACGTGCCTGCCTGCAGCCCACGGCGTGGCTCCACTAAGCGGCCCTGTACGACCCATCTTCACGAGCAAACACCCAAGACCCTCGCGAGGGGCCAAGCCTCACAAGGCGAACGACACAAGACCTCCTCGGGGGCGGCCTCTCCAGGCTGGCTCGCGAGGGGCAGAGAGATCAAGGCAAGGGACACCTCGCGAGGTTCCTGTGATGCAAGCCATGACGACCGTGGCCAGGCGGGCGCCAGCGCGCGCAGTGTCCTCGTTTCCTCTTTGGTGTTAAAGAGGCAAGCGCAGGCGAGGAGTCCCGAGGCATCAGGCAAAGGTGTCCATATCGGTGCAACGAGACCAAGACCAGCAGGACGGCAGGACGGAGGTCACCGTGGAGCCCAAGACGGCGTCACCACCAGAGCCTTTGGCAGGCGAAGACCACCTTTAGTCAGGATAACTTGTACTAGTTGTCTCCCTTTGAATTTGGCCATTGTGGGATCCCTTCCCGCTCAATATTTGGGGAGAGGACCAGGGCCTCTTTAAATAGGACTAGCTACCACCGTAGGAGGCATATCATATCATCTTGGATCGGAGCCATTCCATCCATAGCCACCATCGTAGCAAGGGACGGATCATTTAGATCACCCTCACACACACAAGCTCACCGAGCACAAGAGCGCCTCTCGTCAGGAGGCTGTTCTTCCCTTGTAACTGCTCATCCTCAGCCTAAGAGGCAATCCTCCACACCACACTGGAGTAGGGTATTACACCACATCGGTGGCCCGAACCAGTATAAACTCTTGTGTCCCTCGTTCTTTGGGTTCGTCGAGCTAGGCCTTGCGATCGTTGCGAGACTGAGCTAGGGAGAGAGATAGAGATCTTCGTGCGCACCCCAGTGTTCGAACCTCAAGGGTTTGCCGGAACCCGAAATCCGACAGCGGCGCTGACCGCCATGCGCCTCCACAAGAACGTCGCCAGCGGTGGCGACGCGGCTCGAGGACGGCAGTCTACGAGAGCGTACTGTGGGAGCGAGAGGATCGCCGTGCATCCCCTTGACGAACTGCGGCACCGACGTATCGGCATGGCGGGGAGGGCAGCTTTGGCAGAGCGAATGGAGTGGAGGGGGGACGGGGGGAGGGGGGTTTGGGGAATATTATTGGCTAGTTGGCCGAAGGGCGGTTGAATTTGGGATTTGGGGGAATTTTTTTGGGGGTGGGATTTTCGCGCGGTGGGCGGGGGGAGTTTGGCGCATGGTCAGTTTCTCCAAGTGCAGTCCCACGTGTCAGTGAAGAGGCAAGCCGAAGCGTGTTCCATTTGCGTGAGCCGCGTGCAAGACCGAACATGTGTGGGGTGCAATGCGACCGCGACAGGGGTGCTGTGAGTGTACCCCCTTTTTCCTTTTAAACTAGGTGCTTCGCCCCCTCAAAAAAACTTGGTGCTTCGCGTGATCCATCGATACTACTACTAGTCATCCGGTAATCCCGACTAAAATGACGCGGCCGGGTCTTTTCCCGCGCGATATGCCGGGAGGTTGGCTTAGTTGGATTTTTTTGGACGAGTAATGCTACACCTATGTAATCCCAGTTACATAATTAACGTAATGTGAAACGTGTGAGCTATTGATTGTAGATTGGAGGGAGGGAGGGCCCAACACCATGAAAATCAGGGAGGAGAGAGAGAGGAAATTTATGTTAACTCTTTTCTAGGTTCCCGTAGATGTAGAAAGATGTGAAATGCGTGAATGTGTAGTGGACGTACTATTGGAGTGCCTAAGATAAAATTGTGTATGTAGACCCTATGTGTATATTTACTTCGCATGTTAGCTTTGTCTCAGTTCAATAAAAAGCAGAGTTGGTGATGATGGTGTGCCTGCCATCCTGCAATATAGGCCGTCCGATCTATATCTAACGGATAGGAAGGAAACTATGACAATTTACCCCACTCCTCTCCACATTTGCAGATAAGGCCTTCCCTCGTTCATCCTTTTCTCCCACAAGATCTTGATGTTCCGTGCAACACACGAGCATCTTGCTAGTACTCCTACAATGTACTATATTATTGTGAAAGTTCATATACACCGGCCGAGATTAATGCAAACACGGCAGATTTTCATTACATTTCGAACTTTTATAGGACAGAAAAATAAAAGAAACCCGACCCTAAACCTATTCTATGGCGGCGGCCGACGTCCTTCATCTGCGATCTCCATGTACGGGGGCGGGGCTCAAGACGAAGGTGCGGTCTCCGGCGAGGAAGAGTAGAACACGGGAGACGGACCGGCCAGTTGGCACACCATGCCCTGCCGCCTCCCATGCCCTACTCATCCTCGGAGCAGTCCCCGACCTCGGCGCTGCCGGACGTTGGACGGCGGCAAGTAGGACGCGTAGCTGACAGTGCTCCCGTCATCGGCCACCGTCGTGGCCACCTCTTGTGCAGTCGCGTCCGCGTCCGGCTACGCCGCTATTGCGTCGCGAGCGGCAACTTGAGCGAGGGCGGTGATCTCGAGCTTCATCCCCGAAGACAAAGCTCTCCCGCAGAGTGTTCGCACTCGCGGTCATGGCAGAAGTGGTGCTAGGTAGCAGGACGATGCGCTATGGTGTGGAGGTTAGATGGGCATTGCCGCTTTAAGTAGCGCATTCCGGTGAGGCCAAAGCGTCCGGGCGCGTCATTAAGTCGCCGGAGTTTGTTCCTCAGGCACCGAGCCTCTTAACAACGGCATACGGACGGACGACATGAATGCGGGCAGCTGGCCCCGTCTGGGAACGCACTGCACGATGGCACGAGGGACGAGGGTTTTTGGTGTGCCAGGGTAGCCAGCTGCGGTCATGGCAACGTTGGAGATGCCCTTTGCTCACATGCAACCCCACATGTCATTGAAAAAGCAAGACGACCCGGCATGGTATCAGGTCCTGGGGATGCAGTTGGCCGCGCTACACCACTCCGCGGACGCGTCGCTGCGCGCGCGCACTTCGGCGCCCCGTGCATCCTCGACGAGCCGGGTGTTGAGCTGCTGGTCGTGCCACAGTGCTAACGCCACCCTCGGCACACTAAAACCGACCATGTCCAGCGACGATGAGCGTGTCGCTCACCGCGGTCGCCCTGTCCAGAGGCGGTGCTGGAGCTCCGCCACATTGCTGGCCCCCACGACCCACATGAACGGTTGCCGGTGGCGAGGAGGTCGTGGGCCAGCTCCTCCATTGAACTAGTCTGCGCGACGTCGTCCCGACAGGTGTGCCCCACATGTTGGTTTCCCTGTTTTCCCAGCCATATTCGAGCATCAGTGCTCCGTGTTGCGCATTAGGCGCAGAACAGGTGGTTTTTGTGCCCTGGTTCAAATGTGGTACGGTACCAAGTTGTTACCCTAGCCCCAAGTGTGGTGGTTTTGGGTACGGTACCACCCTTTTCCTTTTCAAGTTGTGAAGCGTAACACTTGATTAAGTAGCTGGATGGTGTGCTAAATGTAGGTGTCCGACAGTTTGAAAGAATAATTGAGGTGTGCCTGGTCCGTGCCCGCATTAAGGGGTCCAACTTACCATGTTTCGGCAGTAGTAACTATACTAGTCCCTGCGTACTCCCTCTGTTTTTATTTACTCCGCATTTTAGCTTTGCTCAAAGTCAAACTTTGTAAACTTTGACAAAGTTCATAGATAGAAATAATAAAATATACAATAACAAATTAATACCATTAGATTCATTATTGAATATACTTTTACATCATATATATTTGCTATTGTAAATGTTCATATTTCTACTCTTACTAGCAAGATGCCTGTGCGTTGCATGTAACATCAAGATGCATTTGTATGACTAGTTTATCTTGTGAGAGAAAAGGATGAACGAGGGAAGGCCTTATTTGCAATTGTGGAGAGGTGCGTGGGTAACTTTTTGCAAAATTGCCACATTTTCCTTCCTATCCGTTAGATATAAATCGAACGGCCTATATTGCAGGATGGCAGGCACACCATCATCACCAACTCTGTTTTTATAAGAGTCCGTTCGATTTATAACTGACAGATAGGAAGGAAACTATGGCAATTTTGCAAAAAGATACCCACACCCCTCTCCACATTTGCAAATAAGGCCTTCCCTCATTTATCCTTTTCTCCCACAAGATAGACTACTCATACAAATGCATCTTGATGTTCCCTGCAACGCACGGGCATCTTGCTAGTGTACATAAAAAGCATAGTTGGTGATGATGCTGTGCCTGCCATCCTGCAATATAGGACGTCCGATCTATATCTAACGGATAGGAAGGAAACTATGACAATTTACCCGCACTCCTCTCCACATTTGCAGATAAGGCCTTCCCTCGTTCATCCTTTTCTCCCACAAGATCTTGATGTTCCGTGCAAGGAACGGGCATTTTGCTAGTTTTCTATAAACTCGGTCAAATTTTATGAAGTTTGACTTCAATCAAACCTAATATGCAGAGTAAATAAAAATAGAGGGAGTATCTTACTCCGTGACCAAGACGGAAGGGAAAACGAGACAACTTTTTGTTTATTTTAGCCGTTCAAGTATAATCATGCGGCGTTGCTTATTTCTCATTCCTCTCCAACCTTCTTCTCCATCGATCATGCCGCCCTCCGGTCGAGTCCATCCTCCCGCATGCGTCATTTGAACATTTCGTCGAGTATCATTCGCATGTCGGCCTAGACCATGCTTGTATTTCCAATGTTGTAATTTGTCCGACATGCATACAAACAAATGGTTCGTTTAAAGTTTCACTTTGCCGCCACTACGTGTCGCTTCCCGTCTTAGTTTTGACATCCCATTCGGTTCATGCCCCGACACATCTTGACGAGATCAATTGATGTTGAGAGATCAATTGCGTGTCGTGCAAGGAGATAAAGGTTTTGTCTTTTTCTATGATAGAAATGACCCGTGGGGGGGGAGGGGGTTTGTGGGGATTAGAGGGAGTATATTGTATGTTCATAAGTGAAGCGAACGTATTGTACCCACCCCAGTCCTCTCTCAATCGATCTCCGGACCCCGAGAAGAAATCGAGAGAAAACGAGTGGGTGCATGTGTGATACCTAAGGCGGATTCAAAATTTTGAACCGATGATCATAGCATCCGCAAATCATATATAAAGGGTATTCAATGTTCGTTTCGCTTTCGAACGTACAATATACTCCCTCCATTCTTTCTAGTTTACATATAAGTTTTATGTGTAGTCAAAGTATCTCTACTTTGATCAAACTTACAGAAAAAAGTATCAACATTCAACAACGCCCAATCAATATTGTTAGATTCGTACGTACTCCTACATTTGTATTCAAACAGAGATGGTTTCCAATTTGTTTTCAACCACGTGAATGTGCTTGTTCTCGCGCATGCTCTTCCTACTAGGATTTCGCCACGTATAGCCAGTCCAATAGTAATTTTTTAAGCTTCATGTCCAATAGTACTAGTGGAGTACTGACAACATCTGTAGTAGAGTATGCAGTGCTCATAGTACTCCCTCCTTCCATTTATATAGGGCCTAAGAGCAAGTCTAACAAGGCCTAGTCAGTAGGCTATAAGACTTTTCATGTCATTAAAATCCTACTTGGAGGAGTGAGAAGAGAGGAGAGAGAGTGAAGCGGTCTCTTATATTCTACAGCCCGGCCATAACACATAGATCAAGAAAAAATAGTATGCATGCAACTATCTTCCAATCATATACCTTGCTCATGCAAATATTAAATGCTTAGAGCCAACCTAATAGCCATGCTAAGAGCCAACTTACATGGCACTTTTTCCTATGTGAAGCAAAGAGATGTGAAAAAGTAAGGGGAGTGAGCTCTCATGCAAGAGCCTAGCTATATACGCATTCCTAGGTAAATACAATAAATATGAAGAAAGAGATAGAGAGGAGATGGGAAAAGTACTAATACAATAGCCAACCTTTTACATTATTTTTTTGCGGGAAATAGCCAACCTTATAGCCCACACTATTGTATGAGTGCATATAGATGATGGCTATAGATGACATGGCAGTTCCTTATAGCCATCGGCTGGCTATATTATTAACCATGCTCTAATGCGTTTTTCAAAACCGCGTTTGACTATTGACAAGATTAATAGTACATGAGATGTATAATGTGAAAATTATATCGTTGGAAGCTCCTTTCACATATGAATTTGACCGTATGCTTTGTGTAAGTTGCATGTCATATATTATTACTCTAACATTTGGTCAAAGTTAGCCTCGAAAAACGCATTAGGCCCTGTAGATGGAAGGAGGGAGTAGTAGTGGAAGTGGATCCATTGACATAGGTATCCCTGCCTTACCCTCCCTTTCGGTCACTTACTGGCGGATCCCATGCTTGCTAGGCCCCGCATGTCAGTTACTCAATGGGTTCGGCCACGTCAGGGGATCCTCATCCATAGTATACTCCCTCTGTTTTTATTTACTCCGCATAAAATAGAGGGAGTGGTAGTATAAATGACGCGGGCAGGGGAGGGGGAGGGACGTCAGTTTTCTCTTAATTGCGATCCCACAAGCAAGCGAAAACGCAAGACAAAGCGCGTTCCATTCGGTGAATGATGTGGAGGGTCCGGCGTGCCGGGGTGCAACGCGAACGCGACAAGAGCGATGTACAGTCAAAACCGATTGACCTTCGCTGCTCGGCCGGAACCACTATTCACACTAAAACCTTCGCTGCTCGGCCTACGCTAGCCACTGCCCCAAAACCACACCTCCTCTCCAACCCATTCCCCCACCTTTCGATCCCCTAGCCCGCATCAAGCGTCCCCTAGTTTGCCGGAAAGCCATGGCGTGCCGCAAGATCACGTACTACAAGATGGTGACGCCGGAGCGCTGCTCAGAAATCGCGGCGGCGGTCGGCGCCACAGACCTCTGTTCCCAAGCTCGCTTTGCGGCAGGACAATCCCCGAGTTCTCTGGAGCCAAGCTACGAGGAGGAGGAAGCCGATCCAATGTTCATGGCGGAGGTCGCGGCGCAGAAGGCCCCCGATGAGTATGATATGATAGACGTCGACTTCGTGCTGGCGTCCGGGTCCCCCATGGTGCAAGCGGACCAGCGGTTCAACCTGGCGATACTAAAGGAGGACCGGGAGGCAGAGGCTCAACTTGACGCGGAGCACGCGCATTCCGCTGCCATCGAGGCTCTCCTGCAGGCGGAATCGGATGTCGTGGATGTGAACCGGGCGGTGGAGGCTCAACTAGACACGGAGCACGCGGATGCCGCTGCAATCGAGGCCCTCCTGCAGGTGGTACCGGACATCCTGGACTTGAACCGGGCAGCGGAGGCTCAACTCGACGCGGAGCGCGCGGATGCCGCTGCCATCGAGGCCCTCCTGCAGGAGGAACCGGATGTCCTGGACTTGAACCGGGCGGCGGAGGCTCAACTCGACGCGGAGCGCGTGGATTCCACTACCATCGAGGTCCTCCTGCAGGCGGAACCAGACGTCCTCGACTTGAATCGGGCGTTGCTCTTGTCCGTGTAGAGCGCTCACGCGCTCCGCGTGAACGAGTAGCTGGAGGCCAAGGACAACCACGGTGCGGAGACACACATCGGCAGCTACGGCTGGTTTGCGCCGGCAGCCAAAGACGACGAGTCCGTCTCGTTCCGTGAGCAGTGGTAGTTTTTCTCTATGTTGTAGTTTTTAGGGATGTTTTGCTGTGTAAAAACATATATTGTTATGCAAGTCGCCTGACTTTCATCATTTGGGTCAGTCTACCATTTCAGGCAGTCGGATGAATATCCTACGTCTCCTAACCCTTCTTCCTCACCTCTTCTCCTTCCCCAACAGACCACCGCACGGGCCGTATGGATCCACTCCAACATGCGGTTGGATAAACATAATGTATGAATGAAAATTATCTGTCAGCGGTAGCACGTGTCAGTGAGGGTGCATTCCCTTGGTTGGGTTTGTGGCGTGCATGAGCGACTGTGTGAGGGTGCGGTGCGACCGAAGCATGCAGGAGCGACCGTGTGAGGGTGCGGTGTGACCGCGATAGCCATGCGCAAGTGTACCTTCTTTTCATTTTGAAAACTTTAGGCAAGCTTGGCAAAAATGTGTGGCAAAGTATGGCAATGCAAGGCATAGACCCAAACAGGATAAGTACGTACGTACTAGGAGTACTAGTGTTAAAAAAGAAAGGCGGGGTTTTACTTCACGAGATTAATCGATACAAATCCTCGTTTGACGTGTCAATTAATGCGTATTTTTTTCTCCAAAGCCTAAAGAGCTAACCATCTCACTCCTCATCGCTTGATTAATGCAGCGCCATGCAAACAAACCTTCTCACTTCTGCATGCATGCAAGGGTATATTAATGTCCTTTGTTGCTAGTACGAGGCAAACCCCATCAATTTTGCCTCGATTAGTGTTAGTGGCCTTTTGCAAATTGTATTTTTGATATACTGGCCTTGTGTACAAAAAAAGGAGGTAGTAACTATTTGACTTCCTTCCCCATTGCGGTGATGTCGAGATATCTCGAACGTTGTGGTTTGGAAAAGTGCGTTCGACGGAGAACACCATTGAGGGAGACCATGGTAAGTCGTTCGCAAGTGCCGCCTACAAGTCGAGACAACCGCCTAATTTGCATCCAGGAAGTCCGTTGAACCAAAGGACTCGTAAATGTACTAGTACTACTAGTACACAATTGCATCGTCCGTCCAGCTTAGTGCGGTAACGTGGTTTCTCGAAGAAGATGATGGAGAAGCGGAGTCAGCGAAGAGTGAAATGATGGTTGCTTCGTTCGTGCTTTGTGATTTGACGCCTCATTGCTTTGTGATTTGTGATAGAAGGGACAGGGGAGTAGACTTTGTGCTCTATACTGTACATGCGTCCAAGTATGGGAGAAAGGGGAGAGACGTTGCATTTTTCTATTGCTTCAATCAATCAATCAGGGAGCTTCGGTTCCATCTTTTTGGCTTTGGCAGCACCGTTCGCAATGGTTCCCATCGATGAAAAAAGCTATTTTCACATTTGGCTACACATTGTGGATGTCGTTAACCGTACCACTTGGTTTTGCTCCTGTGTGCTATCTATACAAATCTCAATTATATTGATCTAAAAAATTATAGAATCAAGATTAGTAAAAAGGAGGTGATTTTGCCGCGCGGATGGCGGGGGAGTTTTCTTATTTTTAGAGGATGTAGGCCTGGCGGTTTGCTAACATGTGGCCCCATGTGTCAGTGCTTTACCAAGCCGATCCGCATCCCACATGAGGCAGAACAATGGCAGAAGCAACACGTGGTTAACTTGAAGAAGATGAGGGAGAAGCGGATTCAGCAACAAGTGAAATGATGGTTGCTTCGTCCCTCCAACTTATTTTTTTACTAGCATTATTATTACTTCGTCCCTCCAACTTAACTGCGGGAAAGGTGCAACTTTGTGATTTGATGCCTCATTGCTGCTTACTACACCGGCGCCATGACTGGGGTGCTTCACCCCTGCTGCTCTGCACTGTATTTCGGTATGGCACGTGGACCCGGTAGCTTGATGTCCCACATGTCGGCGAAAGGGACTACAACATTTATGAAAGCGAGCGCTCCACTCTTACAACGGAGGAGTACACGACACGGTGGCCCAGTGAACTGTCACTTGTACTGTATAGTACTATAGTTTTGATGTTTCGCATGATCCAACGATACAAACCCGATTAAACAGGAAAGGGCGGGATTTTTCCGCGCGGTAGATGATACTAGCCATACATTTCAAAGGCAATTTTAATGTATGCAAACTGAATAATTAAGTAACAATATGATATCTAGTAAAACTAAAAACACATATGATTTATTGTGTTAGAGTGTAGTAGTAGTGCTGTATTGCATAGTTGTTAGATGTAACATGCGAGAACGTGTAGAGATGTAGTTTTGGAGGGCCTACAGAGAGAAAGCATAATACAGTCACCGAACTTCAGAATACGCTCATTACGGTCACTATATACGTTTTGCGGTGATTATACGGTCACTTCCTCACCGTTCAGCATCGGATTGTACTCTGTTGACCGGCCAAATAGTCTGCGTGGCACCATGTTGAGTAGTTAAATTGACCACGTTCCTTGTGGGTCCCACCTGTCAGTTCGCATAGGAAAAAGGTCAGATAAAAACAAATTTACGCAGGCGCGACAACACTCCAACCCGTGCGCGGGAATCACCTGGTTGTGTATGTGTCTGTCAGGGCCTGATGTGTGCGCATGCACATGTAGGTTGAGCACTTGAGCGTGAGAGTGTGTGTTGGTCGTGTGGTGTGTGCATGCATGCGTGCGTGTGTGCGTGTGAGTGTTGCGTGCGTGCGTGGCTGCGTGTGTACGTGTGATTGTTGCGTGCGTGCGTGGCTGCATGTGTTCGTGTGAGTGTTGTGTGCATGCAGTTCATGTGCATGCGTGCGTGTGTGTATAATCACGACACCAGCTCCTGTGTGTTAAAACAGACACCTCAGCATACCAATACAAGGCCACCTTGTCCGCTATGCCCGCTGTCATGACTTCGAACCACCGTCCAATATTTTTTTGTCCTTTGTTTTCATTCTTACTAGCAAGATGCCCGTGCGTTGCACATAACATCAAGATCCATTTGTATGAATAGTTTATCTTGTGAGAGAAAAGGATGAATGAGGGAAGGCCTCATTTGCAAATGTGGAGAGGTGTGTGGGTACCTTTTTGCAAAATTGCCATAGTTTCCTTCCTATCCATCAGATATAAATCGGACGGCCTATATTGCAGGATGGCAGGCACACCATCATCACCAACTCTGTTTTTATAAGAGTTTAGTTATAAGAGTGTAGATGTAGAGTAGATACAAGCCGACAGGTGGGCCCAATGGTAGTGAGATAATGTGATGCAACACTAGAGGTGACACGTGGAGCGTTTAGCTGGTCAACTAGTCGTGTCTTGAGCAAATACAAAGTTGTACGGTGAGCCCATGACTGTATAATACCCACAAAACGTAAATGGTGACCCTAATGAGTGGATTCTGAAGTCCAATGTACGTATCGTGTTGTCGCTTCAATTACAATGATCGTCACTTTATATATCGCGAGAGAAAGATGAAACATGCGTGAATGTGCTGGGGGCTTACTTTTAGAGGACATGGAGATAGTTTGTGTGCGTACGTGAAAGGGGCGTAGAGGGGGGGTATGCGATGGAGAGAGAGATGCTCTTCGTTTCTCTTTATTATGACTAACTTTATATATAGTATAAAAATATAAAAATTCACAGTGCGGAATAAATATCATTGTGGGCACCATGCAATGCAAATAAACGTTCATACTCCTCCATATAACTTTGTAATGTTGTATATATTTAGAAATTCTAAAAAAATTGGCCACACTTTATTCAAAAGGAATGTTGTATGTGAAATAAACATGAAGAGAGGGCTTTTTAGATCAATGGGGTACGTGATTTAACATGTGTGAATGTGTAGTTGATGTATTTGGCAGGGCCTAGAGAGGTATGTGTGTGTATTACATATTCCAGAGAGGCATGGATAGAGGGGCCGGTGGGGGGAGGGGGCGTGGGAGAGATAGCACGAGAAATGAGAGAGGTCTAAGAGAGAGAGACAAATATGATGTCACGACAAGAGATTCCCTTGAGTGTGTATACGCAAGAGGGGAGGGGATAGAGACACGAGGAGAATTTTTGTGTGGTGTCTGTGTTGGTATGTGTGGTTGTGAGAAGATAACGAGACCTGGGGGCAGAGGGTGTGTCACCGCGTGAGGTCCGGTGGGTCGAGGTGAGGCCCTTGGTTCGGTTCCGTCCTACTCCACATTAGTCGGCCCGTGACGCATTTAGGGAGACCCATGGATGACTAGTCATACAAGACAAAGATACCAGAATTGTGAAGGACTCTGTGTCCACTGACAAAGCCGGCTAGGATTTGTAACCCTAGGTTCTCGGACTAAGGTAACCCCTTATCTCTGATATTACTATTCATCCAACCTAAATTTAAGGGGCATCCTATAGAATGCTCTGCTATAATCATACTCGTCGATTAGGAAGAGAGGTGTGAGACAATGTGTGAGAGACAAGCCTAAAGATACTGTGCGTACAGGAGACACGTAGGCATGTCTATGTATATAGAAAGGGTCGATGGGGATTGTGCGTGTGTATGCTTGTGAGAGCAAGAGTGCTTATGATAAAGGTTAGTGAAAACAGTCGTAAATGGTTACGAGAGGGAGGGAGGGTTATATCGAGAGCATGTCTGCGAGAAAGACACCTCGGGAGAGAGTGTGTGAGCATGTGTGAGAGACCACCGATGGAGAGTGAAACTACACATAAAAGACTGATGTACACATTGATTAAAGATATAAATTGTATCCAAATATTAGGATGGGGTCATGATATTTGCAATTTGCGTAAGGAACGGTCATTGATCCATCAGACATCTAGATTCTATCGAATTTGAGCATGTCTATGTTATTATTTGACATAATTGATCCACATAGTTAGTATTTTGAACTCCAGACAATGCATCGCTTTAGCAATCGAATATAAACGTGGGTATAGTTCATGTTGTGTGTGTAAAGCACATTATACGTACGAAAGTTACACAATGAACATTATAAATAGCTAGGTATGAACTAGCATACATTTGAATTCAACTTAAGGTGGTTTAAAAAAATTGAATTCAACATGAAGTCCATTCAATTATTTGAATTCGATATCATGGCATTTGTAAATCATACCTAAATTATGGGGGCACAAATCTTTGCTCTGATTTTGTACATAATAGCATATATATAGTCGTGTACAAAATAGATTCAAATTTAGCTCCTCCATTCCAAAATAATCGTAGTTATAGGATTTTCAAGTGTCAAAATTTCAAAAAGAAGCGGATAATTTAATGAGGTCTTCAAACATACAAGGTCAAATTTAACGTTGTCTATTTAGGTCAATTCTCAAAGTTTAAGAGTACTCTAAACGTGAATGCTTCTGTTTCAAAATTTCGAACGAAGCACCAAAAGAGCCTCTACTCGCCCGAAACCGCGTGAGACCAATGTTTGGTAGTAGAAGGAAATTAATTTTCTAACTCCGACCCGTGAAACCTACCGGCCCGACGTCCAAAGGTCTAAACCGGGGTAGGTTTGTAGCTTCATCCAGACGCCATGCAACCGCATCTGAAAAACATTCATACACGATGGCCGCCTAAGCACACATGCACATGTCTGAAATCGCTCCCGCCCACTATTTGGGACACCTGGGATTACCATCCTACCCCCAACCCGTAGTAGGTCCTTAATTTAAGAGGGGGGCAAAGTTTGTACTTTCCCCAAATTTCAAACAAGCGCGTCCCATCTATTCAAAAAAGCCAAAAACAAGCGCGTCCCAGACCGAAACATGGTTCTCCCTTAGCTCCCCCCCCCCCCCCCGTCCGATTCCCCATTCGTACTCCGTGGGCGCCAAAACTACCTCTCCACCAGCCGCGAAACCCCGGCGTCCTCCGTCCGCCACCCCGTCCCACCCATCAACCTCCGCCCTCCTCCATCACGCCGGAGCCGATACCCCGACATCGTCATCCACCGCAACCTCAACCGCAACGCCCTCCAAGGCTAGTAGTTGAAGCCAAGGCTGAGCCGTCCGTACCCGAGCCAGTTCAACCACGTCGTCCTGCGCCTCACCGCTGACGCTCCAACTTCGCCACTGTCCACCACACCGGAGTTGTTCCTGCTACGCCGTCCTTCGCCGCCTCAGATCTGCTTCCCCTTCGCCAACATACCACGACGGCAACACAATCAACAGTTTGGCTATGGGTTCGTCCAAGCCTGCACCCTCCTCTAAAACATCGGTTTCCCCGGCAAAAAGAAGAAGATCGGTGCGACATATGGAGGCGACCACACTGGCAACCGGAAATGGTACTCCTCTTCCCTTATTCGTGCAAATCTTACGTGTATGCTTTCACGGTATTCATCCAACACAAGACACTAGTTAACCGCTTCTTCTTGATACTAGATGTTCCTAGTAACTCGCGATGCACAAGGTTTCTCCTCATATACTATTTCACCTTAGCGAGAGGTCCGTCGCCCCCCTGGATTTCAATTCCTGATCTGTTGATTCCCAATTAACGAAAGCATTCCCCGGCGTAACAGGTGCTAGTCCGCCTATTACGCCGGGGAAGCAGCGCCTTGGTGTTTATCTTAGGGGCGTGTGGGGCCTAGAGCTGCTGGCGCCCGATTGTGAGGTCGGCCGAGATTAAAGGGATGGCCTGGGGGCGCTGCCAAGCACGGCGGTGGTGTGAGGTCGAGTGGAGGGCTGGGCGGCGAAGGCAGGGGTCTGGGCCGGTGGTCGCTGGCGATTCGAGAAAGATCGTCAACAGTGACTGGCGGGAGGTAGACGAAGGCCATCTGCTCGTTCCTTATAGATCGGACGGTTCATAAAAAAATCGATTGACCTATTTATTTTTAGTCGATTGTTATCTTGATAGGACCACATGTGGTGGTGTGCTGGAGGAGTACCTGCATTTCCTGTGCTCATATATTACAAAATCATACATAGTAGAATCTAATTTTGTTTGCCATGCAATGTTGTAGAGCTATCATATGTCTCCTGTCACTTATTTCTCAGCCACCTGCTATCTGCTACTTTTACAGCGCACTAGTTCTGCACACACTTCACCCATACTCTCACTATTGTGTTTTTATGCAAGGGTATTTCAGACTCTGCCTTCACAGAAGCAGAAAAGAAAAGAGAGAAGTTGCTCCAGCTTTGTACGCGGGTAGGCCAGACACGTTTCAGCAGTTTAAAGGGTGTAGTGTCAGTAGATGGAGATGGTAAACGTAGCTCTGGAGTTGACAATCTCGCTCCCAATGAACCACCATCCCAGGTGCCTGCTTTAACTTCGTGGTGCCATATGTGGTTGCATGTTGCATATGGTGTCTAGCTGTATTCGAAAGGCCAAAGTTGGTCTTTATTAAGATAAGGAAAGATATTTTTTACATGAATCGCCATCCCGGGAGCACCAGAAGTCAAATAGCTAGTCAGGGCATTGGCCGAGCCAGTGACAAGCCCAGCACAGACATGCATCACCTGGAAGCCAACTAAAAAGCCACTATGGTGGCGAAGCAACCCGCCTCCCACCAGGCTCTTAGGTCCTAGAAGATGATGCTCACCACTCCAGCCGGATGTCTAGCTTGTATTTCTTCCAATTTGGTTAAATTGCATCTACTTAGCTTACACACTATACCTTTGAATATGACATGCCTTCCTGTTTTTGGTACATACTAGTACATCTGTCTATTAACCATGTTCATACATCAAACTAATGTTCTTGTGTATCCCTCATCAATCACTTATGATGAGGCAGTCAGGCCAGTGGACTAGTGTGAGAAAAGATCCTCATTTAAGGATTGCAGTGTTAGCCTCCCCACATGATTCTCAAGAAACAACAAGGCTAGATGAAGATAATGAACGTAGCTCTGTAGTTGATTACCGCATTTCCCCTACACTAGCATCGCAGGTGCTTGCTCTAACTTGGCAATGTGATTTGTGGTTGCATGTTGCACATGGTGTCTAGATTGTAATTCTTCCAATCTGGTTAAATTGCATGTGCTATTCTGCTTAGTTTATACATTGTGCCTGTTAATGTGACATACCATCCTGTTTTTAGTACATAGTACATCCGTCAATTAAGCATGTCCTTACATAAAACTATTGTTTTTTTGTATCCCGCATCAATCAATATGACGAGACACCTTTAGTATATGCAGTGTGATATTAGTTGCATCTTTCATATGATTTATAGCATGCGCTGCTTCTAATTTGTTGAAATGCCATTTATGATGGGACGCTTTTAACTTGGCAGAGTCATATTGGTTGCATCTTTCATGTGGTGTCTAGCTTGCATTGCTTCTTATTTGTTGAAATGGTTTCTGCTTAGTTTACACAAATAGTTGTGAATATGCCATGCCTTCCTGTTTTTCGTATTATTCCATCCTGGTATCATGTGTTTGCCTTACATCAAAGTAGTGATTGTCAGTATCATGCACGAATGAGTTCTGAAGAGTGAATTTTATTGCTTTTTCTTGTCGGTTTTACTTGGCAATTCAAAATCAATAAAGCGGAAGGAAGTTAGCAAGGCAGCGGATAAAGGTGCTCCTTCCAAACTGAGGGCCTCTACAGATTCTATTCCTCCATGCCCCCAAGATGATTTCCAAGACAACACATGCATAGACACTCAACGTAGCTGTGTTGATGATGAGCACGTCTCCCCTAGTGCACTATCACAGGTGCTCCCTCTAACTTGGTACTGTTATATGTGGTTGCATGTTATGTATGATGTCTAGCTTGTATTGCTTCTAATTTTGTTGAATTCCATCTGCTTACTTTACACATTATACTTGTGAATAAGACACGTGTTCCTGTTTGTAGAACATACAATATATGTCTATCACACCATGTTCTTACATCAAAGTACTACTGTTGTGTAACCTGCAACAATCACTTATCATAAGACACATTTGACTTGGAGTGTGATATAGGTTACATCTCGCATTCTTTTCTAGCTTGTACTACTTCTAATTTGTTGAAATGGCACTTATGACGAGACAATTTTAATTTGGTAGAGTGATATTCGTTGCATCTTTCATATGGTGTCTAGCTTCCATTGCTTCTAATTTATTGAAATGCCTTCTCCATAGTTTTCACATCATAAGCTGTGAATATGCAATGTTGTGAATATGCAATGGCACTAATGACGAGAGACATTTAACTTGGTAGTGTGATGTTGCTTGCATATTGCATATGATTTATTTCTTGTACTGCTTCACATTTGTTTAAACGCCATTTATGATGAGACACTGTTAACTTGGCAGAGCGATATTTGTAGCATCTTTCATATGGTGTCTACCTTCCATTGCATTGCTTCTAATTTAGTGAAATGTCTTCTGCTTAGTTTACACATCATAGTTCTGGTTATCTCATGCCGTCCTGTTTTTCGTACATATTACATCCTCCTATCATGTGGTTGTCTAACATCAAAGTTCAGTTCGTCTGTATCACGCATCAATTTGTTCTAAAGAACTAAATTGTTATTCGTTTTTCTTGTCGGCTAGACTTAACATGGCACAGAGAAAGAGGAAGCAACACAAATTGACAGGGAACGGGAAGCGAAAGAATCCTACAGATTCTGCTGGTACTGATGGTGCAATAGAAGGTCAAAGTCCAGCGGAAAATTTTACAAACAGGGTATCCTGTGCTACACGAGCTGCAAAATAAGCCAAATAGAAACAAATAGCTGCCACCAAACAAGCAGAGACAGCCCTAGTTGTTGCAACACCTTCCACCGTACCACCAGCTGCACGATTTACTCGTTGGTCAACTCAGCTAGAGCACGTTCCGAAGCTCCCTTGCCACCTGACACTACTTCCGAAGCACTCTTGACACAAGATGAGTTGGCAAGATCAGATGAACTTTGTGAGCCTCAACAGGAAGAAGGTAGTTGCTGTAGTCAAGTTACAGTTGCATGCTTCTTTATATGTAGTCTCACAATTTGATGTACACTAACACTTCCTATGTTTGTTGTTGGACTAGTATCTAGGCGCAAGAGGAAACAAACATCAGGGATAATGCTTGATAGGTTAACTAAATCTAGAGGAGGAAGAATGGAGATCCGTTTTGAGGCAGGTTTAAAAAGGCCACGTGATGCTACAGAGTCAGCCAAGTTAGTATCAGAGGCAGCGGTTGCCGTTAGGTGTCATGTACGTATCCTCCCAACATGGATTTAGTATAGGAATGACAAAGACGAAACCCAATTCAACACCTTCCTCGACCATTTATCTGTAAGTATGGTTATGTATGGAAACTAGTAATATCGTCTTGCTCTGTCCCATACTTTCTAGGTTGCTGATAATGAGACTCCCATAATTTTCAACAGATGAGGTTCAAGTTGGATAGCCAAGATGATGCAACCAGACAAGCTTGCACCCATATTTTCAAGTTTGCTCTGCGACAGTATCAGTATAACTTGAGGAAAACTCACTTTGAAGGCAAGGCTAATAGTGAACTTGCCCAAACATCTCCAGTGGAAAATATATCGGATGAAGACTGGAGAGGCCTCGTTAAATACTAGTCTGATCCGAAAGTATCAGATACATTATATATGTGTGTGATCAGATCACATGTTGAAGTCCCATTTACGCATGTGCCACACAAATCTATCTTCTTGTAGGTGAACTGTTCAAAGAACAAGGCCAGCCATATGAAAGTGAAATTCCAACAGACGACAGGATCTCGTAGCTATATTGCACATTGCGAGGCTCTTGTAATTAGCTGCTGTTTCACTCTTTTCGCTCTACCATATTATCAGATCTATATTGACTTGTTCCAAATGCAGAGGAAATCCCGCAAGGACCAAAAAGAACCTGAACGAAATGCTATGGAAATCTTCAAGGACTGTCACACCAGCAAGATGAAGGGCATGACTACACCTGTTAAAGCCGCTGTTGTAAGTCCTTAATCCTCATGCCTTTTAACTACTACTTACTCTGACTCGTGCCTTGAACTGCATGGTTTGCAGCCGATGTCTATTACTATTTTCAATTTTATACACAATTGCCTTAGCGTATCATTGCACCTTACAAGGTTTAAAAGAGAGGAGTGATGTTCCTTTGATCTTGACCTGTAATCTAGTTCCGTGCTGGACTTGCCGACACAACATTACAATTGCCTATTTGTCTGTTCTCAGTTGTTTTGTGATATGAATGATGTCATACTATGCTTACCGTATTATAAACTTTGTCTCTTTATCCTTAGCTGTCAATACAATGTGAAAAAATAGACAATACATTAGCCATGGTACATGGTCATATGTTTGGAACTTGGTTTTATTATGTACTTGTAGTAAAATACAACTAATATTTTACATGGGATCACCAGAATAAGTTCTGTATGTACACCAAAGCTATTTTGTTTGGTTTTGCTGCCTCCTTAATATCTTCAGTTCTGGTACTACTAATGTAAAAACTCAACTTTGTAGCAAGCTATGGGAAAATGGTGGAACCGCCACCTTCTAAAGGTGGCGAGGCAACTATAACCGCAATGTCAGCTCTTGATGCAGTCAGTCAGTACCTGTTCACTAACAGGGCCAAAAGCACGTTCCTGCGTAATACTGGGTTGGTTGTTAAGGCAATCTCGTCCAAACTGCCTCATGATTAAGATATGCAAGCTCAAAACAATGTTATATCTGCGCTCCAGACACAAGTCCATTCCCTAACAGAGACCCTTTGTGAAACAAGGACAGACATTGTTCGATGTCGTCAAGATATGCATGGTTTTAAAACCAGACTATCAGACATTTGCTATGTTGTTCAGGAGCCTAGGAGAAATGAAGGCAAAGGTTATGGTGCTCCATCAGACAATACAGCATGAAAACGTAACAGTCAGGTCAAATGAACTAAGCTTCTGAACTTCTAGTGGTGCATTTATCTGCCAGACTGTTAACTTTTATGCCAACCTTCCTTTTGTTTTCATGCTGTATATTTAGGGAACGGGCCGAATCTTGCCACGGGCCGAGTTTGGCCCATTAGGGGAACAGGCCAGTAATGGGCCGGAAGTAATCGAGGGCCGGAGAGGAGCCCAAGAACGTATGGGCCGTCAGTAGGCCGAAAGCTAACACGGACTGGAAACGGCCCATGCGAATCATGGGCCGTTAATGAGTACAAAGAAATTTACTGTTCATTATGGGCTAGAGTCACCGTGAGCCTCTAAAGGGCCTAAAGATACGAAGGCCTCATATGGGTCGACAGACGTCATGGGCCATACATGGGTCGAAATTGAAATGGGCTGGTGTTATATTGGACGGCCCACATGACGTTGTTAGGCCGATTTCGGGTAGACCCTAACGGGCCGTGAGTTACCGGGTTGCAAAATGGGCTATTTGTGAAAAGACCGTTAACAGGCTTTTCATGGGCCAACTCGCTAACTTTTGACTAAGTAAAACGGGCCGGCCTTTGTAAGCTAAATAGGCAAGTGGTGGGCCGTCGCACGTGACGACATATCATAGGCGCCTGTAACGCCCATCATGTAACTTGCCATATTTGTAGCTCCGACTCTTGCCATTTTCGGCTATGTGTTATGATATTCCCTTCGTGGTCGGGTTTTGTCTTTCGTTTTGCATTTTGTTCATGTCATGCATATCATATCATGTCATCATGTGCATTGCATTTGCATACGTGTTCGTCTCTTGCATCCGAGCATTTTCCCCGTTGTCCGTTTTGCAATCCGGCGCTCCTATCTCCTCTGGTGCACCCCTCTTGTTTTCTTTCGTGTGCGGGTGTCAAACATTCTCGGAATGGACCGAGGCTTGTCTAGTGGCCCTAGTATACCACCCGGAGACCACCGATCAAGTTTCGTTCCATTTGGAGGTCGTTTGGTACTCCAACGGTTAACCGGGCATCCGCAAAGTCCATTTGTGTGTGCAGAAAACCCCCCTTAAAAACCAGCCCAAAACCCACCAAACTCTCTTCCATGCTCTAGGTCGTTCGATCACGATCGTGTGGGCGAAAACCGCACCTCATTTGGAGCCTCCTAGCTCCCTCTAGCTATAAAAGAGCATCCCCTCCCGAAACGAAACGCAGACGAACCCTAGAAAATTCCCTCGCGCCGCGCCGGACGTGTCCGTACGCCGGCCGGACAAAGCCGCCGCCGCCTCCAGCCACTCGCGCGCCGCCATGTCACCCCGTACCCCGCGCGCCGCCGAAGCCCGCGAGGGCCCAGCGCCGGCCCTCCCGGCCCGCGCCGTCGCCTCCCGGCCCCGTGCGCCCCGCCGTCTCCTTCCTCCCGCCGCCTCCGCGCGACCCGCCGCCGTCCCGCCGCCGCGCCGGCGACCGCTCACCGGCGAGCTCACCCACTGCCGCCGCCGCGCCTCTCGGGGGCCCCGCCGCCCGTCGCTGCGCGCCCCGCCGTCGTGCGCCACCGTGTCCCGTGCCCCGGCCTCCCTCCTCTCCTCCGGCCTGCCGCCTCGCCGTCCTCTTCTCCGGTGGCCGCGCCGTCGCCGTCGAAGGAGCTTGAGCTCGATCGGATCTAAGAACAGCCTATGGTTGACTTTCCCGAAACCCTAAATTTCTCCAAGTCTTTGATATTTCACAGTATATGCCCCTGTTCCTCTTTGCATAACTTCTTGCATGTAGCTCTGATTCGTGCGTGTAATATGTCAAATTGTTCTTCTCGTGATGCTCTACATTTTGTTCAATTGCACCATGTTCATTAGAGGTCATCTTGATGCCCAAATCTCTGTTGCAAGAGGGCTAGTTGCTGTTATCTGCTGGTTCTTATCAGAACTTGGAGATTTGTCATTTTTGTATCATTTAATCTGCGCATCTTATGGGCATGAGCTCTACATGTGTTTTGTTGTATGCCATGCCATATTTCCAGTGGTGTATGCCATGTATTTTTGTGATCTCTGTGGTGACTAGCACAAGCATGCAAACTAGGCTCCGTAATGTTTCTGATTTCAGGGACAATCACCAAGTCCTTGTCTGCTGTTATTTTGTTGCTATGTAAACATGATGCTACAGAGAGATCCATGCATATTTTGGAGATGTTCAGTAAGGATGTTTTGTAGCTATAGTTGTAATTGATGCATTCCTGCCCTTGTTTGCAATTATGGAGTTCCATAGAATGACTCAATCTTGCTCTACTTTTGCTATAAAATATTTCTGACAGATTCTTAACATGATATGCAATATTGTCAAGCTTATTGTAGTTGATCCATTCATGCTATGCTTTTGTTCTTGCCATGGATAGCTTCATAAGCATGCCATCTTCCTGTAGGTATGATTTGTTTGTCATGAATTGATTTGTGGTGAGTGCATCAAGCTCACAAAGAGGCCTACATATTATTATTTCTGCCATGCTCTGTTTTCTGCTAAGTCTGAAACCTGATAACGAAACTTGCTATGTTCACATGCTTGCCATCATATCTTCTGATCCTTTTTGGCTTATGGTCAGTAAGGGACTTTTGTCATATGCATCTAGTAGAATACTGCCATGCCTTGTTTTGCTATGTTAAGTTCCTGTAGAATGTTGATTCATGCTCTGAACATTGCTACCTGATGCTGTTTTCTGCCATGTCCAGTAATTTCACCAAGTCTGTGAACCTGTTATCTTTTGCACTTTTGCCATGCTTGTTTCAGCTTGATATGTTGTGAACTAGCCGTAGCTCAGTGTTCATATTTTGTCAAGCACCTCCTGTAGATTACTGTAATATGCTTTGTTGCTATGTTGCAGTGCTGTAGCATTGTTGCTTATTGCATTTTAAGTGCTATCATGCTGTTAATCGCAGATTCGTGTCATTCTTGTTTTGCTTGCCATTTGCAAACCGTACATCCGTTTCCGGTGATCTTTATATCGATTTCGACCGAAATCATCTCATCTTTCCAGTGGCATGCTTGGTTTGCCAAGTTACTGCCTTGTTCATCATTTTCCTTCCGGAGCACGCATATGCATCGCATATCATATCTTGCATATCATACATGTTTTGCATCATGTTGCTTGTGCATTTCTCGTGGTTGATTGTGGTTCCGTTTGTTTGTGTTCTTGTCTTGGGTAGATCCGGGAGACGAGTTCGTGAACGAGGAACCTGTTGAGTACGCTTACGAGAATCAAGCTTTCGACATCTCTGAGAACCTTGCAGGCAAGATGACCACCCCTCGAAATCACTTCTATCTTTGCTTTGCTAGTTGTTCGCTCTATTGCCATGCTTCGCTACCTATCATTTGCTATATCATGCCTCCCATATTGCCATGTCAGCCTCTAACCATCCTTTCCTAGCAAACCGTTGTTTGGCTATGTTACCGCTTTTGCTCAGCCCCTCTTATAGCGTTGCTAGTTGCAGGTGAAGTTGAAGTTTGTTCCATGTTGGAACATGGATATGTTGGGATATCACAATATCTCTTATTTAATTAATGCATCTATATATTTGGTAAAGGGTGGAAGGCTCGGCCTTATGCCTGGTGTTTTGTTCCACTCTTGCCGCCCTAGTTTCTGAGATACCGGGATTATGTTCCTTGAGTTTGCGTTCCTTACGCGGTCGGGTGATTTATGGGACCCCCTTGACAGTTCGCCTTGAATAAAACTCCTCCAGCAAGGCCCAACCTTGGTTTTACCATTTGCCACCTAAGCCTTTTCCCCCGGGTTTTCGCGAGCCCGAGGGTCATCTTTATTTTAAACCCCCGGGCCAGTGCTCCTCTGAGTATTGGTCCAACCTGTCAGTCGCCGGTGGCCACCAGGGGCAACTCTGGTCTGGCCTATCGGAAGCTTGGACAATCCGGTGTGCCCTGAGAACGAGATATGTGCAGCTCCTATCGGGATTTGTCGGCGCATTCGGGTGGCTTTGCTGGTCTTGTTTTACCATTGTCGAAATGTTTTGTAAACCGGGATTCCGAGACTGATCAGGTCTTTCCGGGAGAAGGTTTATCCTTCGTTGACCGTGAGAGCTTATGATGGGCTAAGTTGGGACACCCCTGCAGGGTATTATCTTTCGAAAGCCGTCCCCGCGGTTATGAGGCAGATGGGAATTTGTTAATGTCCGGTTGTAGAGAACTTGTCACTTGACCCAGTTAAAATACATCAACTGTGTGTGTAGCCGTGATGGTCTCTTCTCGGCGGAGTCCGGGAAGTGAACACGATCTGAGTTATGTATGACGTAAGTAGGAGTTCATGATCACTTCTTGGTCATTACTAGAAGACGACCGTTCCATTGCTTCTCTTCTCGCTCTCTTTTGCGTATGTTAGCCACCATATATGCTTATTGCCGCTGCAGCTCCACCTCATTACACCATCCTTTCCTATAAGCTTAAATAGTCTTGATCTCGCGGGTGTGAGATTGCTGAGTCCTCGTGACTCACATATTCTACCAAAACAGTTGCAGGTGCCGACGATGCCAGTGCAGATGATGGGGTCGATCTCAAGTGGGAGTTCGACGAGGAACGTGGTCGTTACTATGTATCTTTTCCTGATGATCAGTAGTGGAGCCCAGTTGGGATGATCAGGGATCTAGCATTTGGGGTTATCTTATTTTCATTTGGATCTTGACCGTAGTCGGTCTATATGTATGTATTTTGGATGATGTATGAATTATATTTATGTATTGTGTGAAGTGGCGATTGTAAGCCAACTCTTTATCCCATTCTTGTTCATTACATGGGATTGTGTGAAGATGACCCTTCTTGCGACAAAACCACTATGCGGTTATGCCTCTAAGTCGTGCCTCGACACGTGGGAGATATAGCCGCATCGTGGGCGTTACAAGTTGGTAATCAGAGACATCCCCGACTTAGGAGCCCCCTGCTTGATCGAATCGCTGGCGTTGTTGAGTCTAGAACAAAAATGTTTTGAGTCTTAGGATTATATATATCAGAGAGTAGGATTCTTTTTACTCCTCAGTCTCTTCGTCGCTCTGGTGAGGTCTCCTGACGTAGAAGTTTTGACTATTCTCTCCTCAAATTTCACTAAAAAAAATTTAGGGTCACGCGGGTATCTTGGAATCGTTCCGATGGTTTTCTGACGAGAACATTGTTCTTGGTGCCTCCTGACATTTAGGGGTTGTGGCAGTGTCCCGGGGAGTTGAGCTTCGAGGTGTTGTCGTCACAATTTTATCGTTGCAGTTCTGGAATACCTGAGTTTCGCCGACATCGAAACCTCTTTTATGCAGTTGTTGGTGAGATCACCTCGACGCCACCCAGTACTGGGGTGGGAGTTCGGGAGTATTGCGATAACTTGTATAACGGATGTTTTTCGAAGGTTGAGGTAAACGATTTCCGAAGGTTTCTTGGTTATGTGTTGATGGATGGATACAGCTGGATCTAGGGATTGTTAGTTTGGGTGATATATTTTGTGTCCCCTGTATCCCCTACACCAGATTGCATAACCAGAAAGTTTCGGGAGTTTATAAGTGGGAATTCAAGTAGCCTTAGGATATCTTTCCGACAGATGCATGATATGAGATTGGGGTTCGACGTCTACTGGTCCGCCTGTACACGTTTGGTTTTACAGTGGTCTCGTAGTGTCTTAAAGAGTCCTTGGCTATGCCGACTCGGGGATGCTTCGTATGTCATGTGCACAGCCTTGTACATGATGGTGCTGTACGATTGAGCCCGTGTGGGCCCCACCACAAAAACTTCGGACGAAATCTCTATCATATGTTTGTTCTGGTTTATTCTGCAAGCCAATACTTTGTTTTGTTTTGTATTGTGATATTTGAGTTGCTTCGAAGTCATATGTTGATTCCATATCTTTTTCTAAGTGGCTTCTCAACTTATGGAAGTGTGATGATTTACTACGGAATTCATTCGTTCATGCTTCTTCCTCCTCCCACCCCGACACGCGCAACCCACTGGCCACCGCACCTGGATCTCGCCGCCCCGGTGCTCGACGGCCGTCCCGCTCCCCGGCCGCTGGCTCGCCATCCACCCCGCTCAACGACTACCGCCTCGCTGCCCGGCCACGACCCACCACGTATATCCTCCCCGGTCCGGAGTTAAGCGCCGCAGATGTGGGACACCTTACCGATGCGCTACTGGCGACACATCGCAGCAACGGCCGCCGCCCACTCCACTCCTCGCCGTCTCCCTACGAAGCCGCTTGCAAAGCACGACGAGTCCCTCTCCCCCATCTGTGCGGTGAGATGCCACCGACAGCGGATGATGAGCTCCCGGATCCCGCCGATGTAGCCGTCCCCAACCGCCCTGCGCGGCTCGAACGTCCTTCCCCAAGACGGTTCCAACACTCGACGGTGCAGTTGTCATCCGCAAGGGCCTCCGCGACCCATTGATCCATCGAGGAAATTGAAGTTCGGGAAGAACATGGCGTGAAAAAATTAGAGTTCTTGCATAAAAAGTTCAGAAAAAATGCACGACCACACTTTTTGCTCGTGCTAGTTCAAATCTCTGTTTTCTTCTTATTTGTGTTCAGATTTTGGTTTTGTTGTTCATTCCTTCTTCCTTTCAGTTAGCTCCAGCCAAAAGTGATGAAACTATAATACAAGTTCAAAACAGAAAAACATGAAGTTCACCTTTTTTGTTGTTGGAAAAATGTAACACTTCTTGCAATGTTTCGCATACATCCTTTCTTTTATTCGTTCTTCGGAAGTTCCAGTCGCGAAGCCCCTGACTTTTATAACCCTGTTCGAAGGCCATACTAGAAACAACAGAGGAATAAATCCCCCAAGTCTAAGTGTTGTTTTGGGAGGTGGATTGTAGTAGTCCCTTAAAAAATTATTTTATTTCACATTAACTTTGTAGTGCGCTTGTGCGAAGAAGTAAAATGTCAGGAACATTATTGTATTTCTTGTATATAAAGAGAAAAACAGAAGTTCAAACACACTGACAAAAAATGTGGTTAATCTGCAACATGTTTCATGTTGACTAAACAAAGTGCTTGTTTAGTTTCAATAAAAATGTGCATGTTTATGAGAGGTGAAATTACGTGTACACTTTAATATTATATGTTTCTTCACGACAACATGCTTGTATTGTTGTACATGTGAAATACGAAAGTCAACTTTACAAAGGTGACTTGTATCGTTGTACATACCCATACGCTGCACTTATAACAATTTTTGTAAGAACAAATTAAAGAATATTCATAGGAAAAATAGGATGGCTATGTTTATTGCAATGTCTCACTTAATCTTTGAGAACTATGGTAGTGTACTACATTGTCAACTACGTATGTTCTTCTTTGATGATGTTCTACATGCAAATTTTGATGATGTTCTACAGGCAAATTCTAGAGAATTGTTTATTTATTTAAAAACCATATTTTTCTAACAAGTTCTAATTAAAATAAGAGAGAAGTTCGAAGGTTAAGAAAAACTCAGATGATTTCTCGTTACTAATGAATAAAACGAAGATGTTGACTGTATTTTCCGCATTTCTAAAAAAATGTAGAAGTTCAAATCAAAACACCTGAGCGATTTGATGTTTATATAAAACTCATATATTTCAAGTTACTAAAGGAAAAAGTAATAAGTTCATTTTAAAATAATGGAGAAGTTTGATCTTTACAAACCAAGAAGAGAAAGAGCCCTCACCAATAAAATGTTAAATCTAGACGTTCAGATTTAAGTAAAATGGGTATATCAAAGAAAATATTGGGTGTCTTAAAATAATTCTCTCATCCCACTACAATTTTGAAACAAAAATGCTCTATCTGAAAATAGTAACTCGTATATGGAGTTTGTTTCATATACGAAAAAAGGAATAAAAAGTCAAAGTCTAAAAAGATATGGAAGTTCAAATTTAAATACGTGAGTGTTCGATGTTTATTACATAACAAGGAATTTTCCCCTATACAAATGAATAACAGCAAAAGGCCCTAATTAAAAAAATGAAGTTGTTTGATGTTTATAAAATCTTAGATTTTCCCCGATACTAAAGATTAAAACCGCGAAGTTCGATTTTAAAAAACAGAGTAGTTCAATGCATATTAAAACTCGGGTTTTTCTCTTTACTAAATAATAAAACCAAAGAAGTTCAACTTTTAAAAGTAGAGCGTTTGATATTTATTGGAAAACTCATTTTTTTTAGTTACTAAAGAATAAGACCAATAAGATCTATGCAAAATAACGAAGAAGTTCAATGTTTCTAACAAAACTCCATTTTTCACATTTGTAAAAAAGCACACAAAGAAGTTGAAAAAGAAAGTTAGAGCAGTTCGATGTCTATAAAAAACTCATATTTTTTTGTTAATAAAGTGAAATAGAAAGAAGTTCAGATTGAGAACAGACGGAAGTTCACGTACCGCATGGTGTGTGTGTCGTATGAGAAAATAGGAGTAAAAAGGCGAAGTCCAAAAATTTTGTTGCTAGAAGTTCAAGTGCATAGACCGGGAAAATTCAAAAAGTTCCTCTTGTTCAACAAGTTTCCACAACGGAAGCTCAAATTAAAATAATAATAAAAAGTTTAGAAAATTTAATTAGTAAATGGATTTCCCCGTTTCTAAAAGAAACCTAGAAGTTCAAATTAAAGTAATGGAGCGGTTCAATGTTTATTGAAAACTCGGATTCTAACCGCTAATACAAAATAAAACCAACGTGAGGTTCGAATTAAAATAACATGGAAGTTTGGAGTTTACTAAAACCTAAGATTTACATGTTCGAAAAACAAAAACAAAAACCAATGCCATTTGGCATTTGGCATTTTTGAAACCAACTCAAAAAATGAAAAACATTTCTTGCTAGAAGTTCAAGTGCTCGACGAGGGAAAGTTGGAAATTGCTACCCACTTTATGCACACATAATTCTCTCTCCCGTTTGTGTCTATGTTTTTATAAATAAATCAAAATTTCAAAAAATGTGGAGGGGGCCCAATATTTATGACAAAACTAGGATATTTTGATGCTAAAACAAATAAACCAGGAAGTCCAAATTACAAAATAGAGAATTTCGATTCATTGGCTAAACAATCATTTGGTTGTGCCATTTTGGGATAAAGAAACTCAGATTTTCCTTGTTCGTAAAGAATAAAAATGATGAAGTTCAAATTAAAATAGAATATACGGGGAACTCAAATTATTACCATCTCTAGGAAAAAATAAAACTATGAAGTGCAATTTAGAAAAAAAATGTTTGATGCTTATTTAAAAAGATATTTCCTTTCTAAGAATATGCCTAAGAAGTTGAAACTAAAATAACAGAGAAGTTTGAAGTATATAAAAACTCGGATTTGTTGCAAGAAGTTCACATGCACCTCCGTGCACGATTCAGAATTTATATTGCGGGACTCCGACCTCCAATTACATGTTTTAAAATGGCAAAAAATGACGTCTGACCTTCAATTGCGTGTAATTCGACGTATACACAAAAATGCTACAGAAGTTCATAGTGAAAAAAAATCAGAAGTTCAAGTACTGCAAGGATACATTTCAAGTGAGAATAAAAGTATAGAAAAATAAAAGCTTGGAAAGTGTGTTGAAAGGAATTCAAGTGCTCTTTCCGGGGAAGTTCAAAAATTCTTGCGAGAGAGGTTCACCTTGTATTTCCATGTTCAAAAACACAAAAAAGAAATTCTTTTTTTGCATTTTAAAATTATTCTCTCAATCCACAAAGAAGTTAAGTTATTATTTGGGAGAAATTTGATTTCAAAAAGAAAATAAAAAATTCAAATTATAATAATGGAAAAAGTTCATGTACTACATGGTGTATTTAATATGAGAAAAATAAGTTAAAAAGCATGGTCCAATTTTTTTTGTTATAAGTTCAAGTCCTCGGTCGGAGAAAGTTAAAAAACTTATTGTGAGAGAGGTTTTTACAAAACGATTATCATTTGTGTAACACTGACGAATGGATGAGAAAATTACAAATGAAAATACGTCACAGAAGTTCAACGTGAAAACAGCAGGAAGTTCAACAACTACACTGAATGAATTTCAGATGAAAAACTTTTAAAAGCGTCGCGAGTATGAAAAAAATGATCAACATGGGAAAGTTGCGTGTTTACAATAACTTTCCATTGGTATATCACTTGCTCAATTCCGGTGAGTGGATGGAGAGCTACGAGCAAAAAAAGTACGTGAAAAAACAGAGTGAAGTTCAAGTAGACATTCCGAGAAGTTCAAATTCTTCACGCGGTGCATTTTCGAAGAATCTGTTTCACGATAAAGGCATAATGCGTGATCTCGTTGTTTTCAAAATTACTTGAAAACGGCTCGGGATCAGGGAAAACCAACTACATGAAAAAGTTCCGCACTTCCATATCTTTTCAATGGTATATTATTTGCCCCATTCCGGTAAAGTCTGTAGACATTACGGCCAAAATACGTTTTTAGCCATTTTCAAAATTGACTTAAAACCGTAAGGAATTGGGAGAGACAATATACCAAAAAGTTTCGCACTTCCTCAAGCTTTACAACGCCATATCATTTGCAACATTCGGACACATGTTTAAAAAATTAGCTCGAAAATATGAACTTGGTGGAACTTGTACCGTTTTCTAAATTACTTTAAAACCGTACAAAATTCGAAAAAACTTTCAACATGAAAAAGTAGCGCATTTTCCTTAGCTTTCCAACGCCATATCATTTGCCTCAATTGGATTAGCCGTTTAGAAGTGGCATAAAAAATATGAACTCGGCTGTTCGGTTTGCGAAATTTTATGATTTTCCAAATTACTCTTTAACCATAGGGAATTAGAAAACCTTTCAACAAGTGGAAGGAGTGATTTTGCAATAGCTTTCCAAAGCCATATTATTAGCCTCATTTCGATAAACGGTTTAGAAATGAGATCGAAAATACGATTCTTTTTTTTGTATGAAGAAAAAAACGGTTTTCAAAACTGCTCTTAAACCGCTTACATTTTGCCAAAAATTTAAATTGGGTCATGATACTCGTGTTCGTAGCTTTCAACGGTATATCGCAAGCCCCATTTGGGCAATGTTTGCGGAATTTCAACCGAGCACTAGGGGAAGTTCAGGTCGAACAACTCAGGCAGTAAAATTGCAAACAGAAGCATGTTCATCATGACCCGAGAGCAAATCCGCCAATGAGCGAGATTCCTATTTAAAATGGGCATTTAGTTGCTAAAAACCATTTGCAGATTACACTTACATCACATAGAACATGATTGACCAGAATAATTTGCGCGGGGAGACATGGTTGCGACTAGCCCGAAGATCGGGTTCCTACAGGGGAAAGTTGAGGTTGTGATCAGAATAGTGTTTATGTGTGTGTGTGTGTGGGGGTCATGATACAGCCGGTCTATTCTACTAATATTAGCAGAATAACTATTTTGATAACACTTGTACACTGCACGCTCAACGCAAGTGCACGCCATTGTTTGAACCAAGTGTGCTGCAGTACTCGGGCGAGTGAACTTCTTGTCGCAAAAAAACTGCACGCTGTGTTTTCCCGGTACCTTTTTTGCTCTAGTTTTTTAATCGTTTATCGGAAAAAAGCGTGTAATATACGGTTGAAAAGCTATGGATTAGGCGCAACTTTGTCACGTTGAACACTTTTCGAGATTCCTCAAGGTTTAAGAGCAGTTTTGAAAACGGTGCGGCGCACGACGAGTGGCAGCGAACGCTTTTTCACGTTTTTTTCTAAACCTCTCGTCGGAATGAAGAAAATGATACACCGTTGGAAAGATATCGTCTAGGCGCATCTTTTTCATACCTATTATTTTCTATAATTCATTACGATTTAAGAGCAGTTTTAAATTTAGTAAATCGCGGAATTGTGCTTTTTTGAATTTTTTGCAATTTTTTGTACTGTTTTGCTCCAGTTTTTGAACCGTTTGTTGAAACGAGGCGTATGATATGCCTTTGGAAAGCTACGGACGAGGCGCAACTTCCATATGTTGAAATGTTTTTGAGATTCTTTACGGTTTTTAGTTAATTTTGAAAATTGTGCTGCTGACGATGAGAGCCAGCGGCCGTTTTCGTGAAATTTTTACAAACCGTTGATCAAAATGATACAAATTATACGTCGTTGGAAAGATATCAATGAGGGACAACTTTTTCATGTATAACACGCTCTCTAATTCCTTACGGTTAAAGAGTAATTTTGAATTTACCGGAATACAGACACTATTTTTTGCGACACCAAAATCGACGAGTGAACCGCATCGAACAGAATACTGCACTGCTTAAGACTGAAAACCGCACTGCATCAGATGGGCAAGTGAACCCTGTAAGTTCTCTCTTTTTCTAACTTTTTAACGCTTTTGTGAACCTCATGGTCAAAGTTAGTGAACCGCGTGGCCCAGACTAGAGAACTGCATTTTTCGGTTGGTGAAAGTGAATCGCAGGGCAAAAACTAGTGGACTTCATCTAAAAAGAAACAAACTTCTTCTGTGTTGATTTTTTATTGTTTTTACAATGGGGATTATTTTACAAGGGAACCACAGGAGTGCACTGCAAACACACATGCACCGCATCGGATAGAATAACGCACTGCTTTTGACCGAAAACCGCACTTTATTAGACAGACAAGCGAACTGCATGATTTCTTTTTTGTTATTTTTCTAACTTTTGAATGAACGAGAGTGGACCGCAGATACGAGGGAAGTGAACCACATTAAGGGAAAAGTGAATCGTGACATGAGTTTAAGTGAACAGTATGACATTTTTTGTCTTTCTGTATCTTTTTTAAATTGCATGCAGGACTACATGAACGAGGCTAGAGAACTGCATTTTTCAGAACCGCGAGGCAGAAATAAAAGGAGGTGAACTTCTTGCAATGTTTTAGTTTTTTTCTGGAACTGCATTTATTTCGCATGTTATTTTCTTTAAATAAAAAAGAACTGCATAGCATAGAGGAGCGAACCTCTCAAAAAACAAAAATACAACGACACATTTTTTATGAACTCCATATTTTTTGCAATTTACACAGTAGAAAGGCAAAATTAAAAAGAATTACAATCAAGTTTTTTTTCATTTCAACACAATTCATGTGCACTCGTGCACTGTACCAATGCGCTTGTTGTACTACAAGAATAAATGCCGCAAGCTGCAGGGGAGGCCCGCACAATGTGAATTGCACAAGGGCAGGCTGGTCCTAGAGTCCTCCTTCTCCCTGTGGTGGAAGGCATTGGACTGGAGAAGGGCCCGGCGCCGAGGGAGAGGACACGCCGGTGAACCAGTGCATGCACACAGACTGCATTGCAAGCCTGCACCTCCGAACCATAACTCCCTAACTTTTCTGAACCACAACTCTCGTGATGTGTACTGCAAGGGGGTTGACCGCATCCACCATGGAGTGGATCCATCATCCATCGAGCTGTCGCGCTGGCGGACTACACGCATGCGCCTGCTGCACTGCATCGTACATGCCACAAACTACAGCAGTGGTTGACGGCAGTGGCTACAAGCGGGCAACAGTTCGTCATGGTGCTCGTTGAGGCAGCGAGGAGCGCCGTGGGGAGAACTAGCCCCCCACCACCTCGATCTGAACTCCCAAAGCAAGCAAACTGCATCACCGTGGCCGCGCCAGAGCAACGGAATGTAGCACACAAACTGCATCTTTGGGCTGCAAGCACCCACGAGATGAAACGCCAGAGTATTTGTCATGCACTGCAAAGATTTTTGCATCCCATATGCAAGCGCACTTCGTGTCCGCCGTCCACAAACAAGAGGAGAGACTGGGCAGATCCGGTGAGGGGGTCCGGCGCCTTCATCTGCTAATAGCAGCCAACCGCTGCGCTTCACCTACTGTCGGCAATGGAGGAGGTCGTGGAGCAGGCAGTGTTGAAGGAGAGCCACCGGTACCGGACATCGACCATGGCTGGTTCGGGGCACGGCCATGGAGATGGATGAGTCGGAGCTGGAGAGGCCCTAGCAGGGGGAGGAGGAGGGGGCAGGAGATGAGCTGTCGGGACGGTACTACACCATGGGGACTGGTGCAGGCCGCCGCCGTCGCCGCTGAGATGCTTTGAGAAGAACCAGGTAGGAAGGGTGGCCCGTGATCCATTTGCAAGGGCCGTCATCGACTGATTTGAACATGGGGGTGGAGAAGATCTTGGATCCAGCGCAGGATCCATAGATCCGTCGCCATTGGAGGTAGCGGTTTGGACGCAATGGTGTTGTCCTGCATCGAGCGACGGCGGTAGCTGCTGGTACGCCGGAATCCAAGATCCAGAGCAGTCGCGACAATGGTTTTTGAGGCACTGAGCGGTGGATCCTCGCCGGATCCAGGCGGGACATGGGGGTGGAGGTGCTATGGCGGGCCCGGCGCAGGTGGAGAGGGCCGGCACGTAGCAGAGGTGTCGCTTGGTGGTGGCCATTGTGGGCAGCGTGGTGTGGTGGTGCGTCGGAGGGGAGGGATGGTTGGCGCCACGGTGGGTGGGAGGTGGTGGCGCGCCGGAGGGTTAGGGTCGTGGCGCGCAGCGGGGGTGGGGGTGGTGGCGCGCCGGAGGGGTGGGGTGGTGGGCCACCGGGGGGATGGGTGGTGGTGGGGAAGGTGGGCAACGAGGGTTGGTTCCTGCGGAGTAGACGGTGCAGTGCGGTGGTTGGGCTACTATAATTTTCTTCACTTGTTGTGCGGTTCGGCTCACATGGATGAAGTAGTGCACAAGTGTTAGCAGAATAAGCGTTTTTGTTATGAGAATAAGACTCTTAAGGGTGTTATTAGAATAGACCCACACTATATATATATACATATATATATATATATGGACAAATGTTTCCTACAAGCAGTGGTAGTTACCACCATCCGGTGAGGGGGTCCGGCGCCTTCATTTGCTAATAGCAACCAACCGCTGCGCTTCACCTACTGTCGGCAATGGAGGGAGGTCGTGGAGCAGGCAGTGTTGAAGGAGAGCCACCGGTACCGGACATCGGCCATGGCTGGTTCGGGGCACGGCCATGGAGATGGATGAGTCGGAGCTGGAGAGGCCCTAGCAGGGGGAGGAGGAGGGGGCAGGAGATGAGCTGTCGGGACGGTCCTACACCGCGGGGACTGGTGCAGGCCGCCGCCGTCGCCGCTGAGATGCTTTGAGAGGAACCAGGTAGGAAGGGTGGCCCGTGATCCATTTGCAAGGGCCGTCATCGACTGATTTGAACATGGGGGTGGAGAAGATCTTGGATCCAGCGCATGATCCATAGATCCGTCGCCATTGGAGGTAGCGGTTTGGACGCAATGGTGTTGTCCTGCACCGAGCGACGGCGGTAGCTGCTGGTACGCCGGAATCCCAGATCCAGAGCAGTCGCGACAATGGTTTTTGAGGCACTGAGCGGTGGATCCTCGCCGGATCCAGGCGGGACAGGGGGGTGGAGGTGCTATGGCGGGCCCGGCGCGGGTGGAGAGGGCCGGCACGTAGCAGAGGTGTCGCTTGGTGGTGGCCATGGTGGGCAGCGCGGTGTGGTGGTGCGTTGGAGGGGAGGGGTGGTGGGCGTCACGGTGGGTGGGAGGTGGTGGCGCGCCGGAGGGTTAGGGTCGTGGCGCGCAGCGGGGGTGGGGGTGGTGGCACGCCGGAGGGGTGGGGTGGTGGGCCACCGGGGGGATGGGTGGTGGTGGGGAAGAAGGTGGGCAACGAGGGTTGGTTCCTGCGGAGTAGACGGTGCAGTGCGGTGGTTGGGCTACTATAATTTTCTTCACTTGTTGTGCGGTTCGGCTCACATGGATGAAGTAGTGCACAAGTGTTAGCAGAATAAGCGTTTTTGTTATTAGAATAAGACTCTTAAGGGTGTTATTTGAATAGACCCACACTATATATATACATATATATATATATATGGACAAATGTTTCCTACAAGCAGTGGTAGTTACCACCATCCGGTGAGGGGGTCCGGCGCCTTCATTTGCTAATAGCAACCAACCGCTGCGCTTCACCTACTGTCGGCAATGGAGGGAGGTCGTGGAGCAGGCAGTGTTGAAGGAGAGCCACCGGTACCGGACAACGGCCATGGCTGGTTTGGGGCACGGCCATGGAGATGGATGAGTCGGAGCTGGAGAGGCCCTAGCAGGGGGAGGAGGAGGGGGCAGGAGATGAGCTGTCGGGATGGTCCTACACCGTGGGGACTGGTGCAGGCCGCCGCCGTCGCCGCTGAGATGCTTTGAGAGGAACCAGGTAGGAAGGGTGGCCCATGATCCATTTGCAAGGGCCGTCATCGACTGATTTGAACATGGGGGTGGAGAAGATCTTGGATCCAACGCAGGATCCATAGATCCGTTGCCATTGGAGGTAGCGGTTTGGACGCAATGGTGTTGTCCTGCACCGAGCGACGGCGGTAGCTGCTGGTACGCCGGAATCCCAGATCCAGAGCATTCGCGACAATGGTTTTTGAGGCACTGAGCGGTGGATCCTCGTCGGATCCAGGCGGGACAGGGGGGTGGAGGTGTTATGGCGGGCCCGGCGCGGGTGGAGAGGGCCGGCACGTAGCAGAGGTGTCGCTTGGTGGTGGCCATGGTGGGCAGCGCGGTGTGGTGGTGCGTCGGAGGGGAGGGGTGGTCGGCGCCACGGTGGATGGGAGGTGGTGGCGCGCCGGAGGGTTAGGGTCGTGGCGCGCAGCGGGGGTGGGGGTGGTGGCGCGCCGGAGGGGTGGGGTGGTGGGCCACCGGGGGGATGGGTGGTGGTGGGGAAGAAGGTGGGCAACGAGGGTTGGTTCCTGCGGAGTAGACGGTGCAGTGCGGTGGTTGGGCTACTATAATTTTCTTCACTTGTTGTGCGGTTCGGCTCACATGGATGAAGTAGTGCACAAGTGTTAGCAGAATAAGCGTTTTTGTTATTAGAATAAGACTCTTAAGGGTGTTATTTGAATAGACCCACACTATATATATATACATACATATATATATATGGACAAATGTTTCCTACAAGCAGTGGTAGTTACCACCATCCGGTGAGGGGGTCCGGCGCCTTCATTTGCTAATAGCAACCAACCGCTGCGCTTCACCTACTGTCGGCAATGGAGGGAGGTCGTGGAGCAGGCAGTGTTGAAGGAGAGCCATCGGTACCGGACATCGGCCATGGCTGGTTCGGGGCACGGCCATGGAGATGGATGAGTCGGAGCTGGAGAGGCCCTAGCAGGGGGAGGAGGAGGGGGCAGGAGATGAGCTGTCGGGATGGTCCTACACCGTGGGGACTGGTGCAGGCCGCCGCCATCGCCGCTGAGATGCTTTGAGAGGAACCAGGTAGGAAGGGTGGCCCGTGATCCATTTGCAAGGGCCGTCATCGACTGATTTGAACATGGGGGTGGAGAAGATCTTGGATCCAACGCAGGATCCATAGATCCGTTGCCATTGGAGGTAGCGGTTTGGACGCAATGGTGTTGTCCTGCACCGAGCGACGGCGGTAGCTGCTGCTACGCCGGAATCCCAGATCCAGAGCAGTCGCGACAATGGTTTTTGAGGCACTGAGCGGTGGATCCTCGCCGGATCCAGGCGGGACAGGGGGGTGGAGGTGCTATGGCGGGCCCGGTGTCCATGGTGGGCAGCGCGGTGTGGTGGTGCGTCGGAGGGGAGGGGTGGTGGGCGCCACGGTGGGTGGGAGGTGGTGGCGCGCCGGAGGGTTAGGGTCATGGCGCGCAACGGGGGTGGGGGTGGTGGCGCGCCGGAGGGGTGGGGTGGTGGGCCACCGGGGGGATGGGTGGTGGTGGGGAAGAAGGTGGGCAACGAGGGTTGGTTCCTGCGGAGTAGACGGTGCAGTGCGGTGGTTGGGCTACTATAATTTTCTTCACTTGTCGTGCGGTTCGGCTCACATGGATGAAGTAGTGCACAAGTGTTAGCAGAATAAGCGTTTTTGTTATTAGAATAAGACTCTTAAGGGTGTTATTAGAATAGACCCACACTATATATATATATATACATATATATATATATATATATGGACAAATGTTTCCTACAAGCGGTGGTAGTTACCACCACTTGCGTTTTTATGTTTTATGTAGTATCTGTCGAAAGCAAGAGTATGTACGTGTAATATGTGGTATATATCAATGATTATGTAGTATATATACTAAGTTTTAGGTAATATGTACCATATTTTGAGCATGCTCTTTTTTACGTACAAATATGTACGTATTTCACAAATATAACAAAAACTATGGGCTTATATGCAATTTTTTCATATAACTTGCTTTGAAATAACCTAGATATAGTATATGAACATATTAAAAATAATAAAATATTATATATAGTACCATATGGTGGTAGGATGGATTTTCCCTATATATATATATATATATATATATATATATATATATATATATAGGGAAAATCCATCCTACCATCTGGGGTAGTTAACCCACATGTCTCATATCCTACCATGTAGTAGTATATATATTGTACTTTACCATTTTAAGTATGTTCATATACTATATATAAGATACTCTAAAGTGAGGTACATGAAAAAATTGCAAGTTGGCCTATGATTTTTATTATATTTGTGAAATACATACATATTTGTACATAAAAAGGAGCATACGCAAAATACGATACATACTAACAAAAAAGTAGTATATACTACCTAAACATTCTTATATACTACATACTACGCGTACATACTCTCCGATTTGATAGATACTACATATAACATACAAACCTCAAGTGTTGATAACTACCACCGGTGGTATATATATATACAACCAGTCTATTATGCAAATATCAGCAGAATAGTTATTCTGCTAACACTTATGAACTGCATGTTCAATGTGAGGGCACTGCACTTTCTGTTGCAAAGGTACTGCAATACAGAGATTAGTGAACTTCGTGTCGGAAAAAACTGCACGAGGTGTTTTTTCGGCACCTTTTTTGCTCTAGTTTTTAACCATTTATTGGAACAAGGCGTGTAATATACGGTTCAAAAGCTATGGATTAGGCGCTCCTTCGCCATGTTGAACACTTTTCGAGATTAATCATGATTTAAGAGCAGTTTCGAAATCGGTGCGACACACGACGAGTGGCCACGAGTGTTTTTTCGCGGTTTTTTTCTAAACCGCTCATCGGAATGAAGCAAATGATACACCGTTGGAAATATATCGTCAATGCGCAACTTTTTCATATGTATTATTTTTTTCTTATTCGTTACGGTTTAAGAACAGTTTTAAATTTACTAAATCGCGGAATTCCGTTTTTTCAATTTTTTGCATTTTTTGTACTGTTTTCGTTCTAGTTTTTGAATCGTATGCCAAAACGAGGCATGTGATACGCCATTGGAAAGCTACAGACGAGGCGCGCCTTTCATATGTAGAAATATTTTTGAGATTCCTTACGATTTTAAGTTAATTTTGAAAATCGTGCGACGGACGATGAGTGGCGTCGGCCGTTTTTTCGTAAATGTTTTCAAGCCGCTCGCCGAAATGATGCAAATCATACATCATTGGAAAGATATCAACGGGGCCCAACTTTTTCATGTAGAACAATCTTTTTTATTCCTTACGGTTTAGGAGCAGTTTTGATTTTACCGAAATGCAGACACTCTATTTTTCGTGACCCCAAAATCGACAAGTGAACTTCATCCGACAGAAAACTGCACCACTTCAGACTGAAAATCGCACTACATCGGACAGCCAAGTGAACTACATGGTTTATTTTATTGAGACATAAATTTTCTTAGACGAGAAAATGGACCGCATTTCACATTAGGCGTAAGTGAACCGCAAAACTATCTAGAAGTGAGCCGCATTAGTTTTTTATTGTCGTTTCTATAATATTTTTTCTGCACTTACGAGATGAACAACATCAGACCGCCGACCGCACTGCTTTAGACGGAAAACCGCACTGTAAATGCCTACAAAAGAAACTACATTATTACTTTTTTGCTAACATTTTGTTTTTTGTAATGTCATCTAAATTGCGAGGCCGAGTGTAGTGAACCGCATGCGGCGACGAAGTGCATTGCAACTCCCAATGCATTTTACTTTTTCTAAACACACGACAAAGGAGTGAACCACAGTGGACAAAGGAGCGAACCTCTCCAAGAGTTACATGAGTCAGACATGGAACATGAGTGATATATGTATACAAAGGCAACAATTGAACCGCTCTATCAAAATAAGAGAACAGCCACGCGATGGCGATGTGAACTGCTAAAAAAAGATAATTTGCCCCGTGTAAAAATACAATCAGGTGAACTGCTCGCGAACCTCTCGTGTGCCGTGGGGGCTGGGACGCTGGAGAGGGGCTCGGGTTACCGCAATGTCATGGACACCGCACTGCACTCACGCACAACGCACTGCATTTTTTGGTCATGGAGGGCTGCATGGAATTTTGATCAACTCTGACATGGCTCGCAAAATCTGAAAACTCAGAAAAACTGGAATGAACATGGCCAAAATCTGAAGAAAAAAATACAAAGAAAACAAGTGGACTGCACGCCCGCTACTGCTCTTCCATCGGTCGTCGTCGCCGCTGTTGAGGGTGGATTTGCCATGGAGGAGACCACCTCCCCACTGCAGTTGCTGCTTCACAGTCCTCTGGAGACCATCGAGAGGAGAGGAGAGGAGGGGGGGCCCGACCCGTGGCGAACCTGCATGGTAGGAGAGGAGGTCAGAAATCGGTGGCGCGACCCAATCCATGAGGTGTTGGGGGTAGTGGATCACCGGAGCCGACACGGATCCTCCTGCTCGTCGCCGGTGTGCCTGGGAGCCGTGACCACCTCGTTGTGGGGCCTCGATCCAGTGAGCCCGAGGTGGGGGAGGCGGGGCCGCCCAAATCCAATGGAGAAAGAGTGGGGGGAGGTGTACAGGTGTGCTTGTGACATACAGAGGAGGCAGCGTACGGGCGGCGGCCGAGCTTACAGGAGGCCATCGGCCACGGGGTTGGAGGGGTATCTGATCCGAGCACCATTCTCCATGGCGGCGCGACAGAGGATGGAGAAGGTTGTTGGGCTGGCGGGGGTTGATGGTGGGTGGATCCATGGGGGCAAAGGGTTGGTGGCGGCGCGAGGGCCCCGTGGCAACCGGTTTTGGCGTCGGGAAGGGTCGGTGGCGCTGGACCGTGCGACACCGGTGATACGTCTCTGTCGTATCTACTATTCCAAACACTTTTGCCCTTGTTTTGGACTCTAACTTGCATGATTTGAATGGAACTAACCCGGACTGACGCTGTTTTCAGCAGACTTTCCATGGTGTTATTTATGTGCAGAAACAAAAGTTCTCGGAATGACCTAAAACTCCACGGAACATATTTTTGGAAAATATTAAAAATACTGGAAGAAGAATCCACGTCAGGGGGCCCACACCCTGTCCATGAGGGTGGGGGCGCGCCCCCCTGCCTCGTGGGCCTCCTGACGCTCCACCGACCTCAACTCCAACTCCATATATTCGTGTTCAGGGAGAAAAAAATCAGAGAGAAAGATTCATCGCGTTTTACGATACGGAGCCGCCGCCAAGCCCTAAAACCTCTCGGGAGGGCTGATCTAGAGTCCGTTCGGGGCTCCGGAGAGGGGGATTCATCGCCGTCGTCATCATCAACCATCCTCCATCACCAATTTCATGATGCTCACCGCCGTGCGTGAGTTATTCCATTGTAGGCTTGCTGGACGGTGATGGGTTGGATGAGATCTATCATGTAATCGAGTTAGTTTTGTTAGGGTTTGATCCCTAGTATCCACTATGTTCTGAGATTGATGTTGCTATGACTTTGCTATGCTTAGTGCTTGTCACTAGCGCCCGAGTGCCATGATTTCAGATCTGAACCTATTATGTTTTCATGAATATATGTGAGTTCTTGATCCTATCTTGCAAGTCTATAGTCACCTACTATGTGTTATGATCCGGCAACCCCGAAGTGACAATAATCGGGACCACTCCCGGTGATGACCATAGTTTGAGGAGTTCATGTATTCACCATGTGTTAATGCTTTGGTCCGGTACTCTATTAAAAGGAGGCCTTAATATCCCTTAGTTTCCATTAGAACCCCGATGTCACGGGAGGGTAGGACAAAAGATGTCGTGCAAGTTCTTTTCCATAAGCACGTATGACTATATTCGAAATACATGCCTACATTATATTGATGAATTGGAGCTAGTTCTGTGTCACCCTATGTTATGATTGTTACATGATGAACCCCATCTGGCATAATTCTCCATCGCCGATCCAATGCCTACGAGCTTTTCACATATTGTTCTCCGCTTATTTACTTTTTCGTTGCTACTGTTACAATCACTACAAAACCCAAAAATATTACTTTGCTACCGTTACCGTTACTTCCATATTACTTTGCTACTAAATACTTTGCTGCAGATACTAAGTTATCCAGGTGTGGTTGAATTGACAACTCAACTGCTAATACTTGAGAATATTCTTTGGCTTCCCTTGTGTCGAATCAATAAATTTGGGTTGAATACTCTACCCTCGAAAACTGTTGCGATCCCCTATACTTGTGGGTTATCAAGACTATTTTCTGGCGCCGTTGCCGGGGAGCATAGCTCTATTCTTTGAGTCACTTGGGATTTATATCTGTTGGTCACTATGATGAACTTGAAAGATGAGAAAACAAAAATTTATCCCTCAACTACGAGGGGAGGTAAGGAACTGCCATCTAGCTCTGCACTTGATTCACCTTCTGTTTTGAGTAAGCTTGCGACACCTAAACCTGCTTCTGCTATTCATTCTGATATGTCGCATGTTATTGATGATGCCACTTGTGCTATGCATGATACTTATGATGAAACTACTTCTATGCTTGATACTACTATGCCACTTGGTGAATTTCTTGATGAACAACTTGCTAGGGCTAGAGAGAATGAAATTATTGAAACTGATAATATTGAAGATAGTGATGATGAAGACTCTCCCCCTAATAAATATGAATTACCTGTTGTGCCTGAGGGTTATTATCTGGATGAAGGATCTGCTAGAGCTATTTTAGCTTGCAATGATAGAAGTGATCTTAAGAAGTTATTAGCTAAATGGAAGCAGCAATCTCTTAATGCTAGAATGAAACATGACCCTGCTTTTGCTACTTCACCTATCTGTGTTACTAATAAGGATTATGAATTCTCTGTTGATCCTGATATAATTACTTTGGTTGAATCTGATCCTTTTTATGGCTATGAATCTGAAACTGTTGTGGCACATCTTACTAAATTAAATGATATAGCCACCCTGTTCACTAATGATGAGAGAACTCGCTACCTTTATATCCTTAAAATATTTCTGTTCTCATTAAAGGGTGATGCTAAGATATGGTTTAATTCTCTTGATCCTAGTTGTGTGCGTAGCCCCCAGGATATGATTTATTACTTCTCTGCTAAATATTTCCCTGCTCATAAGAAACAAGCTGCTTTAAGGGATATATATATAATTTTGTGCAAATTGAAGAAGAGAGTCTCCCACGAGCTTGGGGGAGGCTTCTCCAATTACTTAATGCTTTGCCTGATCATCCTCTCAAGAAAAATGAAATACTTGATATCTTTTATAATGGACTAACCGATGCTTCCAGAGATTACCTGGATAGTTGTGCTGGTTCTGTTTTCAGGGAAAGAACACCGGATGAAGCTGAAATTTTATTGAATAATATGTTGACAAATGAAAATAATTGGACGCTTCCTGAGCCTATTCCTAAACCAACTCCGAAGAAAAGTGATGTTCTATTTCTCAGTCATGAAGATATGCAAGAGGCAAAGAAATCTATGAAAGAAAAGGGTATTAAAGCTGAAGATGTTAAGAATTTACCTCCTATTGAAGAAATACATGGTCTTAATTTACCGCCTGCTGAGGAAACATATGATCTTAATCCATTACCTATTGAAGAAACACATGGTCTTGATAACCCGACACAGGTAGTAAAGGTAAAGTCTCTCTATAGATTTGATGAAGGTGATATCCCTCACTATAAGTCTGCTAGACAATGCTTAGAAGAGTTTGATAATTTTATTGTCAAACAAGAAAACTTCAATGCTTATTTTGGTAGACAATTGAAATACAATTCCGATATGCTTGAACACTTGGGTGATTATATGTCTAGAGTTAAAGGTGAACTTAAACTCATTAGTAAACATGCTTCTATGGTTACCACTCAAGTAGAACAAGTACTTAAAGCTCAGAATGATTTGCTCAATGAATTGAATAGTAAGAATAATGACTATGCTGTTAGAGTGGCTACTAGAACAGGTAAAATGACTCAGGAACCTTTGTATCCTGAAGGCCACCCTAGGAGAATTGAACAAGATTCTCAGAGAAATAATATAGGTGCACCTAGTCCTTCTAAAAAGAAGAAAAAGAAAAATGATAGGACTTTGCATGCTTCTAGTGAACCTATTGCTGAACCACCTGAGAATCCAAATGATATCTCTATTTCCGATGCTGAGACACAATCTGGTAATGAACATGAACCTAGTAATAATGTTGACGATGATGTTCATGATGATGCTCAACCTAGTAATGATAATGATGTAGAAATTGAACCTGCTGTTGATCTTGATAACCCACAATCAAAGAATCAACGTTATGATAAGAGAGACTTTGTTGCTAGGAAACACGATAAAGAAAGAGAACCATGGGTTCAGAAACCCATGCCTTTTCCTGCCAAACCATCCAAGAAAAAGGATGATGAGGATTTTGACCGCTTTGCTGAAATGATTAGACCTATCTTTTTGCGTATGCGATTAACTGATATGCTCAAAATGAATCCTTATGCTAGGTATATGAAAGAAATTGTTACTAATAAAAGAAAGATACCGGAAGCTGAAATTTCCACCATGCTTGCTAATTATACTTTTAAGGGTGGAATACCTAAGAAACTAGGAGATCCAGGAGTACCTACTATACCATGCTACATTAAAAGAAACTATGTTAAAACTGCTTTATGTGATCTTGGAGCCGGTGTTAGTGTTATGCCTCTCTCTTTATATCGTAGACTTGATTTGAATAAGTTGACACCTACTGAAATATCTTTGCAAATGGCTGATAAATCCACTGCTATACCTGTCGGTATTTGTGAGGATGTGCTTGTTGTGGTTGCAAACGTTACTATTTTAACGGACTTTGTTATTCTTGATATTCCCGAGGACGATAGTATGTCTATTATTCTTGGAAGACCCTTTTTGAATACTGCACGGGCTGTTATTGATTGCAACAAAGGCAATGTCACTTTTCATGTTAATGGCAATGAGCATACGGTACACTTTCCGAGGAAACAACCTCAAGTTCATAGTATCAACTCTACTGGAAAAATCCCATCGATTATTTTTGGAGGTTTTGAATTTCCTCTTCCTACTGTCAAGAAGAAATATGATATTCTTATTATTGGGGATGTGCATATCCCCGTTGAGGTAACATAGTGTAATTCGAAATTTCTCCGGTTCCATGTTATTCGGAAAGAGTTTGTTAACAAGACTTGATCAACCTTGTTAGTGGATTCCTTTTGATGAGCATGAGATGGATGAAACTAGAAAGCACAACCTTCTGTACCCTTCTTTTACTTTCTGTTATTTAGTTGAAATAAAGTAAAAATAGTATTTTCTGTCTGTTTTCTGATTTATCCATGCAATATAAAAATACCCCGAAAATAAAAGTTCTCCAAATGCCCTGAAAATGGAATATGATTTTTTCTGGAATATTTGAGAATATCTGGAACTGAGAACACAGCAGGGGGAGCAAACACCTGGCCACGAGGGTCCAGGGCGCGCCCCCTGCCTCGTGGGCCCATGGTGGCCCCCTCCACTTATTCCTGCACCCACACACTTCTTCTTCCTCCCCAAAAAATCACCATCCAGCTCAAGCACGAGTTCTAGCTCATTTTGCTGCGATTCTCGATCTCCTTGCTCAAAGCACCTCTCACAAAACTGCTTTGGGTGATTGTTCCTTGGTATGTGACCCCTCCATTGGTCCAATTAGTTTTTGTTCTAGTGCTCTATTCATTGCAATTTTGTGCTGCCTAGGTGACCATGTTCTTGAGCTTGCATGTCAAATTTATATGGTTCCAAGTAGTTCTAATGCATGATATAGTCTCTAGGCACTTGTAGGAGTAGTTGTTATCAATTTTGTTGAGCTTGGTTCACTTTGAAGTTACTAAAAATTTCAGAATTTTTCAGAACATAATGAAGAGATTTTTGAGGGGTTCGTCGAGCCGAAGCTCGAAGGAAAAGTAGAGTGAAGAAGCACAGAGGCCCAAATATAATTTGCCTCGCACCGCGGAGGTTCGGCCGTGTGAATGTCCTTCCGATGATTTCTTGAGAGCAGCCGGGATATATGATGATTTTTATGAATTGGCTGAGAATGCAGGTCTCACCGACTTCCTCCGCGACCAACGCGAACAGTATCTCTTACTCACCAATACTTTTGTGCAAAACTTCTACTATTATCCTAAGGAATCACCTCCTTCAGTAGAGTTTCATTTATATGATGTGGTTAAGAAGATGCCACTAGATGAATTTTGCAAGGTTTGCAAAATACCTTTCGAGGGTAGTTTAGAGGAACCACATCGTAAATATGTGAACGGGTTTATTGACACTATTACTGTAGGGGAAACTAGGAAGGTTTCCGATGCAAGAATCACTAGCATACATTTTCCTGTTTTACGCTACTTTGCCATATTTGCTAGTCGTTGCTTAATTGGTCGCGGAAACTGTGGAAACCTTAGTGTTCCTGATATTATCATTTTGTTCCATGGTTTATTCTGCGATAACACTGTTAGTATGGGTGGTATTATTGCTAAACGGTTAAGTTTGAACCATACAAAGGGCCCCATCTTTGGAGGTATTTACGCTTCACGCCTCGCTGCACATTATAACATACCTATTAGGCACTATGAAAAAGAAGAAAAAATGCTGCCCACTGCTTATTTAGATTATAAGAGTATGGTAGCGCATGACTTTATTGTTAAGAATAGGGAAGGGGCGCTTAAATACAAATTGTTCTTTGATAAACATCACCCAGAGACTATTACCTTGCATGCTCCCTCCTTGTTTAATTTTTCTACAGGTCCGTATCTCGTTCCGCTGGCGGCCATTCACGCCTACCGGAATCCTACACCAGCCACGGAGCCGGAACCACAATTTGAACCTCCACGACAGTCTAATTACCAGTGGGATCCGGAGACGATTGCCAACCAGTGGCAATCAGGGTCTTCTTCATCGCAGTACGACCCCAGCTACAACTATGGATATCCGCCAGGCCATCCGTGGCAATAAACCAACTTAGGCCAAAAGCCTAAGCTTGGGGGAGTACGTATTTCTCACCGACATTACATTCATGTTCACACACTCATTGCTAGATGTCGGTGCTCATACTTTTTCATTGTAATATCCATGCTAGTTTACTTACCTTTTTCCTTGCTCTCTTCTTGTGTGTTTGATAAACCTTAAGAAAACAAAAAAAATTAGTGTAGCTTTTAGTTAGTTTACTTTTCATGTAGTAGTAATAATTAAAAGAAAAAACCCAAAAAGATTTCCTGATCTTCTTTTGCTTGTTGGGAGCTTTCCCGTGTAAATAGTTTTATTTCTTTTCTTTTCTTTGGGGGTCGATAGGAGAAGACCATAATGAAATTGTTGAAGTGGCTCTTATATGCATCATTTTTGATTTAACCAAGAGCCCATATTGCCTTGTCTTCTCCTGTTTATTGAATGCTCGCAGATTCCAGCTTAGTCCAATGCACGTGCACTCTTATTATTTTCACATCGTTCGGTCGTGCAAGTGAAAGGCAATTATGACGATATATGATGGACTGACTGAGATGAGAGAAGCTGGTATGAACTCGACCTCTCTTGTTTTTGTAAATATGATTAGTTCATCGTTCTTGATTCAACCTATTATGGATAAACATGTTTGCTATGACAATTAGAGATCATAGTTGCTCGTGCCATGCTTGATTAGCTATGAGTTATAATGGTTTACCTTGCGTGCCAACATGCTATTAAAATGGTTGTGATGTGGTATAGTGGGGTGTTATCCTCCTTTGAATGATTTAAGTGACTCGACTTGGCACATGTCCACACATGTAGTTGAAACAAATCAACATAGCCTTCACGATATTTATGTTCATGGTGGATTATATCCTACTCATGCTTGCACTCAATGTTTATTAAGTTTAATGCATGTTCATGACTGTTGTCGCTCTCTAGTTGGTCGCTTCCCAGTCTTTTGCTAGCCTTCACTTGTACTAAGCGGGATTACTGCTTGTGCATCCAATTCCTTAAACCCCAAAGTTATTCCATATGAGTCCACTATACCTTCCTATATGCAGTATCTACCTGCCGTTCCAAGTAAATTTGTATGTGCCAAACTCTAAACCTTCAAATGAAATTCTGTTTTGTATGCTCGAATAGCTCATGTATCAACTAGGGCTGTCCGTATCTTCCATGCTAGGCGGGTTATTCTCAAGAGGAGTGGACTCTGCTCCTCACTCACGAGAAAATGGCTGGTCACCGGGATGCCCAGTCCCATGCTTTATGCAAATCAAATCAAAATAATTGCAAACAAAACTCCCCCTGAGACTGTTGCTAGTTGGAGGCACTCGTTGTTTCGAGCAAGCCATGGATTGATGCTTGTTGGTGGAGGGGGAGTATAAACTTTACCATTCTGTTTGGGAACCGCCTATAATGTGTGTAGCATGGAAGATATCGCCATCTCTTGGTTGTTTTGTTGACAATGAAAGTACGCCGCTCAAAATATTATTTATCTCTATTTGAAAACCGAGCTCTAGCACCTCTACAAATCCCTGCTTCCCTCTGCGAAGGGCCTATCTATTTACTTTTATGTTGAGTCATCACCCTCTTATTAAAAAGCACCAGCTGGAGAGCGCTGCTGTCATTTGCATCCATTACTGTTAATTTATATTGGGTATTACTGGATCTCTTTTACCATGAATTACAATGTCTAGTCAGTCCTTGATCTTTAAAGGTGCTCTGCATTTATGTTTTGCGGTCTCAGAAAGGGCTAGCGAGATACCATCTTATTATATCATATTATGATTGTTTTAAGAAAGTGTTGTCATCCTAGATTTATTATTATTGCTCGCTAGTTGATTATGCCATTGATACGAGTAAACATGAGACCTAAGTGTTATTGAGAATGTGGTTAGTCATAATCTTTGCTGAAAACTTGAATGTTGGCTTTACATATTTACAACAACAAGAGCAAACAGAGTTTGTAAAAGTTTTTCTTTATCACTTTCAGTTTATCAACTGAATTGCTTGAGGACAAGCAAAGGTTTAAGCTTGGGGGAGTTGATACGTCTCCGTCGTATCTACTTCTCCAAACACTTTTGCCCTTGTTTTGGACTCTAACTTGCATTATTTGAATGGAACTAACCCGGACAGACGATGTTTTCAGCAGACTTTCCATGGTGTTATTTATGTGCAGAAACAAAAGTTCTCGGAATGACCTGAAACTCCACGGAACATATTTTTGGAAAATATTAAAAATACTGGAAGAACAATCCACGTTAGGGGCCCACACCCTGTCCACGAGGGTGGGGGGCGCGCCCCCTGCCTCGTGGGCCTCCTGACGCTCCACCGACCTCAACTCCAACTCCATATATTCGTGTTCGGGGAGAAAAAAATCAGAGAGAAAGATTCATCGCGTTTTACGATACGGAGCCGCCGCCAAGCCCTAAAACCTCTCGGGAGGGCTGATCTGGAGTCCGTTCGGGGCTCCGGAGAGGGGGATTCGTCGCCGTCGTCATCATCAACCATCCTCCATCACCAATTTCATGATGCTCACCGCCGTGCGTGAGTAATTTCATCATAGGCTTGCTGGACGGTGATGGGTTGGATGAGATCTATCATGTAATCGAGTTAGTTTTGTTAGGGTTTGATCCCTAGTATCCACTATGTTCTGAGATTGATGTTGCTATGACTTTGCTATGCTTAATGCTTGTCACTAGGGCCTGAGTGCCATGATTTTAGATCTGAACCTATTATGTTTTCATGAATATATGTGAGTTCTTGATCCTATCTTGCAAGTCTATAGTCACCTACTATGTGTTATGATCCGGCAACCCCGAAGTGATAATAATCAGGACCACTCCCGGTGATGACCATAGTTTGAGGAGTTCATGTATTCACCATGTGTTAATGCTTTGGTCCGGTACTCTATTAAAAGGAGGCCTTAATATCCCTTAGTTTCCATTAGGACCCCGCTGCCACGGGAGGGTAGGACAAAAGATGTCATGGAAGTTCTTTTCCATAAACACGTATGACTATATTCGGAATACATGCCTACATTATATTGATGAATTGGAGCTAGTTCTGTGTCACCCTATGTTATGATTGTTACATGATGAACCGCATCCGGCATAATTCTCCATCGCCGATCCAATGCCTACGAGCTTTTCACATATTGTTCTCCGCTTATTTACTTTTTCGTTGCTACTGTTACAATCACTACAAAACCCAAAAATATTACTTTGCTACCGTTACCGTTAGTTCCATATTACTTTGCTACTAAATATTTTGCTGCAGATACTAAGTTATCTAGGTGTGGTTGAATTGACAACTCAACTGCTAATACTTGAGAATATTTTTGGCTCCCCTTGTGTCGAATCAATAAATTTGGGTTGAATACTCTATCCTCGAAAACGGTTACGATCCCCTATACTTGTGAGTTATCAACCGGCCGGGGTGCTTGGGCAGCGGCGCGCTGCCTGGGAAGCGGCGGCACACGTTGTCTGTTAGGTGGCGGTGATAGGTGGTTGGGGAGGAAGGTTGGGAGGGCAGCGCCGGTGGTAGTTCGTCCGGGGTAGGAGGAAGAAGGCCAGGGGTGGGGAGGAGAGAGGAAGTGGTGGGCGTGGGTGGAAGTGTGGGATTAGTGGGGTGTGGATATTTAGCTGCGGTTTGTTTAGTCGGGTTGGGGTAGTTTGGATTGGGGCGAGGGATAGTGTCGAACTGTTAGCAGAATAAGGCTAGGTGTTAACAGAATAACACTCTTAGAGGGTGTTATTCCCGAACTCGAATAACACAGCGTCAAAAAACTAAAAAAGGAAAACACCCCCGGCGTCCCCCACCTCCCGACCTCCACCAACCCCCGCCGCCGCCCCAATCCCCTGGCGTCCACCAGCCCTGCGCGTTGCGCCGCCGCCCCCGCTTCCTTCCGGCGCCCCGTCGGCCCGCCTCCTCTGCCGCGCCGCGGACCCGCCCCCTCCGCCGCGCCGCGGACCCGCCTCCTCCTGGCGGATCCCTCCCGCACGGCGAGCTGGAAGTTCGGAGCGCCACCACCGCTCCCTTCTCTGGCGACCCCTCCCGTACAGCGAGCTGGATGCAGTTGACCCCCGGGGCTTGGGCAGTTCACCCCATCCGGCGAGCACGGCCGTCTCCTGCCACCCCCAACAGATGCGGCCCCGCGGGTCCGATGGATGCTCACGCCGGGGAGGCGGTGCTGCTCCGGCAAGTTCCTTCTTCCTTGAGCACGTCCGTCTCCAGCCGCCTTCGAACAACCGCGACCCGCCGAATCCGACGGATGCTCACGCGTCCTCGAGTGCGGCACGTCGACAACAACCTCCTTGTTCTCGTTCCTTCCTCCATCCCCGAGCACAACTCCGACGAGCCCGTCGACAGGTGAGTCCTACTGACTGTTGTTCACCATGAACTGGCTATAGAGCATCCGTGGCAGGTCGAGTAAAATTCTCATGGCCGTTCAAGTAAAACTGGCAGCGAGAGAATTGAAAATCTGAGAGTAAGAGAGTTTTCGGAGCACATTTTTAGGTTTGCTGGAATCCCCTAGGTGAACTGACAGTGTTTACTTTGTGAAAAGTCTGAACGTGGTGTTTGGATGAGAACTGGAGTTCAGGTTGTTGGCTAGCTGAAGATCCAACAGCCATCTTTCTTATTGGCAGTGGCCGCGATAGTGGGCACGGTGGTGGCCTTCGTGCAGCCGCCGATGCGGTCAGAACATCAAGAGTTGGTTGAACACAATGTTACCGTCGTAGAGGCCCTGTAGGTCTCTCCATTCAATGCCTCTTGTGAAGTGACTTCACAAATTTTATCTTGTATAAAGTGATTCTGAACCTGTGAAATTGGCGATCACATATCTATATCCCCCAAGTAGCTGTGCGGTGCGGGTGCTCAATTTGGCTACAAATTTTGCTATAATTTCTGAAGTGTTTCTGTGTTGTTGCTATGAGGTGAATTGTGGTTGTTTCGAAGTTGACTACAGTTAACTTATAGTGGAAAACACTTTATTTGCAGCGTATGCATTCCACTGAGAAAGCAAAAGCGTTGGGTTCAGTCTGAAAAAGTACGGCAGTTCATTCACCATATTATGTTACCTCTGAACCAGAGAGTAAATCACAGAAATGTAGCTCCTTTACTCTGCAGGTACGAACTTGATCGACTTACCTTTCTCTATTATTATTTGTTTCTGGACAAGTAACTCACCCAGTCTGCTTCCTTTTGAGACTAATCAACTTCTTTTGATAATTCTTGGACAGGTTTGTCATACATTCAACATTGGTGGCTTTTGTGCTATTCTGCTTGAGAAAAATGATCTTTGGGGAACTTTGCTAGTAGTAGACACAGAGTGTGCTTTTAAATACATACAGAACATCATATCATTTATATTTGTTTGAAATGCTATGCATATCCATTATGGCCGCAAAAATACGCATGGTTGACTGGCAGAAGTTCATAAAGAGTTGTCATATTATTCTTCAGAGTTCAGATAATTGTATTTTGGGCCGCTGGAACCTGATGGCTCAAGCTTGTAAAAGGATATTCAGAAGTTCAAAAATAAAAAATAGTGTTATGTGATGCTGCGTCCGTGCTAGGTCTTGTGTCTCGTATGTGTGTCCGCACTCACTGTGTGGGTGCTTCGTGTGTTCGTGTGTGGGTCGTGCTCGTTATGTCTCTGTTCCTCTTCACAAAAGATTAAGCATTCCCAAAAGCATTTTGCAAGGCCACAATTTTCTTGTGTTACGATCAGTTTTTCTGTGTGAGTAATTAGTATGGCCATAGTCCAATGTGTTGATTTTTAGCAGGCCAAAATTGTGTTCATTGATCAAATTTGTAGAAATGGAAGGCGTTCGGCTGCAACTCCTTGTGTTACCACCTTGTAGTCCAATTTTATCGTTTCTTAAAAAAACCTAGAGGTTCAAATTTAAATAACGGAGAAGTCCAACATTTATTAGAAAGTTGGGAAGGTGAAACTAAAAATATAGTACAGTTTAAAAAGTTTTTTAAAAAGCAAAATTTTCATGTTTCTAAAAAACCTAGAAGTTCAATTAAAATACCGAAGCGGTTCAGTGCTTATAAGAAAACTTGGATTTCTTCAGTTCCTAAAAAATAAAAACCCAAGAAGTTCAAATTAAGATAACACAGAAGTTCGATGGTTATATACCATGAAGAAAAACAAAGCTTCAACTATAACAGTGTTAACTTGAGAAGTTCAAATTTCATAAAATAGAGAGTTCAAAGAAAATGTTATCGTTATACTAAAAAAATCCCATGAATTTCCGAGTATTGAAAAATGATAACCAAAAAGTTCAAACTAAAATAACAAAGTCATTCAATATATATACTAGAAAACATTTTTTCATGGTTCTAAATAACTCTGAGAAGGTCAAATTAAAATAACAGAGCAATTCAAAAATATTTTTTTAAAAAGATTTTCTCCCTTTCTATGAAAAACCTAGAAGTTCAAATTTATAAAATGAAGTGGTTCTATGTTTATTTACAAAAAAATCCATGTTGCCAAATAATAAAGCCAAGACGTTCACTTTAAAGAAATGGAGGGTCCGATGTATACAAAAAAAAATCAGAATCTTCTCATTTCGCGAAGAAGTAAGTATGAAGTTCAATTTGAAAAAGTAAAGTATAAAAGGATTTTCACCGTTTCTAAATGAAAAACTCTCGATGTTCAAATTAAAATAATAAAGCATTTCGATTTTACTAAAAACTAGGTTTATTCCCATTTGTAAAAAAACAAGAGTTCCAAATTTAAAAAAACGATGAAGTCCGGTGTGAATAAAATACTCAGATTTTCCTCGTTACTAAAGAATAAAAATAAACTCGTCAAATTCCTTATAGGGACAAACACATCGGTTTTATTTTCCACATTTATAAAATAAATACACATAAGTTCAAAATAAAAGTGTTGAGAAGTTCAAATTCAATTAATAGAGTAGTTCGACATTTAAAACATCTTAGATTTTTTTCGTTACTAAAATATGCTCAAAACAAGTCTTAGCATGTTCAAAATATGCTCTCAACTAGTCATGATTTGTTAAAAAATGCTTTCCAATGCTATCATTTGCTCAAATTCGATGAGTGCTTTGGGAGTTACGGACAACTTTTTTTACAGAGAAGTTCAAATTGAAAACGGCCAGAAGTTAACGTGCTGCATGGTGTGTGTTTTCATATGAGAAAATAAAATAAAAAGTTAAAGTATAAAAATTTCGCTGCTAGAAGTTCAGGTGCTCAGCACGGGGAAGTTCAAAAACTTCTTGTGAGATAGGTAATGGGCACTATATATCATTTGTGCAACTCCGATGAACGGGTGAGAAATTACGAACAAAAATACATGGTAGAAGTTCAAAGCGAAAACAGCGGGAAGTGCGATGATTATAGAAAACTCAGATTTTTTCCTCGTTATTAAAGAATGAAAACAAGAAGTTCAAAAATAAAATAACAAGAAGTTCAACTTTTAAAAATAGAGCGCTTCAAAATTGCATTAAAAAATTAAAGAAATAAAACCAGGAAGTCCATATTAAAAAGATGGAGAAGTTCGATAATTATAGAAAACTCAGATTTTCCTCGTTATTAAAGAATGGAAACAAGAAGTTCAAAAATAGAAAACGAGAAGTTCAACTTTTAAAAATAGAGCGCTTCAAAATTTTATAAAAAAGGATTAAGAAATAAAACCAGGAAGTCCATATTAAAAAGATGGAGAAGTTCGATGCTTATAGAAAACTTAAATTTTCCTCGTTATTAAAGAATGGAAACAAGAAGTTCAAAAACAAAATAACAAGAAGTTCAAATTTTAAAAATAGAGCGCTTCAAAATTCATAAAAAAAGATTAAGAAAATCAGATTAAAAATTCATAAAAAAACTCTATATTCACGTAACCGAGAGAAGTTCAGATTGATAACTGTCAGAAGTTCACGTACGACACATTGTGCATTTTGTATTAAAAAAGAATAAAAAAGCAGAGGCTAAAAGTTTTGTTGTTATAAGTTCAAGTCCTCCGTCGGAGAAAGTTAAAAAAATTATTGTGAGAGAGGTTTGTACAAAAGGAATATCACTTGTGTGACATTGACTAATGTATGAGGAAATTACAAAACGAAAATACGTCACAGAAGTTCAACGTGAAAAGAGCAGGAAGTTCAACTACTACACCGAATGAATTTCAGATGAAAAACTTTTAAAACCGTCGCGAGTATGAAAAAATGATCAGCACAGGAAAGTTGCGTGTTTACAGCAGCTTTACATCGGTATATCACTTGCTCAATTCCGGTGAGTGTTCCGGTGAGTGGATGGAGAGCTGCGAGCAAAAAAAGCCCGTGAAAAACAGAGTGAAGTTCAGGTACGCATGCCGAGAAGTTCAAGTTCTTCACGCGGTGCATTTTTCAAGAAATCTGTTTCGCGATAAAGGTAGAACGAATTATCCCGCCTTTTTCGAAATTACTTAAAACGGCTAGGAATCAGAGAAAACAATCAACATGAAAAAGTTTCGCATATTCCGTAGCTTTTCAATGGTATATTATTTGCCCCATTTCGATAAAGTTTGTAGAAATTACAGTGAAAATACGTTTTTAGACATTTTCAAAATTGACTTAAAAGAGTAAGGAATTGGGAGAAAAAATATATAACAAAAAGTTTTGCATTTTCTCAAGTTTTCTAACGCCATATCATTTGCTGCATTCAGATGTACGGTTAAAAAATTAACTTGAAAATACAAACTCGGTGAAACTTGTACTGTTTTCTAAATTACTTTTAAACTGTTCAAAATTAGAAAAAACATTCCACATGAAAAAGTAGCGCATTTTCATAAGCTTTCCAACGCCATATCATTTGCCTCAATTGGATTAGCGGTTTAGAAATTACATCAAAAATACGAACTCGGCTGTTCGGTTTGCGAAATTTTACGATTTTCCAAATTACTCTTTAACCATAGGGAATTAGAGAAAGCTTTCAACATGTGGAAGGAGCGGTTTTGCAGCAGCTTTCCAACGCCATATTATTTGCCTCATTCCGATAAACGGTTTAGAGATGCGATCAAAAATATGATTCATGTTTTTTGTGTGAAGAAACAACGGTTTTCAAAACTGCTCTTAAACCGCTTACATTTTGCCAAAAATTTAACTTGTGTCATGATACTGGTGTCCATAGCTTTCCAACGGTATATCGCAAGCCCCATTTGGGCAATGTTGGCGGAAGTTCAACCTAGCACAGGGGGAAGTTCAGGTCGAACAACTCAGACAGTAAAATTGCAAAAAACGCAATTTCATCACGACCCGAGAGCAAAATCCGCCAACGAGCGAGATTTCTATTTAAAACGGGCATTTAGTTGCAAAAAATTGTTTCTAGATTACACTTACATCATATAGAATGTGACTAATCAGAATAATTCACGCGGGGAGACACGCTTGCGAAGATAGCCCGAAGGTCGGGTTCCTATAGAGGGAAGTTCAGGCGTGTAACTCAAGAAGTTCATGTTGTGATCAGAATAATATTCTGATCCCGTGATCAGAATAGTGTTTATGTGTGTGTGTGTGTGTGTGTGTGTATATATGTATATATATATATGTGTGTGTGTGTGTGTCAATACTGATAAGCCGACTATTAAAGCTCGACCGAAAGAATCTGGCCTTTTAAGGCTCAAATTCTTGCTTTCATCTCTATACTTATAAGTTGGCTGTTAATCTTGACCGAAAGAATATGACCTTTTAAGGCTCAAATTCTTGCTTTCATGAAGCATGGCTTAAAAGCCTTGGTTTATCCTTGCTATCGGTAAGCTGGCCCTCGCATGACTTTAAACCGCTGTTTTAAACTTGACAGTTCAGGGTCACAAAGGATTAACTGCAAGAGTACGGCGGGTCATCTTGTTCGGAGTAGCATCAAGCATACAAGCAGGTATAACCAATAATGTGGCAGTTCACCGGGTCAAAAGGGTTTTGTAAGCTAAACCCATTGAGTTGGAAGCCCCCTAGTGCCCTTATGATCAATTAATCAAGACTCAAACTCAGTAAATATGAGATGAAACGGTAGATGCCCCGATTCGAGGATGCCAGCTTTATTATTTTCATCATAAAAAGATATATAAATAGATAAAAGTATGTACAATTGTGAGAGCCAGTGGCTTAAGTATAATAAGGCCGAAGATGAGCAATATTCCAGGACCTATTGGTCTCCTCCTCAGAGGTACGTGACTTCTTGTGCTCCCGTACGTCAATAAGTGTTGGAAATATGCCCTAGAGGCAATAATAAAATGGTTATTATTGTATTTCCTTGTTCATGATAATTGTCTGTTGTTCATGCTATAATTGTATTAACTGGAAACCGTAATACATGTGTGAATACATAGACCACAACATGTCCCTAGTAAGCCTCTAGTTGACTAGCTCGTTGATCAATAGATGGTTATGGTTTCCTGACCATGGACATTGGATGTCATTGATAACGGGATCACATCATTAGGAGAATGATGTGATGGACAAGACCCAATCCTAAGCATAGCACAAGATCGTGTAGTTCGTTTGCTAGAGCTTTTCTAATGTCAAGTATCATTTCCTTAGACCATGAGATTGTGCAATTCCTGGATACCGTAGGAATGCTTTGGGTGTACCAAACGTCACAACGTAACTGGGTGGCTATAAAGGTGCACTACAGGTATCTCCGAAAGTGTCTGTTGGGTTGGCACGAACCGAGACTGGGATTTGTCACTCCGTATGACGGAGAGGTATCTCTGGGCCCACTCGGTAATGCATCATCATAATGAGCTCAATGTGACTAAGGAGTTAGCCACGGGATCATGCGTTACGGTACGAGTAAAGTGACTTGCCGGTAACGAGATTGAACAAGGTATTGGGATACCGACGATCGAATCTCGGGCAAGTAACGTACCGATTGACAAAGGGAATTGTATACGGGATTGATTGAATCCTCGACATCGTGGTTCATCCGATGAGATCATAGTGGAACATGTGGGAGCCAACATGGGTATCCAGATCCCACTGTTGGTTATTGACCGGAGAGTCGTCTCGGTCATGTCTGCATGTCTCCCGAACCCGTAGGGTCTATACACTTAAGGTTCGGTGACGCTAGAGTTGTAGAGATATTAGTATGCGGTTAACCGAAAGTTGTTCGGAGTCCCGGATGAGATCCCGGACGTCACGAGGAGTTCCGGAATGGTCCGGAGGTAAAGATTTATATATGGGAAGTCCTATTTTGGCCACCGGAAAATGTTCGGGATTTTTCGGTATTGTACCGGGAAGGTTCTAGAAGGTTCCGAAGTGGGGCCCACCTGCATGGGGGGACCCACATGAACGTGGGTAGTGGAGGCAAGGCCCCACACCCCTGGTTAAGGCGCACCAAGATCCCACCTTAGAAGGAATAAGATCATATCCCAAAGGGATAAGATCAAGATCCCTAAAAAAGGGGGATAACAATCGGTGGGGAAGGGAAATGATGGGATTTCTTTCCCCCACCTTTGCCAACGCCCCAATGGACTTGGAGGGCAAGAAACCAGCCCCCTCCACCCCTATATATAGTGGGGAGGCGCATGGGAGCAGCACCCCAAGCCCTGGCGCCTCCCTCCCGTGACACCTCTTCCTCCCCGCTTGCGCTTGGCGAAGCCCTGCCGGGATCCCGCTACTTCCACCACCACGCCGTCGTGCTGCTGGATCTCCATCAACTTCTCCTCCCCCCTTGCTGGATCAAGAAGGAGGAGACGTCCCCGCTCCGTACGTGTGTTGAACGCGGAGGTGCCGTCCGTTCGGCGCTAGGATCATCGGTGATTTGGATCACGACGAGTACGACTCCATCAACCCCGTTCTCTTGAACGCTTCCGCTCGCAATCTACAAGGGTATGTAGATGCACTCCTCCCCTCTTGTTGCTAGCATCTCCTAGATTGATCTTGGTGACACGTAGGAAAATTTTGAATTTCTGCTACGTTCCCCAACAGTGGCATCATGAGCCAGGTCTATGCGTAGATTCTATGCACGAGTAGAACACAAAGTAGTTGTGGGCGATGATTTGTTCAATTTGCTTGCCGTTACTAGTCTTATCTTGATTCGGCGGCATTGTGGGATGAAGCGGCCCGGACCGACCTTACACGTACTCTTACGTGAGACAGGTTCCACCGACTGACACGCACTTGATGCATAAGGTGGCTAGCGGGTGTCTGTCTCTCCCACTTTAGTTGGATCAGATTCGATGAAAAGGGTCCTTATGAAGGGTAAATAGCAATTGGCATATCACCGTTGTGGCTTTTGCGTAGGTAATAAACGTTCTTGCTAGAAACCCATAGTAGCCACGTAAAACATGCAACAACAATTAGAAGACGTCTAACTTGTTTTTGCAGGGTATGCTATGTGATGTGATATGGCCAAAAGGATGTGATGAATTATATATGTGATGTATGAGATTGATCATGTTCTTGTAATAGGAACCACGACTTGCATGTCGATGAGTATGACAACCGGCAGGAGCTATAGGAGTTGTCTTAATTTATTGTATGACCTGCGTGTCAATGAAAACGCCATGTAATTACTTTACTTTATTGCTAACCGTTAGCCATAGTAGTAGAAGTAATAGTTGGCGAGACAACTTCATGAAGACACGATGATGGAGATCATGGTGTCATGCCGGTGACGAAGGTGATCATGCCGCGCCTCGAAGATGGAGATCAAAGGCGCAAGATGATATTGGCCATATCATGTCACTTTATGATTTGCATGTGATGTTTGTCATGTTTACATCTTATTTGCTTAGAACGACGGTAGCATAAATAAGATGATCCCTCACTAAAATTTCAAGAGATGTGTCCCCCCTAACTGTGCACCGTTGCGAAGGTTCGTTGTTTCGAAGCACCATGTGATGATCGGGTGTGATAGATTCTAACGTTCGCATACAACGGGTGTTGACGAGCCTAGCATGTACAGACATGGCCTCAGAACACAAGCAAAACACTTAGGTTGACTTGACGAGCCTAGCATGTACAGACATGGCCTCGGAACACAAGAGACCGAAAGGTCGAACATGAGTCGTATAGTAGATACGATCAACATGGAGATGTTCACCGATGATGACTACTCCGTCTCACGTGATGATCGGACACGGCCGAGTCGATTCGGATCATGTTACGTTCCCCAACAATAAGATGATATGACCCATTGTTTAGGTTTTTTATAACCACAAAGGGTCCTTCCCAAGGCGGTGATAACTCATGCATCCCTGTCTGATCTTGTATCAAACAGAGCACTAAGTCGCCCTCCTGGAACGTCCGACTTTTAACCCGACGACTATGATAGTGACGCAGGTCTTGTTGGTAAATTACCGAGCGAGCCACCACCAGATCACCTTCTTCTTCCAAAGCATCGAGAGCATTTTGACGCGCCTTCTCATTGTCTGCTTCAACATAAGCCGCTACCCTTGGCAAGTCATGTCGAATGTAACTAGGAAGAACTGCCTCGGCTCCATAAACCATGAAGAAGAGCGTGTAGCCTGTTGATCTGTCGGGGGTAGTCCTGATGCTCCAAAGAACTGCAGGAAGCTCTTCAAACCAACAACCCGGAGTTCTCTCCAGAGGTACCATAAGCCGGGGCTTGATCCCTTTTAATATCTTTTGGTTAGGACGCTCAGCTTGCCCATTAGACTATGGGTGAGATACTAATGACACATCAAGCCGGATATGCTCTCTCTGACAGAACTGTTTCATAGCACCCTTGGATAAATTTGTTCCATTATCTGTGATGATACTGTGAGGATAACCAAAGTGGAAGATCGTCAATTTTTTGACAAAGTGAATTGCAGTCGCTGCCTCACAATTGCTAACAGGCTCAACTTCCACCCACTTGGTAAACTTACCAACTTTCACAGGCAAGTGAGTTTTCTTGTCCTTAGACTGTTTAAAGGGTCCAACCATATCAAGCCCCCAGATTGCAAACGACCACGTTATTGGGATCATCCTCCGCTCCTAAGCCGGCACATGTGCTTGCCTTCCAAATTCCTGACAACCATCACACCTCCGCACTAGGTCCTTAGCATCTGCATAAGCTGTCAACCAGAAGAATACATGCCAGAAAGCTTTAGCCACTATAGACATTGACCCGGCGTGATGACCACACTCCCCAGCATGAATCTCATGAAGAATCTCACAACCTTCCTCAGGGGAAACACAACGCTGAAAGACACCCGTGACACTTCACCTGTGTACTTAAGATGATGTGGCCCAAGTTCAATTGCCCATTTAGCAACCCGTCCAGTAGCCTCTCTGTTTTATATGATATCTCCCAAAGGGGCTGAACTGACCACTGTGATTGGGTGTCCAAGGAAATTATGCTTCAAATTGCGACTCGCCATGAATACTCCAAATACAAGCTTCTGCCAATGTGGATATCTCTTCTTATACTATGTTAAGACTTCATTGACATAAAAAAGCGACTGTTGGACTGGATACTCCTTACCCGCCTCCTTGCGCTCGACGACAATTGCAACACTGAAGAACTTATTATTAGCCACCACATCCAGGAGCAAAAGCTCTTTCTCTATAGGTGCAGCCAAGACAAGTGGCTCAGCCAATTGCTTATTAAGTGCCTCAAACGCCTCATTAGCTGCCTCGCTCCAGACGAGGTGATCAGTGTTCTTCATCATATGATACAAAGGAATTGCCTTCTCGCCAAGGCGACTTATGAACCAGCTCAAGGATGCGATGTGACCCGCCAGGCGTTGGACATCATTGATACACGCCGGCTTAGAAAGATAAGTTATAGCCTCAATCTTTTCGGGGTTAGCCTCAGTACCTCTCTCTAAGACCAAGAACCCTAACAATTTTCCAGATGGCACACCAAAAATGCACTTGGCCGGGTTAAGCATCATCTTGTATACACTCAGATTGTCATAGGTCTCCTTCAGGTCGTCGAGTAGGGTCTCTTTCTTCCCTGACTTAACCACGATATCATCCACATAGGCATGAATGTTTCGACCAATCTGCTAGTGAAAACAATTTTGCACACAACACTGATAAGTAACTCTTCAGCCCAAAAGGCATAGCCACATAACAGAATGCTCCAAAGGGGTGATGAAAGCTGTCTTTTCCTGATCTTCCACTGCCATCTTGATCTGATGATAACCAGAATATGCATCCAGGAAACACAAACTCTCACAACCCGCCATGGAATCAATGATCTGGTCAGTTCGAGGGAGAGCAAAAGGATCAGTTGGGCACGCTTTATTAAGATCCATGTTATCAACACACATGTGCCAAGTGCCATTCTTCTTAAGCAAAAGTACAGGGTTAGCCAGCCACTGAGGGTGAAACGCCTCAACGATAAACCCAATAGCTAGGAGCCAGGCCAGTTCCTCTGCAATAGCCTTACGCCTTTCTTCATTAAAACGACGAAGGAATTGGCGAACAGGTTTCATCTTAGGATCAATATTAAGTCGGTGCTTAGTGAATTATCTGGGCACACCTGGCATGTTAGAAGGTTTCCATGCAAAAATGTCCATATTCTCATGGATGAATTCGATGAGCGCGCTTTCCTATTTAGGATCCATCCCTGTCCCAATGGTGAACTGCTAAGAAGAGTCGTCAGGGACAAAATCCACTTGCTATGTATCCTTCGCCGACATAAATTTGAGGGGCAGGTTAGACTCTGTGATGGGTTTCTTCAACGGGGTCATATCAGCCGGGTCAGCATTGTCTTTGTAATACTTGAGCTCTTCTGTGGCACAAACTGACTCTGCATAAGCCGCATCTCCTTCCTCACACTCCATGGTGACTTTCCGATTACCATGTACTATCATTGTCCCCTTTGGCCCTGACATCTTAAGCCGCAGATAGATGTAACAAGGGTGAGCCATGAACCGAGCATAAGCCAGCCATCCAAACAAAGCTTGATACGGGCTCTTGATTTTGACCACCTCAAACCATAACGTCTCTGTTCTGTAATTATGCTCATCACCAAAAGCCACTTCTAATGATATCTTCCCAACAGGGTAAGCCGATTTTCTAGGGACCATGCCATGGAATACTGTGGAGGATGGCTTAAGGTGCTTGTCAGTCTGATTCATCTGGTGAAAGGTATCATAGTACAGTATGTTGATGCTGCTACCACGTCCATAAGCACCTTGGTGAATTTATAACCACCCACTTGGGGGGCCACCACAAGGGCTATGTGACCTGGGTTATCAACCCGAGGCGGGTGATCAACCCTGCTCCATGTTGTCGGGTGCTCAGACCATCTCAAATACTGCGGAACAGCCGACTCTACTACATGAACCGGCCGCTTATGAACCTTCTGGTCCCGTTTGCAAAGACTCGTAGTGAAGACGTGGTATTGACCATCGTTGAGTTGCTTAGGGTTACTTTGATCTCCAGACTGGTTATCCTGTTGATGATTCCCATGGCCAGACTATTGATTTCCATGGTTCTGATAATGGGAACTTGAGTTACCACCACCGAAGCCAGCTCCTGGAGACCCGGGGCCTGACCCGTCGGGCGGCCCATTACCATTACCGTGACGCCGTGAAAACCCTTGATTCCTGAACTCCTTCATGACATAACAATCCTTCCAAGCATGTTTGGCTGGCTTATTTTTATAACTAAGCTTGGGTCAAGGGGCATAAAGCATATCCTTAATACTATGTGATCTTGAAGGATTGAAAGGCGGCTTAACATTGCCATCCCGACGCTGATTCTTATATCTAGGGTTGGTGGTTGCCACCAGATCTGACCCACCATCGGGGTGTCTGTGCTTACCCCCATTTCGCTGGTTATTGCCATTTTGACTGGCCATATTCTGTTGTTGGCCCTTAGCACCACCGTTTTCTTACCCTTATTAGATTTATCCTCATCATCAGAACTCGGATCCTTCGTACTATCAGAATCATCATATTTGGTGAGGGCATTCATAAGATCAACCATATCCTGGCACGTAAGCTTGAGCCGCTCGAGCTTCTGCTTAAGAGGCGAGAAATGACACTTCTCCATAATTAGAACAACCTGAGGCGCCGCTATGATGTCTGATGAATGGATGATAGCTGAAACCCGCTGGACTCAATGATGGGCCGACTCATCTTCACGCTTAGTACAATGATCCAAATCAACAATCGTCAGCGGCTGCTTATATGTTCCTTGATTTTTTTTGATAAAATGCGCCTTTAACTCGGCCCATGAGTTAATAGAATTAGGAGGCAGGCCTTTCAACCACGTGCGTGCAGGTCCTTCCAACATCATGGTGAAATATTTAGCACAAACCGCATCGCTGACATCCAACATATCCATGGACAATTCATAACTCTCAATCCAAGCCTCCGGAGGGAGGTCTGATGTGTAATTAGGTATCTTATGGGGACCCTTGAAATCCTTGGGCAAATGCTCATTGCGCAAAGCCGCCACCAAACACGGCACCCTGAGACTTCTAGTGCTTAACCCGGCCTCGGTTGAAGCTGAAGGAATCACAGGGGGCGACTCATAAGCCCCCTGGTTTGTTGCTTCGGCCTCTCGACGGGCCCTTGCACCATCCACGAGTGCTTGAGCCGCACTCCGAGGATCAGGCGGGTTAACTTGTGGTTGGTTTCGACGCCGTTTGCTACAGGCGACTCAATACGCCGGCTATAACTATGGCTCGGGAGAGGAGTTGAGTGCGCACAATCACGACTGTATGAATAAGCCGCTTGCTGTGTAATGGCTGTCTGTAAAAGCTCAACTGCATTATGAGTTTCCACCGTGACTAGCGACTCGCCAGTAATAGGAATCGCCGCCAACCGGGTTGTTGCTGCTAACATGTTGTCCACCGGGTTAGAAAAGTGCCTTGGTGGCGTCAGAAAACGCTGAGGTGGTGTCTGATTTGGGGGCGGGTTAGGTGCCTGCTCTTCCCTCCGTGCCGGCTCGGGCTGACAAGGTTGAGCCCTCGCCCGATTCCCTGGCATGTCCGGGTTTAACTGGGGATTCACCCGTGCATCTGGAGTGCTCGGACCTGCTCCAGGAGTGTCGAACAAATGCCTTGGGTCATACGTCAATGGTAGGCGACTCTGGTATCTTCTCTGGAATACTGCATTAGACGCGTTTTGATCCTGACTTAAGCGCCAAGCCTCCGCCTTCACACGTTCTGCCTCTACGTCGATCTGAGCCTTCAGCGCGGCTGTTTGGTTGTTCTCAGCCATGATATCCTCTTGAGCTTTGGTTAACTCCTCACGAATCTTTGCATCCTCTGCGTTGTGCTCTGCCTGATTTGCTGCAGTGACCTTTGTTGCCAACAAAGTTGTCAAGGTGCCCTTGAGATCCAGTAGTACCTGAGTCGGCGGCCTGCCTGACCTGGATTCATCAACCCTTGCCGCGGCCGGGTTAGAGGCTGTTGCAGCCGCCATTGAAGAATTAAGAGTCGGCTCTGTGCCGGCCATGAAGATAGCAGCCCTACACGACGGCTCATAGGGGTCCGGAATACTGTGGCCATTGGAACAGCCCCCAAGCCTGCCGTCTTGAAGCTGATAGATTGACTCCGTCTCTCCAGTTGAGGACTCATCACCTGAGTAGATGAGAGTCTCTCCTCTGTATGCAGAATCCTCCGCAAGTTCCATCCCATGCGTGAAGCCCACGAAAACATGCTTCCGCCCGGTTTGGACCCGGGCGGGTAGCGTGTGCCGAGCCGACTCGATGATGTCGATGCAGATGTCGGCTCAGGCTCTGACCCGCTGATTTTTCCGATGAAGAAGTGGATTCCGCCGAAGGGGACCTGGTACCCGTACTCGATTGAGTCGGCCTCAGGGCCCCAGCCAGTGTCGTCGATGTAGAGCTTGTCGCGGCAACTCCTGGTCATCCTACCAACGGTGTATCCCTCGATCCCTGGGAAAGAGCCCTTCAAGAACTCAAAACCACCATGCGCTGGCCCCATGGTGGGCGCCAACTGTTGTGGTTTTGTCACGGCAAATATCCTTTTGAAAGGACCTAAGTATGAAGCCATCGCAACGATGATTAGCTTGTCGGGGTTGAGCGCGATGAGAGAGACCGATTTACCCAGGTTCGGCCCCTCACGATCGAGGTAATAGCCTATGTCCTGCTTTGTGTTGTATTGCTTGAGTATCGATTACATGAGAGCGGATTAGCTTGACCTAGCTATCAATTGATTGTAACCTGTCTATTGTATGCCGGGGACTTGCCTTTATATACAGGTCGAGGCCGCCAGCTTACAAGAGCCCGGGTCAGCTTACGATACATGACCGGACCGTACTCTAAGTCGTGTTGCATCACAAGGTAGATCATTACATGGCGGGTTATACTTCTGGGCCGCCTTTTGATATTAAGCCTAAGCCGACCCATCTTGTTAGTCGTCTTCTCAATTCTATACTTGATTGTCTTTGCTCTTCAAAGGCCCAGCTCCTTAAGTCACCAACAGTCTAACCTGGCCCTATTAGGGCGGGTTATATCGCGGGGTTACATCCCCAACAGTCACCAACAAGGACATCGAAGATTTGAAATGCGCCGGCTATCTGCCGGCCAACGTCGTTCATTGAGCTCCGGAGGAGGGGCAGGTCATCCCCTCGCCCCAACTAAGCGAGTGAGTGGTGTTCATCCCCCACTTGATCCGAGGACTAGGCTTCCCGCTTCACCCCTTTGTCAGGGGACTGATGTTCTTCTACGGGCTAGATTTACACGATCTAGCCCCAGATTCGTTCCTCCACATCTCGGCCTTCATCATCGTTTGTGAGGCTTTTCTGCGGGTCCAACCACACTTGGGATTGTGGATGAAGGTCTTCAATGTTAAGCCGAAGTTAGTGGATGGCCAGCATGCGGACTGCCGAGGGGCGATGATCAGCAAGCTCATCCAGGTTGGGTGGCCGGAGGGCACATTCATAGATACTGTGAAGGTTTGGCTGAAGGAGTGGTTCTATATCACCGAACCACGTGACGCAGCCTGGACTGCGGCTCCCGAATTCACATCCGGGCCACCCGCGAGGCTAACCTCGTGGACCAAGAAGGGCCTCGACTGGGGGTCACCCACAGAGGTGGAGTCGCTGCAGAAGCGTGTTGTTAGTGTGAAGAAGGCGGGCGCCAAGCTGTTCAATGTGGTTCAGGTGATGCTCTACCATCGCCTCCTCCCCTGCCAGCAACGAAACACCCCCATGTCGGCCTACAAACCTGAAGACCCTATCACCATGCTCCGCTTCTATGTCACCACCCACGACAAATTGTGGAAGGTGTTATTCAAGCTCCAAAAGGAGTGGCCGCCAAGGAGGAGGACATCGGCCTCGACGCCGCACACCCTCCTAGGAAGGTAATGAAGTTTTATTCTTTCTATGCTCAAGTATCCGTCTTTTAACAAGGGATCTGATTCTTTCGTCCCCTTCCTCGCAGGGCTGGCTCGATAAGGCCGTGCAGATCAATAGTCCGGCCCCGTAGGCCGAAGACCCCAGGTCGGCCCTACTAGAGGAAATGCTGACCGTGGCGCCGTGCAAGGCGCTAGAGAAGAAAGAGAAGGGGAAGAAGAAGGAGGCGAGGGAGGCCAAAGAAGGCCTTCGTTCAAGAGATCATCCGGACACGAAGTACGGAGAAACACAAGCTCCCTCCTCCCACGTGGGGGAGGGGGAGCAGGAAGAGGATGGGGAGGAGAGCGACTCCTCCCGCACAAGAAATATGGCAGCATCGGAAGAAGCCGAGGAGGAACAACCTCCTCATGCCCAGAGGCAGCAGCGCAAGGCCGAGTTGGTGCTGCTAGATGACCGCTTGGATTCCACCGAGGAGTCTGCAACGCCCAAAGAGGTTCCCCAAAGGGACCTCAGGGAGAACCCCCTGCCCAAAGGTATGAATCCAAAGACTCCCCGGGCATTTGTTTTATTAGTTTGTTAGTGACCGCATGCATCCCTTTCATGCTGCAGCCCGCCGCGCGATTTCCTCACTGACCAGGTGTCAGAGGGGAACTCTCTGCCCGTCGAGCTGGCGAAGAGTGGGACTGAATCGTGCTCCACGCCCCCTATAGTCCTAGGAGACATTGGAGAGGTGCTGTCTCGAAAGATCCCTCCCGGTCTGGGCACGAGGGGGGGGGGGGTGGTGACGACGTCATGGCCGAGGTTAACACCTCGATCACCGAAGACTAGGATGGGGGGATCCCTCCTGGTGAACAAAGAGGGAGAGATCGATCAATCCAAGCCCTCACCAAAGACGGTCCAGGAGCCCCCGAGGCCCCCGGAGTTGTCCAACCCGCCCTCCACCGAAGGGGGAACTAGGGCCCTGCCTCCAGCGTCGAACTCTGGGGATCGGGTTGCGGCTGGGTGGCCGGACGTGATGGAGGAGGCTTTGAATAGCTCCTCCGTGATTGAAGAACACCGCGCCCTGATGGGCATGGTTTTACAAAGTATTTGGTCCGTTAACAGCGAGTTGAAGGAAGCATTTGGTGGCCTCCTGACGGGCTTTGAGGTAAGCAATGTAATATTCTTTCCATGAAATGAAAGTTTTTGTTTTTAAGTAAGGTTTATGCAATCCTCGTACATATAGCAGCCCCGAGCCCCGTATGAGTTTGAAAAGATTCAAGCGGGGATCAAAAGGTCGGAGAATGCTTGTGATAATCAAGGCTTGAATGTAGCCCCCAAGTCTTTGTCAGGTTTCGAAAAAACTTGGCGGAGGATCAAAAATCGCGAATTGGGAGCCTGAATGATATAAGCGTTTTGTTTGTAGGCCTCGTCTTCGGTAGCAGCTGCCAATGCTGTAGAGCTGGCTGAAATGGATTAGAAGCTCAAGATCTCCGATGAGGAGCTTGACATTGTCAACAAGCGGTTTGTCGAAGAACAAGGTTAGTCCACTGTATACTTCGGAGCTCGGATTTCCTTGATAGGCAGAGTATTTGGGATGATCTCTAAGCAATAACTACTTGATTATGACTGCAGTTGTCACCGCGGAGGTTGAGAACCTTAAGGCTGAGCTAGAAAAGGCCAAGCAGGAAATTGCTGAACAAAAGGCGGCGGCCAAGCAAGCGGCCGCCAATCTCTCGGTGGTGAAGACAATAAGCGACAAGCATGAGGCGAGAGTGGCCGAAGTGCAACAGGAGCTCAAGGATGCTGTCACTAAATGTGAGGGCCTTGAGGAACAGAAGAAAGACCGGTCCACCGAGCTGACCTCATTGATGTCGGAGGTCAAGGAGGCGCAGACAGAAGCGCAAAGCTATAAGCAGGAACTCCGCCAAGTCAGGCTTATCGTGGATGGTAAGTGTTCACACCAGATTTTGGCACGGTCAAGAACTTAATTAATATGACCCCAAATGGAGAAGTGATCTACATGAAAAAGTTTCGTATTGTCGATATGAACATCTTTGAAGTTTGGGCCATCACCATCCGATCTCATCTCGAAGGCCGAAGTTGTGTTCGAAATACTGAGATTTAATATTTAGAGCACTATTCGGCTGACTACGCCCCCAAATCTACCTCGTATGGAAAAACTATCTACAGGGCTGTCTTCGTCTCGTCGAAACAATCGATTTTGATATAAAAACCGTTCTAATCCGAGTTCGTATTCAAAAGTTAGAGCCATCGGAATGCAGCTCTGTCATGAGGCAGAAAATGGCGCGACCCACCAGACACCGTGTCTGATGGGTAGCGCGAATGATAGCCTGCTTTGCGCGAGCGATTTGACCATCAAAATGAGCTCTGATCGAAAAACGTTCAACATGAAAGTTATTCGTCTCGTCGAAGCGGTCAAGATTGCTTTTGGACTCGTTTCCATCCAAAGTCGTTTACCACCACAAAAAAGACCCACAAGGTGCAGCCAGTTTAAACCGAACAGTTTTGGAAGGTTCGGACAAAACCAATCCGAATTTGACTAGGGTTTTGGATGTGAATCCAAGCCTTTTACTTGCACGGGAAGTCTAGCCGCCTCTTATATATCTAAGGGGTGACGTCCGATTGAACAACACATAATCGACAAAATAATCTAACACTTTTTATCTTTTATCTTTTCTCCTTAACCCAAGTTCTTCTTCTTCCTCGTTCTTCGTATGTTTTTCTTGTTGCAGGGCGGCGAACCTCGAGGCCCTAGGGGCGATCAGGTCGACCTAGGGCAGCCCATAGCCGCCGCGTGCCCTGACGGGGTCCCTCCCGGGCGTGTGGGGTTTCGGGTCCTCAAAAGCACCCGCCGGATTGCCTGCGTACCGCGCTTCCGGCCGGGTCTCCGTCGACGTGAGCTGCGGTGCATCACCCCCGGCGTTGAGGGTACACGGTGACGTGTTCATGTGCGAACACACTTTTTAGCGACTCCGCTGGGGATGAAGCTTTGAACGGTCTCCAGCCCGTTCTTGCTATGAAGAGATCGTCATCTAGGGTTTGCAATCTACAAAGGTAATATGAATACCCAATTCACTTATGTAGATGCAAATAATGCATATGTTGTTGCTAGATCGCTTAATGAGCATAATGTTTTGGCTAGCCCTAGTTTTATCAATTATGCATCTAATTATGCACAACAGCCGATTCAGAATAATCTTCATGCTTCAACTTCATATAATTTTAGCAACATGCAACATATGTATCCCAACTCCCATGCATCGGCAACCCCACAAATTTATATGCCGATGAACAACATGTTGAGTTCGGTTAATCAAGTTGAAACACCTCATATAGGAACTTTCGATAGTATGCAACAAAGTGTTTCACCTTTTTATTCATCGGCAAATAATTTGCAGTATGTTAATCCAAACGTGCTGGTGGATAGGGGAATTGGCCATGCTACTACTAGTTATTCGACCAATTACCCTCAAACATCATATGCTACACCTCATGCTACTAATTTTCTGGCACCATACGCAACTGTTGATGTCCATAATTCGGCTCCGCACCTTCATGGTCATGGCCGAATAAGTGAAACTTCTACAGGACCACAAATGCCTTCACCTACTGCCGTGGCATATCATGTCCCCCCAACACAATTACAGAATTTCGGTGCCATCTCGTTACCAAAAGAGTCTAAAAGTGTCGGGGGGCAATTCTATCTAGATTGGGTCATTAAGAAAAATCTTACGTCTTTTTGGGACGAATGCAATGTTGTTCTACATGAATTAATAAAAGAGGGAAGGCCTATTAATTCTACTACAATCCAAGCTAGATTATGCCAAAAAGAGAAAGCCAGTGTGGATAGAATTGTCAAAAAAGGTGCTGATTCGGATAACAAAGTTAATTCGGCTATTGAAAAGACCGAATCAAATATTACGTATGCCGAATCTTTTCTGGAAGAACAGGACTTCAAGGTGTTGGGGAGCTATTTGAAAGAGGAACAACATATCGTTCAAGTAACACAACCATCATGCTCTCCCAACGTGTTTGAAAAGGTATGTCTAGCAAGTGATTTACCTATCTTCCAATTTCGTCGCAACTTTATTGTTGATGCTTCTATAAGAAAAATTCTCATAAGTAATTTTGAAAGACCAATGAAGAAGGGAAATTTACTTGTTAGCAATAAAACTGTTATAGAGCATATCGGTCAACCTATTGTGCCATTTATAAAGACCAATAGTGACCTATTATTGCAGCCGAAATTTTCCCCATTGCTTTATCAAAATTTCATATCTAATTGGGTAGCTTTGCTTGTTTCATACTTGGCTTGCACTTGGTCTCAATTGAGGCATGTTTGTTCTAACTATTTTCGTTTCAGAAAATTAAAGCCAAGGTCAAATTCTTTTGAGAAATTCGATAATAATATAATATCTTATCCAAATACATCGGAGATAGGGTGCAAAACAAAATGCATAGACGAATGGGGATATTCCCAATTAAGACCATTCGTTTGCTTAACTCCAAAGCCGTTTGCACACCAAGATCGGCTAGAAAATAAGAAGTATACGTTCAATTCAAGCATGTGTGATCAAATATTTGATTTGTTGCTGAAAAATAATTACATTAGAGTTCTTGATTACCATCTGAAGCCATCAATCCAAGGATGAATGTATTGCAAGTTGCATGATGCGTCCAAGCATAATTTTGAGGATTGCAACATGTTTCGTCAAATAGTTAAATCGGCAATTGATAAAGGATGATTAAAATTTGTTGAAACACCAAGGGATGACCAGTCTATTCTGATTGGTCCTAATGGAAAACAGTTTTTGAATCGGCTGCTTCAAGACGATTCCTTTAAAGATGAGAAGGTAAAAACTACAGGTGATGGGATCAAGCTTTCAAGTAAAGAAGTTGTTCAAGAGCACAATGAAAATATTCTTGAAGGCATGAGTTCTATCAAAGATACAATGAAGACGCCAATGACTGGGGGGCAACAAAGCAATCCAAAGATCGATGCAAGCAAAACAAAAGGAGAGAAAGGCCACAATAAGCACAAGCAAAAGAAATCCAAGGTCACTTTTGCACAGATATTAGATAAATATCAAAAGAAAAGTGAAGAGAATGGTGCATAACGACCGAGTAATGCAAAAGCATCAAGATCACCCCCTAGGCGCAAATCCAAGGATCGGTATTGGCAACAAGAGAATTTTATTGCAACGTGTCCATATTCTTATTTTTGGTTGCCAATGCCAATGCCGTGGATGCCTCCCTATGCTCATGTAGATCGATATTCATCATGGAACAGGTATGATACAATGGCACATTCTCCATCATATTTTAGACCATCTCACCATTATTATGCAGCTTCAAGAAAAGATCAACGTTCAGTGAGCTGTCATATGTTCAAGACCGTTTGAATAAGAAAGAGGCGGTCTGGAGCTCAAGAAAGAAGGAAGAGGTGATCAAACAAGTATATCGAGTTAAAAAAGATGGTCGCAAGAGTGCCAATTCAGATTTGATCCTAAAGGATAAAGAGCCAATTAAAGTGTTAACATTAGCTACTAAAGGCAATGAGATGAAGCAATCAATTGTCGAGAATCAAAGTGCCAAATCTGAAGAAAAGAAGTTGAAAGTGCACAAGGTAAAATAAGAATTGTCATTAGTTCAAACAAAATCACAGCCGGGGCGCTCACTCGGCTTATCGTATTGGCAAAAAAATAAATTACAAAAACTTAGTCCACAAGAGCTCGAAAAAAGAAACATGGCATGGGTTCCCAAAGGAAATAATCAAAACAAGAGTGATGTGCAAGGTTCCATTGCAAGAAGTGCGACAAAGGTAAAGAAGGAAAAGAGTGAAAATTATGAACGACCAAGCCGAAGGTTTCAACGTCTTCGGTGCACACATTATCCACATTCTCCAATTACGCCATTGATGCCGATGACATGGAATTCATCCTCAGGTATGACTAGTTACCCTCCATGGACTTATTTTGATCCATGGACGCACTATAATTTCTTACAACATGCAAGGATTTTACCTCATCACCATACATTCGATTAGCTGTATTTTGTTGCTAATCAAAGTGGCCGATATATAACAATCGCCCTAAGCAAAGACATGGACGATATATAATTATCGCCCTAAGCACATATAAATGGACGATGGAGTGTTGACATCGTCCTTAGAATAAACTCTGGGCAAATTATTTTTCGGCATCCAAGTTTTGCCGAAAAATAGGGGGGCATGTGTTCGCTACAGATTTTTGCACGGTCAAGAACTTAATTAATATTGCCTCAAATGGAGAATTGATCTACATGAAAAAGTTTTGTATTGTCGATATGAACATCTTTGAAGTTTGGGCCATCGCCATCCGATCTCATCTAGAAGGCCGAAGTTGTGTTCGGAATACTGAGATTTTATATTCAGAAAACTATTTGGCTGACTACGCCCCCAAGACTGCCTCGTATGAAAAAATGATCTACATGGATTGTCTGCATCTCGTCGAAATGATTGATTTTTATATACAATTCATTCTAATCCGAGTTCGTATGCAAAAGTTAGAGCCATCAGAATGCAGCTCTGTCAGGAGGCAGAAAATGGCGCGACCCTGTCTGATGGGTAGCGCGAATGATAGCCTGTTTTGCGCGAGCGATTTGACCATCAAGATTTCTTCTGATCAAAAAACGTTCAACAGGAAAGTTGTTCGTCTCGTCAAAATGGTCAAGATTGCTTTTGGACTCGTTTCCATCCGAAGTAGTTTACCACCACAAAAAAGACCCACAAGGTGCAGCCAGTTTAAACCGAACAGTTTTGGAAAGTTCGGACAAAACCAATCCGAATTTGACTAGGGTTTTGGACGTGAATCCAAGACTTTTCCTTGCACGGGAAGTCCAGCCGCCACTTATATACCTAAGGGGTGACGGCCAATTGAACAACACACAATCGACAAAATCATCTACCACTTTTTATCTTTTATCCTTTCTCCTTAACCCTAGTTCTTCTTCTTCCTTGTTCTTCGTCTGTTCTTCTTGTTGCAGGGTGGCAAACCTCGAGGCCCTAGGGGAGATCAGGTCGACCTAGGGCAGCCCATAGCCTCTGCGCGCCCTGACGGTGTCCCTCCCGGGTGTGTGGGGTTTCGGGTCCTCAAAAGCACCCGCCGGATTGCTTGCGTACCGCGCTTCCGGCCGGGTCTCCTTCGACGTGAGCTGCGGTGCATCACCCCCGGCATCGAGGGTACACGGTGATATGTTCGTGCCTGAACAGTAAGCCGTACTTACTGTAGTGTGCCTTTGATGGTAACAGATTTGCATTGCTTACACAAGTATGCCGTTCCCCAAACACTTTTGTGGATCTCCCGAAGAGCGCCTGTGACGCGGAGAAGTACTTAGCATCCCAAGCTATGTCGAGCAGAAGCTTTTTTGGGTGCAATTCTAAGCCCCCAAGCACCATCCCCTTCTCAACAACTAGAGGAAGCAGCTGATGGAGCTGCATCGGATGGTAGAGCCGGCCATGAAGGACTTGTATGTCCGGCTGTGGCCCTCAGAGCCGATACCGAGAAACTACTTTGGCCTAGTGCAGAAGCTGTGCGATGCTTCGCCCCGGATCGACGCGGTGAAGCACTCCGTCTGCATTGAGGGGGCCTGGATGGCTTTTGCGAGGACCATGGTGCACTGGCCGAAGATTAAGCCGGTCGAGATGGCCACCGGTCCTCCGCCTACTAAGAAGGAGAATAGGCACCCCGAGCAGTATTTCCCCATCGTGATGGACATTGCTCGGGCCGTAGAGGCCTAGTGTTCGAAAGATGTAATCCTTGAGTGATCGAATTATGTGTTAAATGACGATTGAACCATTTGATTTATAATGTGGTTGCTCTGTATGTTTTATCATACTCCGTCTGTTTTTGTTTACTTTGACTCCTATGCAGCCGTTTTTAATCTGAAAGTTACCAGTCATCGGCTTCAGCCCCCATGTAGATGCTACGAAGGGTGTTTCTTCCTCCGCACTGTGACCCTTAGCCGACGTCTCGGTGCCTGAAGGCAGTAGTGCGTGAGGGAAACAAGGCAATCAGACTATGCAGTTTTATTACTTTCACTTAGCCATAGGAGCTTGACTGTGGTGCCAGTAATTAGCCCCCACTGCTTTGTGATGTTCGGGAGAGCCGAGGTATATACCTTCATGACATGGTTTCTGCAAGGACAAAACCCTTCGAATAACACCAGGGGAATTGCCATCGATTCTTAGTTTGACACTTGTCATCGGATCACCGACCAGTTCTCGCTTATTATGAAAGTCAGTTTTCGGCTTTCTCCACTGAGGTACTTGACCGGGCTAGCCAGAAGTACAATCGCAGTGGTTCTCCCTTTACCTTATTAGCCGAACATGCTGAACGTAAGAGGGTAAGCACAGGAGCCGAGCAACTCAACTATTGACCCAAGACATAATTTGGAACCGATTCATATAATGCAATATCTGAGATGCCAAACACATAGAAAAATATAGTGTTGGACTTGATGCGACGAGTATTACAATCAAGCCCCCGGTCTATTAGCCGATTGCATCTCAGAGAAAATGTGTGCCGAACTAATTTATGGCGGCATCGAAGAGCATGATAAGAACAGGTGTGCAATATAAAGGATTATGAGCAGACAGTAAATGGTGGTCTTTATTTCCAATAAGCTCATGACGTCTAGCCGTGCAATTCGAATTGCCGAAGCAACGATTACACGTACTTTGTAAGAAAGAAAAAGTTTTACAAATGAAAGGTTTGCACAGGGCCTTGATGCGTGGGTTGATGCCCTTACTTTGCCCTGCTGAACATCTGCGTCTTTGCTTCTATGGGGAAGAATAATTTCTTGGAGGGGATGATGATCGGCCGATGGGCCCTTGAAAAATGGTCTAGAGAAGTCACCGTGCTGTTCGTGCTAAATGCCGGATATATCCTAAATGGTACCTGTTGATGTCCAAAGACGTGGGTGACCATATCTCGGTTGAGCCGAACACTTGGCTTTTGGTTTAATTGGGCCCCACAGCTGCCTATGGTATTTTGAGCGCAAAGTTGTGCTTACGGGGCACATACTGTGTGATTGGTGTGGGCCCACTGTGGGGGGCATGGAGCATAGGGAGGCTCCCTAAATGGAGACATCGCTCAGGCTCGTTTACTTGCCTCTCGTGCCTTGACAGCGGGCTGATATTTTGGACCCTCGATGCCGATGTGGACTTCGGCTACCAAGGCCGCTGTATGTTCCTTAGTCCGGAATGAACGCTCCGTATTGCCATTGACTGTGATGAAGCCCTTGGGTCTGGGCATCTTTATCTTTAGGTAGGCGTAATGGGGGATGGTGTTGAATCGAGCAAATGCCGTCCGGTCCAAGAGTGCGTGATAGCCGCTGTGAAAGGGGATGATGTCGAAGATCAATTCTTCGCTTCGGAAGTTGTCCGGCGAGCCGAACACTACTTCCAGGGTTAGGGTGCCCGAGCAGCGGGCTTCAACGCCTGGGATTACCCATTTAAAGGTGGTATTGCTGGGTTTGATCCTTGATGGGTCAATACCCATCTTCCGCACTGTATCAGAGTAAATCAGATCGAGGCTACTGCCTTCGTCCATGAGGACTCTAGTGAGGTGGTACCCATCGAAAATGAGGTCAAGGACCAGGGCCGCCGATCCTCCATGATGGATACTGGTCGGATTGTAACACCCCGCATGTAACTTGCCATATTTGTAACTCCGACTCTTGCCATTTTCGGCTATGTGATATGTTTTTTCCCTCCGTTGTCGGGTTTTGTCTTTCGTTTTGTATTTTGTCATGTCATGCATTTTCATATCATGTCATCATGTGCATTGCATTGCATACGTGTTCGTCTCATGCATCCGAGCATTTTCCCCGTTGTCCGTTTTCCAATCCGGCGCTCCTATCTCCTCCGGTGCACCCCTCTGGCTTTCTTTCGTGTGCGTGTGTCAAACTTTCTCGGAATGGACCGAGGCTTGTTAAGTGGTCTTAATATACCACACGGAGACTACCGGTCAAGTTTCGTTCCATTCGGAGGTCGTTTGGTACTCCAACTGTTAACCGGGCATCCGCAAAGTCCATTTGAGTGTCCAGCTAAAACCCCCTCCAAAACCAGCCCAAAGCCCACCAAACTCTCTTCCATGCTCTAGGTCGTTCGATCACGATCGTGTGGGCGAAAACCGCACCTCATTTGGAGTCTCCTAGCTCCCTCTACCTATTTATATGTGGGCATCCCGAAAAACGAAACTGCAGACGAACCCTAGATTTTTCCCTCCGCGCGCCGCCGGACGTGTCCGCCTCCGGCCGGACGCGTCAACTCCGCCCGCCGCCGCCACGTGTCGCGCTGCCGCCGCCGCCGCCGAGGCCCGCCGGCCCACCCGCGGCCCTCCCGGCCCGCACCGCGCCGCCCCGCCGCCTCCGCCGCCCCCGCCGGTTCCCTTCGCCGCCGCCGCCGTGGGACGTCGCCCGCCGGGCCACGCTTCGCCGATGTTCGCCGACTCCGGCCGCCGCCTCCACGCCGGCTCCGGCGAGCCGCCGCGGGCGACCCCGCCGGCCTCCTCCTCCTCCTCCCACGAGCGCCCGCCGCCGCCGCCTCCTTCCGTCTCCTCCGGCCGCCGCCGGCGAGGCCGAGGACGAGCCCGAGCCCGAGCTCCTCGAGCTCCTGTAGCTTCCCGATCCAGATCTCGGTAGAGTTGACTTTCTCGCGACCTCAAAATCTTCCAAGTCCCTAAATTTTCTCAGCAAGTGCTTCTGTTCCCGATGCGATAACTTTGTGCATGTAGCTCCGGTTCACGCGTATAATATGTCAAATTGTTCGTCTCGTGATGCTCTTCATTTTGTTCAATTGCACCATGTTCATTAGAGGTCATCATGATGCCAAATCTCCGTTGGAAGAGGGCTAGTTGCTGTTATTCTCTGGTTCTTAGCAGAACTTGGAGATTTGTCATTTTTGTATCATTTAATCTGTGCATCTTTTGATCATGAGCTCTACATGTGTTTTGAAGTATGCCATGCCATCTTTCCAGTGGTGTAGTCCATGTATTTTTTTCATCTTTGTGGTGACTAGCACAAGCATGCAAAGTAGGTCCCGTAATATTTCTGATTTCAGGGACTTAGTGTTTTCTCCAAGTCCTCGTCTGCTGTAACTTTGTTACCATGTAAACTTGCTGCTACAGAGAGATCCATGCATATTTTGGAGATGTTCAGTAAGGATGTTTTGTGGCTATAGTTGTAATGGATCCATTCCTGCAATTGTTTGAAATTTTAGAGTACCATAGCATGATTCAATCTTGCTCTACTTTTGCTATAAAATATTTCTGGCAGATTCTTAACATGATATGCATTTTTGCCAAGCTTATTGTAGTTGATCCATACATGCTATGCAATTGTTCTTGCCATGGATAGCTTCATAAACATTCCATCTTGCTGTATGTATGCTTGGTTTGTCTTGTATGGATCTGTAGTGAGTGCATCAAGCTCACAAAGAGGCCTACATATTAATATTTCTGCCATGCTCTGTTTTCTGCTAAGTCTGGAACCTGATAACGAAACTTGCTATGTTTACATGCTTTCCATCATATCTTCTTGTCCTTTTTGGCTTATGGTCAGTAAGGGACTTTTGTCATGTGCATTTAGTAGAACACTACCATGCTTTGTTTTGCTATGTTAAGTTTCTGTAGCATGTTAATTTCGTGCTCTGAACATTGCTACCTGATGCTGTTTTCTGCCATGTCCAGTTTTTCACCAAGTCTGTGAACCTATAATCTTTTGCACTTTTGCCATGCTTGTTTGAGCTTGATATGTTGTGAACTAGCCGTAGCTCAGTGTTCATCGTTTGTCAAACATCTCCTGTAGATTACTGCCATGTGCTTTGTTGCTATGTTGGGGTGCTGTAGCCTTGTTGCTTGTTGCATTTTAGGTGCTATCTTGCTAATTATCGCAGATTCGTGTCATTCTTGTTTTGCTTGCCATTTGCAAACCGTGCATCCGATTCCGGTGATCTTTATATCGATCTCGACCGAAATCATCTCATCTTTCCAGTGGCATGCTTGGTTTGCCAAGTTACTGCCATGTTCATCATTTTCCTTCCGGAGCACGCATACGCATCGCATATCATATCTTGCATATCATACATGTCTTGCATCATGTTGCTTGTGCATTTCTCGTTGTTGATTGTGGTTCCGTTTGTTTGTGTTCTTGTCTTGGGTAGAGCCGGGAGACGAGTTCGTGAACGAGGAACCTGTCGAGTACGCTTACGAGGATCAAGCTTTCGACAACTCTAAGAATCTTGCAGGCAAGATGACCACCCCTCGAAATCACTTCTATCTTTGCTATGCTAGTTGTTCGCTCTATTACCATGCTCGCTACCTATCACTTGCTATATCATGTCTCCCATTTTAGCCATGTCAGCCCTAACCATCCTTTCCTAGCAAACCGTTGTTTGACTATGTTACCGCTTTTGCTCAGCCCCTCTTATAGCGTTGCTAGTTGCAGGTGAAGTTGAAGTTTGTTCCATGTCGGAACATGGATATGTTGGGATATCACAATATCTCTTATTTAATTAATGCATATATATATTTTGGTAAAGGGTGGAAGGCTCGGCCTTATGCCTAGTGTTTTGTTCCACTCTTGCCGCCCTAGTTACTGTTATACCGGGATTATGTTCCTTGAGTTTGCGTTCCTTACACGGTCGGGTGATTTATGGGACCCCCTTGACAGTCCGCCTTGAATAAAACTCCTCCAGCAAGGCCCAACCTTGGTTTTACCATTTGCGACCTATACCTTTTCCCCCGGGTTTTCTAGAGCCCGAGGGTCATCTTTATTTTAAACCCCCGGGCCAGTGCTCCTCTGAGTATTGGTCCAAACTGTCAGTCGCCGGTGGCCACCAGGGGCAACTCTGAACTGGCCTATCGGAAGCTTGGACAATCCGGTGTGCCCTGAGAACGAGATATGTGCAGCTCCTATCGGGATTTGTCGGCACATCCGGGCGGCTTTGCTGGTCTTGTTTTACCATTGTCGAGATGTCTTGTAAACCGGGATTCCGAGACTGATCGGGTCTTTCCGGGAGAAGGTTTATCCTTCGTTGACCGTGAGAGCTTATGATGGGCTAAGTTGGGACACCCCTGCAGGGTATTATCTTTCGAAAGCCGTGCCCACGGTTATGAGGCAGATGGGAATTTGTTAATGTCCGGTTGTAGATAACTTGTCACTTGACCCAAATTAAATACACCAAGTGCGTGTGTAGCCGTGATGGTCTCTTCTCGGCGGAGTCCGGGAAGTGAACACGGTCTGTGTTATGTTTGACGTAAGTAGGTGTTCAGGACCTCTTCTTGGTCATTGCTAGATGACGTCCGTTCCGTTGCTTCTCTTCTCGCTCTCATTTGCGCAAGTTAGCCACCATATATGCTTTTGCCGCTGCAGCTCCACCTCTTTGCACCTCCTTGTCCTATAAGCTTAAATAGTCTTGATCTCGCGGGTGTGAGATTGCTGAGTCCCCGTGACTCACAGATTCTACCAAAACAGTTGCAGGTGCCGACGATGCCAGTGCAGATGATGGCGTCGATCTCAAGTGGGAGTTCGATGAGGAACATGGTCGTTACTATGTGTCTTTTCCGGATGATCAGTAGTGGAGCCCAGTTGGGACGATCGGGGATCTAGCATTTGGGGTTGTCTTATTTTCATCTGGATTTTGACCGTAGTCGGTCTATATGATTGTATTTTGGATGATGTATGAATGATATTTATGTATTGTGTGAAGTGGCGATTGTAAGCCAACTCTTTATCCCATTCTTGTTCATTACATGGGATTGTGTGAAGATGACCCTTCTTGCGACAAAACCACTATGCGGTTATGCCTCTAAGTCGTGCCTCGACACGTGGGAGATATAGCCGCATCGTGGGCGTTACAAGTTGGTATCAGAGCCATCCCCGATTTAGGAGCCCCCTGCTTAATCGAATCGCTGGCGTTGTTGAGTCTAGAATAAAAATGTTTTGAGTCTTAGGATTATATATATCGGAGAGTAGGATTCTTTTTACTCCTCAGTCCCTTCGTCGCTCTGGTGAGGTCTCCTGACGTAGAAGTTTTGACTACTCTCTCCTCTAAATTCACTAAATTTTTTTTAGGATCACGCGGGTATCTTGGAATCGTTCCGATGGATTTGTGACGAGAACATTGTTCTTGGTGCCTCCTGTCATTTAGGGGTTGTGGCAGTGTCCCGGGGAGTTGAGCTCCGAGGTGTTATCGTCACAATTTTATCGTTGCAGTTCTGGAATACCTAAGTTTCGCCAACATCGAAATCTCTTTTATGCAGTTGTTGGTGAGATCACCTCGACGCCACCCAGTACTGGGGCGGGAGTTCGGGAGTATTGCCATAACTTGTATAACGGATGTTTTTCGAAGGTTGAGGTAAACGATTTCCGAAGATTTCTTGGTTATGTGTTGACGGATGGATACAGCTGGATCTAGGGATTGCTAGTTTGGGTGATATATATTTGTGTCCCCTGTATCCCCTACACCAGATTGCATAACCAGAAAGTTTCGGGAGTTTTTAAGTGGGAATTCAAGTAGCCTTAGGATTTCTTTCCGACAGATGCATGATATGAGATTGGGGTTCGACGTCTAGTGGTCCGCCTGTATACGGTTGATTTTACAGTGGTCTCATTGTGTCTTAAAGAGTCCATGGCTTTGCCGACTCGGGGACGCTTCGTATGTCATGTGCACAGCGTTGTACATGATGGTGCTGTACGATTGAGCCCGTGTGGGCCCCACCACGAAAACTTCGGACGAAATATCTATCATATGTTTGTTCCGGCTTATTCTGCAAGCCAATACTTGTTTTATTTTGTATTGTGGTATTCGAGTTGCTTCGAATTCATTTGTTCATTCCATATCTTTTTCAAGTGGCTTCTCAACTTATGGAAGTGTGATGATTTACCACGGAATTCATTCGTTCATCTTCGTTTGAATGTTTATTGTGAAGACTATATGTTGCAATTTCTATTCGTTGATTCTACTTATCTTTTGTCTATCGAGATGCTAACGGATGTCACCCTCTTCAGGATGGCTCCGCCAACGCGTCAGAATCCGGATCACAATGAAGGGAGTCAAGTGAACCCTCCGCCACCACCTCCACCTCCGGAGGCATGGCAAGCAATCATGGCAGCCACCAACGCCAATGCTCAGATGATTCTTCAACTCTTGCAAGAACGTACTCAAGGGCAAGGCAATCAAGGCAATCAAGGTCAAGGCAACAATCAGTTCCACTTTGCCACTCTCAACCAGTTTCTCGCAAATCAGACCAAGTCTTTCAGCTACTGTGCCGAGGCCACAGATGTCGATGATTGGCTCATGGACATCAACAAGCATTTTGAATGTAGCAATGTCAGGCCTGAGGACTTTGTCAAGTTCGCTTCTTTCCAGCTCAAGGACCAAGCTGCTGATTGGTATCAACAATACAAAGATTCCAGAGGAGGTCGTGTGATTACTTGGACTGACTTCTGTCGGGACTTCAAAGCGCACCACATTCCACAAAGTGTTGTTGAGAGCAAGCGTGAGGAGTTCCGCAATCTCAAGCAAGGAAACATGTCTGTGTATCAATACAACATTCAGTTTCAGAAACTTGCTCGCTTCGCTAAACAAGACGTTCCTGATGAGAAGAGTATGATCTATCACTTCAGAGGTGGCCTTAAAGAGGATCTGCAGTTAGCTCTTGTTCTTGTTGAGCCTACTCAGTTTGATCAATTCTACAATATGGCACTGAAGCAAGAGGCTGCTCAGCTCAAGTGTGAGGCTTCTAAGAAAAGAGTCAGGGATGCAGTTCAGTCTTCTTCTTCCTCACTTGTGACAGCTAAGCAACAGAAGTTCTGGTTGCCTCCTCCTCCTCCGTTTCGTCAGCCTTACCAGCAGAAGAACAAAGGTGGCCATGGTTCTTCCAATTCTTCCAACTCTGGCTATCAGAACAAGTCTCAGAATCAAGCTCCAAAGTCCAATGCTCCTTATCACCGTCCACTCTCTGAGGTGACTTGCAACAAATGTCAGCAGAAAGGTCACTATGCTAACAAGTGCTTCAAACAGAGGCATCTTCCTCCTCCTCCTCCTGTCAGATCTTCCAGCAATGCAGTGGTCAAGCATAATCCAAAGTTTGCAAAGGTGAACATGATGAATGCAGCTCAAGCGGAGGAATCTACTGATGTGATAATGGGTAATCTTCCTGTTAATGATATTCCTGCAAAAGTTCTTTTTGATACTGGTGCATCTCTTTCTTTCATATCAAGACCTTTTGCATCCAAGCATGAATTGCATTTCCAAGGATTGCCTAGGCCGTTAGCAGTTGTCTCTCCGGGCAAATGCATGAATGCAAGTTCCATGGTTCCGAATGTTTCCATCAAGATAGGCGACTACAAATTTCAGTCTTCTCCAATTGTTCTTGGTGACTCGGATATTGATCTTATTCTCGGGATGGACTGGCTTTCTAAGCACAGGGCTCAACTTGATTGTGCTGCCAGGGAAATTCAATTGACACACTCGTCTGAGGATGTGATTGTTTTTGCCGCTCGTGATGAAACCATTTGGTTTTACTCTCTCAACGAGAAGGGCGAATTGGATGCCATCTCTCAAATTCCAGTCGTTTGCGAGTATCAAGATGTCTTTCCAGAAGAGCTTCCGGGTATGCCTCCTCATCGGCCAGTTGAGTTCGTTATCGAACTAGAGCCTGGCACTGTACCCGTTTGCAAGCGCCCATACAAGCTTGGACCCAACGAGCTGAAGGAATTGAAGAAGCAGCTCGATGAACAAGAACGTCTGGGTTTGATCAGACCGAGTTCTTCTCCATGGGGTTGTGGTGTTCTTTTTGTCAAGAAGAAGGATGGCACGGACCGACTTTGCGTCGACTACCGTCCATTGAACAAGAAGACAATCAAGAACAAGTACCCACTTCCCAACATCAATGAGCTATTTGAGCAACTCAAAGGCGCTAAAGTATTCTCGAAGCTTGACCTTCGTATGGGTTATCATCAGATTCGCATTCGTGAAGAAGATATTCCCAAGACAGCATTCAGAACAAGCTTTGGTTCTTATGAATATACTGTCGTGTCTTTCGGCCTAGTCAATGCTCCTCCGGTGTTCTCTCGGATGATGAATTTCATCTTCAACCCCTATACCAATGAATTCGTTCTGGTGTATCTCGATGATATCTTGGTCTTCTCCAAGAATAAGCAGGATCATGCCAAACATTTGCGATTGGTGCTCGACAAGCTCAGAGAGTATCAATTCTATGCGAAGTTCTCCAAATGTGAGTTTTGGCTCGATGAAGTTCTTTTCCTTGGTCACATCATCTCTGCCAAGGGTATCGCTGTTAACCCCAAGAAGGTGTCCGCAGTTCTGGATTGGGAACCTCCTCAAAATGTCAAGCAGCTTCGAAGTTTTCTGGGTCTTGCAAGCTATTGCCGAAGATTCGTTGAGAATTTCTCCAAGATTGCAAAACCTCTTTCCAACCTCCTACAGAAGCATGTGAAGTATGTCTGGTCTCCTGAGTGTGACGTTGCTTTCAACACTCTAAAAGAGAAACTAGTCACAGCTCCTGTCTTGACTCCGCCGGATGAATCCAAGCCGTATGAAGTTTTCTGTGATGCTTCTCTCCAAGGTCTCGGTGCTGTGTTAATGCAAGAGAAGAAAGTTGTGGCCTATACCTCTCGGCAGTTGAAGCCCAACGAGAAGAACTACCCCACTCACGATCTTGAGTTGGCGGCAGTTGTCCATGCATTGATTACGTGGAGACATCTCTTGTTGGGGAGACAAGTGGACATTTTCACTGATCACAAGAGTCTCAAGTATATCTTCACTCAGCCCAACCTCAACCTCAGGCAGACTCGATGGGTCGAAATGATTCAAGAGTACAATCCGAGTATTGAATATACTCCAGGCAAAGCAAATGTCATTGCAGATGCTTTAAGCAGGAAAGCTTATTGCAATAGCTTAATTCTCAAGCCTTTCCAGCCTGATCTTTGTGAAGCTTTCCGCAAGCTGAATCTCCAAGTTGTTCCTCAAGGCGTTCTTGCCAACCTCATTGTATCTCCTACTTTGGAAGATCAAATTCGTGAGGCACAACTCCTTGATGCCATGGTGAAGAAGGTGAAACGTGGTATCGACAAGGGTCTTTCCAAATACAAGTGCTATCGCATTGATGACAGAGCCACTTTGTTCTTCGAGGACCGGATTGTGATTCCGAAAGGTGATCTAAGGAAAGTCATAATGAACGAGGCGCACAATTCTCTCCTTTCCATTCATCCTGGAAGTACGAAGATGTATTATGACCTCAAGCAGTCGTATTGGTGGACTCGAATGAAGCGAGAAATCGCTCAATTCGTGAATGAATGTGATGTCTGCCGAAGAGTGAAAGCAGAACACCAACGACCAGCTGGTCTCCTCCAACCTCTTGCTATCCCAGAGTGGAAGTTTGATCATATCGAGATGGACTTCGTGACTGGATTTCCAAAGTCCAAGCGCGGAAATGACGCTATCTTCGTTGTCATCGACAAGCTCTCTAAAGTGGCTCATTTCCTTCCAATCAAAGAATCCATCACAGCGGCTCAGCTGGCAGAGCTCTACACCTCCAGAATTGTCTCCTTGCACGGCATTCCTCTATTGATTTCTTCTGATCGTGGAAGCATCTTCACCTCTAAGTTCTGGGACTCCTTCCAGAAGGCCATGGGCACAAACATTCGCTTCAGCACAGCGTTTCACCCTCCAACTAGTGGCCAAGTCGAGCGAGTCAATCAAATTCTTGAAGATATGCTCAGGGCTTGTGTCATTTCCCTTGGCATGAAATGGGAAGATTGTCTTCCTTATGCTGAATTCTCCTACAACAACAGCTTCCAAGCGAGTTCGGGCAAGGCCCCATTCGAGATTCTCTATGGCAGGAAGTGCCGTACCCCTCTTAATTGGTCAGAGACTGGTGAACGCCAACTTCTTGGCAATGACTTAATCACTGAAGCTGAAGAAATGTGTAAAGTCATCCGTGATAATCTCAAAGCCGCGCAATCGCGCCAGAAGAGTTACTATGACAGTAAGCACCGTGTTTAGGCTTCCGAGATCGGAGACCATGTCTACCTCCGCGTCTCTCCAATGAAAGGCACTCGTCGCTTCGGTATCAAAGGGAAGCTTGCCCCTAGATACGTGGGTCCTTTCAAGATCATTGGCAAAAGAGGCGACCTCGCCTATCAACTTGAGCTTCCTTCCAACTTCGCGAACGTGCACGATGTGTTCCACGTGTCACAGCTCCGCAAGTGCTTCAAGACGCCTGAGCGCACTATCGACTTCGAAGAGATTGATCTCCAAGAAGATTTGTCTTATCATGAGCACCCAGTTGCTATTCTCGAAGAAACTGAGCGCAAGACTCGCAACAAGTCTATCAAATTCCTGAAAGTGAAGTGGTCGCACCATTCCGACCGCGAAGCCACCTGGGAACGCGAGGACCATCTCCGTTCCGAATATCCGGAGTTCTTTCAGTCCTAGATCTCGGGACGAGATCCTCTCGTAGTGGTGGAGTGTTGTAACACCCCGCATGTAACTTGCCATATTTGTAACTCCGACTCTTGCCATTTTCGGCTATGTGATATGTTTTTTCCCTCCGTTGTCAGGTTTTGTCTTTCGTTTTGTATTTTGTCATGTCATGCATTTTCATATCATGTTATCATGTGCATTGCATTTGCATACGTGTTCGTCTCATGCATCCGAGCATTTTCCCCGTTGTCCGTTTTCCAATCCGGCGCTCCTATCTCCTCCGGTGCACCCCTCTTGCTTGCTTTCGTGTGTGTGTGTCAAACTTTCTCGGAATGGACCGAGGATTGTCAAGTGGTCTTAATATACCACCCGGAGACTACCGGTCAAGTTTCGTTCCATTCGGAGGTCGTTTGGTACTCCAACGGTTAACCGGGCATCCGCAAAGTCCATTTGAGTGTCCAGCTAAAACCCCCTCCAAAACCAGCCCAAAGCCCACCAAACTCTCTTCCATGCTCTAGGTCGTTCGATCACGATCGTGTGGGCGAAAACCGCACCTCATTTGGAGTCTCCTAGCTCCCTCTACCTATTTATATGTGGACATCCCGAAAAACGAAACTGCAAACGAACTCTAGATTTTTCCCTCCGCGCGCCGCCGGACGTGTCCGCCTCCGGCCGGACGCGTCCACTCTGCCCGCCGCCGCCACGTGTCGCGCTGCTGCCGCCGCCGCCGAGGCCCGCCGGCCCACCCGCGGCCCTCCCGGCCCGCACCGCGCAGCCCCGCCGCCTCCGCCGCCCGCCGCCGGTTCCCTTCGCCGCCGCCGTCGCGGGACGCCGCAAGCTGGGCCCCACTTCGCCGCCGTCCGCCGACTCTGGCCGCCGCCTCCACGCCGGCTCCGGCGAGCCGCCGCGGGCGACCCCGCCGGCCTCCTCCTCCTCCCACGAGCGCCCGCCGCCGCCGCCTCCTTCCCTCTCCTCCGGCCGCCGCCGGCGAGGCCGAGGACGAGCCCGAGCCCGAGCTCCTCGAGCTCCTGTAGCTTCCCGATCCAGATCTCGGTAGAGTTGACTTTCTCGCGACCTCAAAATCTTCCAAGTCCCTAAATTTTCTCAGCAAGTGCTCCTGTTCCCGATGCGATAACGTTGTGCATGTCGCTCCGATTCGCGCGTATAATATGTCAAATTGTTTGTCTCGTGATGCTCTCCATTTTGTGCAATTGCACCATGTTCATTAGAGGTCATCTTGATGCCCAAATCTTCGTTCGAAGAGGGCTAGTTGCTGTTATTCTCTGGTTCTTAGCAGAACTTGGAGATTTGTCATTTTTGTATCATTTAATCTGTGCATCTTTTGAGCATGAGCTCTACATGTGTTTTGAAGTCTGCCATGCCATCTTTCCAGTGGTGTAGTCCATGTATTTTTTTGATCTTTGTGGTGACTAGCACAAGCATGCAAAGTAGGTCCCGTAATATTTCTGATTTCAGGGACACTGTTTTCTCCAAGTCCTCGTCTCCTGTAACTTTGTTACCATGTAAACTTGATGCTACAGAGAGATCCATGCATATTTTGGAGATGTTCAGTAAGGCTGTTTTGTAGCTATAGTTGTAATTGATCCATTCCTGCAATTGTTTGAAATTTTAGAGTACCATAGCATGACTCAATCTTGCTCTACTTTTGCTATAAAATATTTCTGGCAGATTCTTAACATGATATGCATTTTTGCCAAGCTTATTGTAGTTGATCCATATATGCTATGCAATTGTTCTTGCCATGGATAGCTTCATAAACATTCCATCTTGCTGTAGGTATGCTTGGTTTGTCTTGCATTGCTCCGTAGTGAGTGCATCAAGCTCAGAAAGAGGCCTACATATTAATATTTCTGCCATGCTCTGTTTTCTGCTAAGTCTGAAACCTGATAACGAAACTTGCTATGTTTACATGCTTGCCATCATATCTTCTGGTCCCTTTTGGCTTATGGTCAGTAAGGGACTTTTGTCTTGTGCATTTATTAGAACACTACCGTGCTTTGTATTGCTATGTTAAGTTTCTGTAGCATGTTGATTTTGTGCTCTGAACATTGCTACCTGATGCTGTTTTCTGCCATGTCCAGTTTTTCACCAAGTCTGTGAACCTATAATCTTTTGCACTTTTGCCATGCTTGTTTGAGCTTGATATGTTGTGAACTAGCCGTAGCTCAGAGTTCATCTTTTGTCAAGCATCGCCTGTAGATTACTGCCATGTGCTTTGCTGCTATGTTGGGGTGCTGTAGCCTTGTTGCTTGTTGCATTTTAGGTGCTATCCTGCTGTTTATCGCAGATTCGTGTCATTCTTGTTTTGCTTGCCATTTGCAAACCGTGCATCCGATTCCGGTGATCTTTATATCGATCTCGACCGAAATCATCTCATCTTTCCAGTGGCATGCTTGGTCTGCCAAGTTACTGCCATGTTCATCATTTTCCTTCCGGAGCACGAATACGCATCGCATATCATATCTTGCATATCATACATGTCTTGCATCATGTTGCTTGTGCATTTCTCGTTGTTGATTGTGGTTCCGTTTGTTTGTGTTCTTGTCTTGGGTAGAGCCGGGAGACGAGTTCGTGAACGAGGAACCTGTCGAGTACGCTTACGAGGATCAAGCTTTCGACAACTCTGAGAATCTTGCAGGCAAGATGACCACCCCTCGAAATCACTTCTATCTTTGCTATGCTAGTTGTTCGCTCTATTACCATGCTCGCTACCTATCACTTGCTATATCATGTCTCCCATTTTAGCCATGTCAGCCCTAACCATCCTTTCCTAGCAAACCGTTGTTTGGCTATGTTACCGCTTTTGCTCAGCCCCTCTTATAGCGTTGCTAGTTGCAGGTGAAGTTGAAGTTTGTTCCATGTCGGAACATGGATATGTTGGGATATCACAATATCTCTTATTTAATTAATGCATATATATATTTTGGTAAAGGGTGGAAGGCTCGGCCTTATGCCTGGTGTTTTGTTCCACTCTTGCCGCCCTAGTTACTGTTATACCGGGATTTTGTTCCTTGAGTTTGCGTTCCTTACACGGTCGGGTGATTTATGGGACCCCCTTGACAGTCCGCCTTGAATAAAACTCCTCCAGCAAGGCCCAACCTTGGTTTTACCATTTGCGACCTATACCTTTTCCCCCGGGTTTTCTAGAGCCCGAGGGTCATCTTTATTTTAAACCCCCGGGCCAGTGCTCCTCTGAGTATTGGTCCAAACTGTCAGTCGCCGGTGGCCACCAGGGGCAACTCTGGACTGGCCTATCGGAAGCTTGGACAATCCGGTGTGCCCTGAGAACGAGATATGTGCAGCTCCTATCGGGATTTGTCGGCACATCCGGGCGGCTTTGCTGGTCTTGTTTTACCATTGTCGAGATGTCTTGTAAACCGGGATTCCGAGACTGATCGGGTCTTTCTGGGTGAAGGTTTATCCTTCGTTGACCGTGAGAGCTTATGATGGGCTAAGTTGGGACACCCCTGCAGGGTATTATCTTTTGAAAGCCGTGCCCGCGGTTATGAGGCAGATGGGAATTTGTTAATGTCCGGTTGTAGATAACTTGTCACTTGACCCAATTAAAATACACCAAGTGCGTGTGTAGCCGTGATGGTCTCTTCTCGGCGGAGTCCGGGAAGTGAACACGGTCTGTGTTATGTTTGACGTAAGTAGGTGTTCAGGACCTCTTCTTGGTCATTGCTAGATGACGTCCGTTCCGTTGCTTCTCTTCTCGCTCTCATTTGCGCAAGTTAGCCACCATATATGCTTTTGCCGCTGCAGCTCCACCTCTTTGCACCTCCTTGTCCTATAAGCTTAAATAGTCTTGATCTCGCGGGTGTGAGATTGCTGAGTCCTCGTGACTCACAGATTCTACCAAAACAGTTGCAGGTGCCGACGATGCCAGTGCAGATGATGGTGTCGATCTCAAGTGAGAGTTCGACGAGGAACGTGGTCGTTACTATGTGTCTTTTCCGGATGATCAGTAGTGGAGCCCAGTTGGGACGATCGGGGATCTAGCATTTGGGGTTGTCTTATTTTCATCTGGATTTTTACCGTAGTCGGTCTATATGATTGTATTTTGGATGATGTATGAATGATATTTATGTATTGTGTGAAGTGGCGATTGTAAGCCAACTCTTTATCCCATTCTTGTTCATTACATGGGATTGTGTGAAGATGACCCTTCTTGCGACAAAACCACTATGCGGTTATGCCTCTAAGTCGTGCCTCGACACGTGGGAGATATAGCCGCATCGTGGGCGTTACAAGTTGGTATCAGAGCCATCCCCGACTTAGGAGCCCCCTGCTTGATCGAATCGCTGGCGTTGTTGAGTCTAGAATAAAAATGTTTTGAGTCTTAGGATTATATATATCGGAGAGTAGGATTCTTTTTACTCCTCAGTCCCTTCGTCGCTCTGGTGAGGTCTCCTGACGTAGAAGTTTTGACTACTCTCTCCTCTAAATTCACTAAATTTTTTTTTAGGATCACGCGGGTATCTTGGAATCGTTCCGATGGATTTGTGACGAGAACATTGTTCTTGGTGCCTCCTGTCATTTAGGGGTTGTGGCAGTGTCCCGGGGAGTTGAGCTCCGAGGTGTTATCGTCACAATTTTATCGTTGCAGTTCTGGAATACCTGAGTTTCGCCAACATCGAAATCTCTTTTATGCAGTTGTTGGTGAGATCACCTCGACGCCACCCAGTACTGGGGCGGGAGTTCGGGAGTATTGCCATAACTTGTATAACGGATGTTTTTCGAAGGTTGAGGTAAACGATTTCCGAAGATTTCTTGGTTATGTGTTGACGGATGGATACAGCTGGATCTAGGGATTGCTAGTTTGGGTGATATATATTTGTGTCCCCTGTATCCCCTACACCAGATTGCATAACCAGAAAGTTTTGGGAGTTTATAAGTGGGAATTCAAGTAGCCTTAGGATTTCTTTCCGACAGATGCATGATATGAGATTGGGGTTCGACGTCTAGTGGTCCGCCTGTATACGGTTGATTTTACAGTGGTCTCGTTGTGTCTTAAAGAGTCCATGGCTTTGCCGACTCGGGGACGCTTCGTATGTCATGTGCACAGCCTTGTACATGATGGTGCTGTACGATTGAGCCCGTGTGGGCCCCACCACAAAAACTTCGGACGAAATATCTATCATATGTTTGTTCCGGCTTATTCTGCAAGCCAATACTTGTTTTATTTTGTATTGTGGTATTCGAGTTGCTTCGAATTCATTTGTTCATTCCATATCTTTTTCAAGTGGCTTCTCAACTTATGGAAGTGTGATGATTTACCACGGAATTCATTCGTTCATCTTCGTTCGAATGTTTATTGTGAAGACTATATGTTGCAATTTCTATCCGTTGATTCTACTTATCTTTTGTCTATCGAGATGCTAACAGATGTCACCCTCTTCAGGATGGCTCCGCCAACGCGTCAGAATCCGGATCGCAATGAAGGGAGTCAAGTGAACCCTCCGCCACCACCTCCACCTCCGGAGGCATGGCAAGCAATCATGGCAGCCACCAACGCCAATGCTCAGATGATTCTTCAACTCTTGCAAGAACGTACTCAAGGGCAAGGCAATCAAGGCAATCAAGGTCAAGGCAACAATCAGTTCCACTTTGCCACTCTCAACCAGTTTCTCGCAAATCAGCCCAAGTCTTTCAGCTACTGTGCCGAGGCCACGGATGCCGATGATTGGCTCGTGGACATCAACAAGCATTTTGAATGTAGCAATGTCAGGCCTGAGGACTTTGTCAAGTTCGCTTCTTTCCAGCTCAAGGACCAAGCTGCTGATTGGTATCAACAATACAAAGATTCCAGAGGAGGTCGTGTGATTACTTGGACTGACTTCTGTCGGGACTTCAAAGCGCACCACATTCCACAAAGTGTTGTTGAGAGCAAGCGTGAGGAGTTCCGCAATCTCAAGCAAGGAAACATGTCTGTGTATCAATACAACATTCAGTTTCAGAAACTTGCTCGCTTCACTAAACAAGACGTTCCTGATGAGAAGAGTATGATCTATCACTTCAGAGGTGGCCTTAAAGAGGATCTGCAGTTAGCTCTTGTTCTTGTTGAGCCTACTCAGTTTGATCAATTCTACAATATGGCACTGAAGCAAGAGGCTGCTCAGCTCAAGTGTGAGGCTTCTAAGAAAAGAGTCTGGGCTCACTTGTGATAGCTAAGCAACAGAAGTTCTGGTTGCCTCCTCCTCCTCCGTTTCGTCAGCCTTACCAGCAGAAGAACAAAGGTGGCCATGGTTCTTCCAATTCTTCCAACTCTGGCTATCAGAACAAGTCTCAGAATCAAGCTCCAAAGTCCAATGCTCCTTATCACCGTCCACTCTCTGAGGTGACTTGCAACAAATGTCAGCAGAAAGGTCACTATGCTAACAAGTGCTTCAACCAGAGGCGTCTTCCTCCTCCTCCTCCTGTCAGATCTTCCAGCAATGCAGTGGTCAAGCATAATCCAAAGTTTGCAAAGGTGAACATGATGAATGCAGCTCAAGCGGAGGAATCTACTGATGTGATAATGGGTAATCTTCCTGTTAATGATATTCCTGCAAAAGTTCTTTTTGATACTGGTGCATCTCGTTCTTTCATATCAAGACCTTTTGCATCCAAGCATGAATTGCATTTCCAAGGATTGCCTAGGCCGTTAGTAGTTGTCTCTCCGGGCAAATGCATGAATGCAAGTTCCATGGTTCCGAATGTTTCCATCAAGATAGGCGACTACAAATTTCAGTCTTCTCCAATTGTTCTTGGTGACTCGGATATTGATCTTATTCTCGGGATGGACTGGCTTTCTAAGCACAGGGCTCAACTTGATTGTGCTGCCAGGGAAATTCAATTGACACACTCGTCTGAGGATGTGATTGTTTTTGCCGCTCGTGATGAAACCATTCGGTTTTACTCTCTCAACGAGAAGGGCGAATTGGATGCCATCTCTCAAATTCCAGTCGTTTGCGAGTATCAAGATGTCTTTCCAGAAGAGCTTCCGGGTATGCCTCCTCATCGGCCAGTTGAGTTCGTTATCGAACTAGAGCCTGGCACTATACCCGTTTGCAAGTGCCCATACAAGCTTGGACCCAACGAGCTGAAGGAATTGAAGAAGCAGCTCGATGAACAAGAACGTCTGGGTTTGATCAGACCGAGTTCTTCTCCATGGGGTTGTGGTGTTCTTTTTGTCAAGAAGAAGGATGGCACGGACCGACTTTGCGTCGACTACCGTCCATTGAACAAGAAGACAATCAAGAACAAGTACCCACTTCCCAACATCAATGAGCTATTTGAGCAACTCAAAGGCGCTAAAGTATTCTCGAAGCTTGACCTTCGTATGGGTTATCATCAGATTCGCATTCGTGAAGAAGATATTCCCAAGACAGCATTCAGAACAAGCTTTGGTTCTTATGAATATACTGTCGTGTCTTTCGGCCTTGTCAATGCTCCTCCGGTGTTCTCTCGGATGATGAATTTCATCTTCAACCCCTATACCAATGAATTCGTTCTGGTGTATCTCGATGATATCTTGGTCTTCTCCAAGAATAAGCAGGATCATGCCAAACATTTGCGATTGGTGCTCGACAAGCTCAGAGAGTATCAATTCTATGCGAAGTTCTCCAAATGTGAGTTTTGGCTCGATGAAGTTCTTTTCCTTGGTCACATCATCTCTGCCAAGGGTATCGCTGTTAACCCCGAGAAGGTGTCCGCAGTTCTGGATTGGGAACCTCCTCAAAATGTCAAGCAGCTTCGAAGTTTTCTGGGTCTTGCAAGCTATTGCCGAAGATTCGTTGAGAATTTCTCCAAGATTGCAAAACCTCTTTCCAACCTCCTACAGAAGCATGTGAAGTATGTCTGGTCTCCTGAGTGTGACGTTGCTTTCAACACTCTAAAAGAGAAACTAGTCACAGCTCCTGTCTTGACTCCGCCGGATGAATCCAAGCCGTATGAAGTTTTCTGTGATGCTTCTCTCCAAGGTCTCGGTGCTGTGTTAATGCAAGAGAAGAAAGTTGTGGCCTATACCTCTCGGCAGTTGAAGCCCAACGAGAAGAACTACCCCACTCACGATCTTGAGTTGGCGGCAGTTGTCCATGCATTGATTACGTGGAGACATCTCTTGTTGGGGAGACAAGTGGACATTTTCACTGATCACAAGAGTCTCAAGTATATCTTCACTCAGCCCAACCTCAACCTCAGGCAGACTCGATGGGTCGAAATGATTCAAGAGTACAATCCGAGTATTGAATATACTCCAGGCAAAGCAAATGTCATTGCAGATGCTTTAAGCAGGAAAGCTTATTGCAACAGCTTAATTCTCAAGCCTTTCCAGCCCGATCTTTGTGAAGCTTTCCGCAAGCTGAATCTCCAAGTTGTTCCTCAAGGCGTTCTTGCCAACCTCATTGTATCTCCTACTTTGGAAGATCAAATTCGTGAGGCACAACTCCTTGATGCCATGGTGAAGAAGGTGAAACGTGGTATCGACAAGGGTCTTTCCAAATACAAGTGCTATCGCATTGATGACAGAGACACTTTGTTCTTCGAGGACCGGATTGTGGTTCCGAAAGGTGATCTAAGGAAAGTCATAATGAACGAGGCGCACAATTCTCTCCTTTCCATTCATCCTGGAAGTACGAAGATGTATTATGACCTCAAGCAGTCGTATTGGTGGACTCGAATGAAGCGAGAAATTGCTCAATTCGTGAATGAATGTGATGTCTGCCGAAGAGTGAAAGCAGAACACCAACGACCAGCTGGTCTCCTCCAACCTCTTGCTATCCCAGAGTGGAAGTTTGATCATATCGAGATGGACTTCGTGACTGGATTTCCAAAGTCCAAGCGCGGAAATGACGCTATCTTCGTTGTCATCGACAAGCTCTCTAAAGTGGCTCATTTCCTTCCAATCAAAGAATCCATCACAGCGGCTCAGCTGGAAGAGCTCTACACCTCCAGAATTGTCTCCTTGCACGGCATTCCACAATTGATTTCTTCTGATCGTGGAAGCATCTTCACCTCTAAGTTCTGGGACTCCTTCCACAAGGCCATGGGCACAAACATTCGCTTCAGCACAGCGTTTCACCCTCAAACTAGTGGCCAAGTCGAGCGAGTCAATCAAATTCTTGAAGATATGCTCAGGGCTTGTATCATTTCCTTTGGCATGAAATGGGAAGATTGTCTTCCTTATGCTGAATTCTCCTACAACAACAGCTTCCAAGCGAGTTCGGGCAAGGCCCCATTCGAGATTCTCTATGGCAGGAAGTGCCGTACCCCTCTTAATTGGTCAGAGACTGGTGAACGCCAACTTCTTGGCAATGACTTAATCACTGAAGCTGAAGAAATGTGTAAAGTCATCCGTGATAATCTCAAAGCCGCGCAATCGCGTCAGAAGAGTTACTATGACAGTAAGCACCGTGTTTTGGCTTTCGAGATCGGAGACCATGTCTACCTCCGCGTCTCTCCAATGAAAGGCACTCGTCGCTTCGGTATCAAAGGGAAGCTTGCCCCTAGATACGTGGGTCCTTTCAAGATCATTGGCAAAAGAGGCGACCTCGCCTATCAACTTGAGCTTCCTTCCAACTTCGCGAACGTGCACGATGTGTTCCACGTGTCACAGCTCCGCAAGTGCTTCAAGACGCCTGAGCGCACTATCGACTTCGAAGAGATTGATCTCCAAGAAGATTTGTCTTATCATGAGCACCCAGTTGCTATTCTCGAAGAAACTGAGCGCAAGACTCGCAACAAGTCTATCAAATTCCTGAAAGTGAAGTGGTCGCACCATTCCGACCGCGAAGCCACCTGGGAACGCGAGGACCATCTCCGTTCCGAATATCCGGAGTTCTTTCAGTCCTAGATCTCGGGACGAGATCCTCTCGTAGTGGTGGAGTGTTGTAACACCCCGCATGTAACTTGCCATATTTGTAATTCCGACTCTTGCCATTTTTGGCTATGTGATATGTTTTTCCCTCCGTTGTCGGGTTTTGTCTTTCGTTTTGTATTTTGTCATGTCATGCATTTTCATATCATGTCATCATGTGCATTGCATTTGCATACGTGTTCGTCTCATGCATCCGAGCATTTTCCCCGTTGTCCGTTTTCCAATCCGGCGCTCCTATCTCCTCCGGTGCACCCCTCTTGCTTTCTTTCGTGTGCGTGTGTCAAACTTTCTCGGAATAGACCGAGGCTTGTCAAGTGGTCTTAATATACCACCCGGAGACTACCGGTCAAGTTTCGTTCCATTCGGAGGTCGTTTGGTACTCCAACGGTTAACCGGGCATCCGCAAAGTCCATTTGAGTGTCCAGCTAAAACCCCTCCAAAACCAGCCCAAATCCCACCAAACTCTCTTCCATGCTCTAGGTCGTTCGATCACGATCGTGTGGGCGAAAACCGCACCTCATTTGTTGTCTCCTAGCTCCCTCTACCTATTTATATGTGGGCATCCCGAAAAACGAAACTGCAGACGAACTCTATTTTTCCCTCCGCGCGCCGCCGGACGTGTCCGCCTCCGGCCGGACGCGTCCACTCCGCCCGCCGCCGCCACGTGTCGCGCTGCCGCCGCCGCCGCCGAGGCCCGCCGGCCCACCCGCGGCCCTCCCGGCCCGCACCGCGCAGCCTCGCCGCCTCCGCCGCCCGCCGCCGGTTCCCTTCGCCGCCGCCGCCGCGGGACGCCGCCCGCCGGGCCCCGCTTCGCCGCCGTTCGCCGACTCCAGCCGCCGCCTCCACGCCGGCTCCGGCGAGCCGCCGCGGGCGACCTCGCCGGCCTCCTCCTCCTCCCACGAGCGCCCGCCGCCGCCGCCTCCTTCCCTCTCCTCCGGCCGCCGCCGGCGAGGCCGAGGACGAGCCCGAGCCCGAGCTCCTCGAGCTCCTGTAGCTTCCCGATCCAGATCTCGGTAGAGTTGACTTTCTCGCGACCTCAAAATCTTCCAAGTCCCTAAATGTTCTCAGCAAGTGCTCCTGTTCCCGATGTGATAACTTTGTGCATGTAGCTCCGATTCGCGCGTATAATATGTCAAATTGTTCGCCTCGTGATGCTCTTCATTTTGTTCAATTGCACCATGTTCATTAGAGGTCATCTTGATGCCCAAAGCTTCGTTGGAAGAGGGCTAGTTGCTGTTATTCTCTGGTTCTTAGCAGAACTTGGAGATTTGTCATTTTTGTATCATTTAATCTGTGCAACTTTTGAGCATGAGCTCTACATCTGTTTTGAAGTATGGCATGCCATCTTTCTATTGGTGTAGTCCATGTATTTTTGTGATCTTTGTAGTGACTAGCACAAGCATGCAAAGTAGGTTCCATAATATTTCTGATTTCAGGGACTTAGAGAAGTCCTTGTTTGCTGTAACTTTGTTACCATGTAAACTTGATGCTACAGAGAGATCCATGCATATTTTGGAGATGTTCAGTAAGGATGTTTTGTAGCTATAGTTGTAATTGATCCATTCCTGCAATTGGTTGAAATTTTAGAGTACCATAGCATGACTCAATCTTGCTCTACTTTTGCTATAAAATATTTCTGGCAGATTCTTAACATGATATGCATGTTTGCCAAGCTTATTGTAGTTGATCCATACATGCTATGCAATTGTTCTTGCCATGGATAGCTTCATAAACATTCCATCTTGCTGTAGGTATGCTTGGTTTGTCTTGCATTGCTCTGTAGTGAGTGCATCAAGCTCAAAAAGAGGCCTACATATTAATATTTCTGCCATGCTCTGTTTTCTGCTAAGTCTGAAACCTGATAACGAAACTTGCTATGTTTACATGCTTGCCATCATATCTTCTGGTCCCTTTTGGCTTATGGTCAGTAAGGGACTTTTGTCTTGTGCATTTAGTAGAAAACTACCGTGCTTTGTTTTGCTATGTTAAGTTATTGTAGCATGTTGATTTCGTGCTCTGAACATTGCTACCTGATGCTGTTTTCTGCCATGTCCAGTTTTTCACCAAGTCTGTGAACCTGTAATCTTTTGCACTTTTGCCATGCTTGTTTGAGCTTGATATGTTGTGAACTAGCCGTAGCTCAGTGTTCATCTTTTGTCAAGCATCTCCTGTAGATTACTGCCATGTGCTTTGTTGCTATGTTGGGGTGCTGTAGCCTTGTTGCTTGTTGCATTTTAGGTGCTATCCTGCTGTTTATCGCAGATTCGTGTCATTCTTGTTTTGCTTGCCATTTGCAAACCGTGCATCCGATTCCGGTGATCTTTATATCGATCTCGACCGAAATCATCTCATATTTCCAGTGGCATGCTTGGTTTGCCAAGTTACTGCCATGTTCATCATTTTCCTTCCGGAGCACGCATACGCATCGCATATCATATCTTGCATATCATACATGTCTTGCATCATGTTGCTTGTGCATTTCTCGTTGTTGATTGTGGTTCCGTTTGTTTGTGTTCTTGTCTTGGGTAGATCCGGGAGACGAGTTCGTGAACGAGGAACCTGTCGAGTATGCTTACGAGGATCAAGCTTTCGACAACTCTGAGAATCTTGCAGGCAAGATGACCACCCCTCGAAATCACTTCTATCTTTGCTATGCTAGTTGTTCGCTCTATTACCATGCTCGCTACCTATCACTTGCTATATCATGTCTCCCATTTTAGCCATGTCAGCCCTAACCATCCTTTCCTAGCAAACCGTTGTTTGGCTATGTTACCGCTTTTGCTCAGCCCCTCTTATAGCGTTGCTAGTTGCAGGTGAAGTTGAAGTTTGTTCCATGTCGGAACATGGATATGTTGGGATATCACAATATCTCTTATTTAATTAATGCATATATATATTTTGGTAAAGGGTGGAAGGCTCGGCCTTATGCCTGGTGTTTTGTTCCACTCTTGCCGCCCTAGTTACTGTTATACCGGGATTTTGTTCCTTGAGTTTGCGTTCCTTACACGGTCGGGTGATTTATGGGACCCCCTTGACAGTCCGCCTTGAAAAAAACTCCTCCAGCAAGGCCCAACCTTGGTTTTACCATTTGCGACCTATACCTTTTTCCCTGGGTTTTCTAGAGCCCGAGGGTCATCTTTATTTTAAACCCCCGGGCCAGTGCTCCTCTGAGTATTGGTCCAAACTGTCAGTCGCCGGTGGCCACCAGGGGCAACTCTGGACTGGCCTATCGGAAGCTTGGACAATCCGGTGTGCCCTGAGAACGAGATATGTGCAGCTCCTATCGGGATTTGTCGGCACATCCGGGCGGCTTTGCTGGTCTTGTTTTACCATTGTCGAGATGTCTTGTAAACCGGGATTCCGAGACTGATCGGGTCTTTCCGGGAGAAGGTTTATCCTTCGTTGACCGTGAGAGCTTATGATGGGCTAAGTTGGGACACCCCTGCAGGGTATTATCTTTCGAAAGCCGTGCCCGCGGTTATGAGGCAGATGGGAATTTGTTAATGTCCGGTTGTACATAACTTGTCACTTGACCCAATTAAAATACACCAAGTGCGTGTGTAGCCGTGATGGTCTCTTCTCGGCGGAGTCCGGGAAGTGAACACGGTCTGTGTTATGTTTGACGTAAGTAGGTGTTCAGGACCTCTTCTTGGTCATTGCTAGATGACGTCCGTTCCGTTGCTTCTCTTCTCGCTCTCATTTGCGCAAGTTAGCCACCATATATGCTTTTGCCGCTGCAGCTCCACCTCTTTGCACCTCCTTGTCCTATAAGCTTAAATAGTCTTGATCTCGCGGGTGTGAGATTGCTGAGTCCCCGTGACTCACAGATTCTACCAAAACAGTTGCAGGTGCCGACGATGCCAGTGCAGATGATGGCGTCGATCTCAAGTGGGAGTTCGACGAGGAACGTGGTCGTTACTATGTGTCTTTTCCGGATGATCAGTAGTGGAGCCTAGTTGGGACGATCGGGGATCTAGCATTTGGGGTTGTCTTATTTTCATCTGGATTTTGACCGTAGTCGGTCTATATGATTGTATTTTGGATGATGTATGAATGATATTTATGTATTGTGTGAAGTGGCGATTGTAAGCCAACTCTTTATCCCATTCTTGTTCATTACATGGGATTGTGTGAAGATGACCCTTCTTGCGACAAAACCACTATGCGGTTATGCCTCTAAGTCGTGCCTCGACACGTGGGAGATATAGCCGCATCGTGGGCGTTACACGGATGGTCCCTGTGGTCGAAGGTGATCAGGCATGCCGACCATGGGTTAAATTTCGGGGCTACAGGATCTACGGCCTAGACATCCCAAGTGTGTGTTTCCTCTCCTTCTTGGGTATATTTGTGGCGTAGATCATATTCATCGTAACCTCAGGATGGAATTGTTTCTAGCCTCCATTGTTTGGCCTGCGAGGTTCCTCATTGTCTTCACTGCGGGGGCTTTTGCCTGTGTCCTCGGCTGTGAGATTGCCGACCTGTTTGATCACCCAACAGTTACAGTTGGTGTGTTTGGCGGGCTTGTTGGAGGTGTCGTGGATCTGGAAGGGCCTGTCCAAGATTATGTCCAACTTGGTGGGTCCATCCTGGCTCCCTTTAGAGGGTTTTCTTCCATGGTCCTCATTTGGAGTTGCAGAATCCGGCATTCACTGCCGTGTCATCGGCGTCAGTGCCATTGTGTCGACGCTTGTTTTTGTTGCGTGGTGGCTTCCGTTTGCCATCCCGAACTTCTGAAGCACTGGGCTCCTCGGGGTTGTTGCTTCTACGAGCCAACCAGCTATCTTCAGGTGAGTGCCTACATTATTCTCGGCTTATCTTGGCTGAGCTGGAGAGCGAGCCATTCCTCCCAGATACTATGCTTGAATGTGGCTATAGCTTCGGTGTCCGAACAGTCGACGATCTGGTTCTTTTCGTGAAAAACCAATTCCAAAATTGCCGGGCTGACTCACCGGGCTGTTGGACAACATGGCTCAGGTCATCGGCATCCGGCGGCTGAACATAAGTGCCTTGAAAGTTAGGTCGTAAAGCATCCTTGAGTTCTTCCCAATTCCTATGGAGTTTTCAGGGAGCTTGTTCAACCAATGCCTGGCTGGTCCTTTGAGCTTTAAGGGCAGGTACTTTATGGCGTGGAAGTCATCTCCTCATGCGATACGAATGCGGAGAAGGAAGTCTATGGTCCACACGCTCCGGTTTGTGGTCCCGTCGTATTGTTTGATGTTTACGGGTTTCAACCCTTCAAGGAACAGCTGCTGCATCACCTCATCTATGACACACATCGGATGAGCGGTGCCCCTGACTCAGGCCACCTCGTGCCGGAGTTCGGCTGCCATCCGGGCCCGGTGCTGCTCCCGAGCTCAGTTGTTTCGATCGAGCCAAGCTTGGTATCTGTACCATCTAGCAGGAGGGTAACCTTTGGATCCATAGATGGATCTTGCATGACCTATTCTAGCATCCAGGTCGCGCCGTAGGTCATATTCGTATTCTGGCTACACCGGCTCCTTACCTCTTCGACGAGGAGGAGCGGGTGGGTATTCGGCCTCTCCAGACGGCCTGTACCATCCTCGAGGGTGGCGGTCTGGCTAATTTGCCTGAGTGTATCTTGGTGGTGCGTGCTCAAGGGCCTCATCGTCAAATGTGGTAGCAATTTCTGCTTTGGGTAGCTTTTGGTTTGCCGCTCATAGCCGTACCCTTCTTCGGCAGCTAGGACTTTTGTACTGTCGTCGAGGGTGTCTTGTTCGGCTTTTATCTGTTGCTACTTTTTCTTCAAGCTTCGTGCGGTGGCATAAGTTGCCACTTAAACCGCACTTGGTCTAATAGATCCTCGAGGATGATGAAATACTCGGCTCCAAGGCTGACCTGCTATTCGGAGAGGGGGTGGTAGTTACTGTCTTCAGAATCATTGAGGTCCTCGGGATTAAATTGATCCTTACACTACTCCGAGTTATCTGGCTATTGCTCGGCGACCGCGGGGTCACCGGGGTCTTCCCATATTGTCCGGGGTGTCATTCTCCCCGGTGCACGTGTTGCTTTCCCTGCCTCAGTGCCCCTTGGATCATCGGCACTATCTCCGACGTTTGGGCGGCTCTCACCGGGTGATACATCCATTTTGCATCATGTTTTCTTACTGTTGTTTATAGTGTTTTTATGCTTTATAACACTTTGTGGAGTAATTATAGTGCCTTTTCTCTCATAATATGCAAGGTTTACACAAAGAGGGAGAATACGGGCAGCTCGAATTCTGGACCTGAAAAAGCTATGTCAGAGATACCTATTGTGCACATCTCCAAATGAGTTGAAATTTTACGGAGAATTATTTTGGAATATATAATACATATTGGAGAAAAGAACTACCAGAGGGGGGCTATCAGGTGGCCACAAGGCACCAGGGCACGCCAGCCCCTGCAGGCGCTCCTTGGTGGGTAGTGGGCCACCTGGCCCACTGATAACCCATAAGTATAGGCGATCGCAACAGTTTTGGAGGGTAGAGTATTTAACCCAAATTTATAGATTCGACACAAGGGAAGCCAAAGAATATTTGTAAGTATTAGCAGTTGAGTTGTCAATTCAACCACACCTAGAGATTAAATATCTGTTGCAAAGTGATTAGTAGCACAGTAATATGATAGTTTGATAGTAGTAGTAACGATAGGAGTGGTAACGATAACAGGAGTAACAGTTTTGTAGAAGTTGTAACAGTAGCATTAGCAATAGTAACTTAGCAAGAGCAATATGTGGAAAACTCGTAGGCATTGGATCAGTGATTATGGTGGATAATATTCATCATATAACAGTCATAACCTAGGGCGACATAGAACTCTCTCCAGCACATAAATATAATGTAGACATGTACTCCCTCCATTCCTTTATGTTAGGTGTATTATTTTTGGCATGGTGACCAAGGCACATAAATATTGACAATCTCCGACGAAATTACCGTTGGCTAATTAGTTGATTATCGGCAAGTAAATCATTTAGCCTAGGAAGTAAAGACATACGCGTAATCAAGAGAGAGATACTTTCCTTTTTTTCTCTACAAAGAGATATACATGCAATTAGGGGAGAGATACTTTTCTTTTTCTGAAGGGATAAAAAGGGAATCACGACGAATTCGAAGAAATGCACCTAACATTGTGGAATTTTATCAAAAAACAAATACACATTATATAAAGGAACCGAGGGAGTATTCCGTAAATAATCATACGTGCTTATGGAAAAGAACTTGCATGACATCTTTTGTCCTACCCTCCCGTGGTAGTGGGGTCCATAAGGAAAGTAAGGGATATTAAGACCTCCTTTTAGTAGAGAACCCTAACAAAGCATTAACACATAGTGAATACATGAACTCCTCAAATTACGGTCATTGACGTGGCTAGAGACTGCGTCGGTATTTCCCCAAAGAAGCACATCTATGGTAAGTATTTCCCTCAGTTACGAAACCAAGGTATCAATCCAGTACGAGAACCAATAAACACTATGTAAATGGTACCTGCACTAATGATCAAAGACTTGCAACCCGACGCGTAAGAGGGGTTGTCAATCCCTCCTCGGTAAAAAAGATAGATTAATTTGTATAAGTTTGGATAAATAGATCTGGATAAAACGTGAAATAAAATAAGTAAAGAAAAAGTGCAGAAAGGTATTTTTGGGTTTTTGGAATAATGATCTGAAAATAAATATGGCAAAAAATAGATCGGAAAGCAAATATGATTAAAGATAGAACCAGGGGCCGTAGATTTCACTAGTGGCTTCTCTCGTGAAATAGCACACGGTGGGTAAACAAATTACTGTTGGGCAATTGATAGAAGAACAAATAATTCTGATGATACCCAAGGCAATGATCAATATATAGGCATTACATCCAAGATTAGTAGACCGAAACGATGCTGCATCTACTACTATTACTCCACACATCGACCGCTATCTGGCTGCATCTAGTGTATTAAGTTCATGGAGAAACGGAATAATGCAATAAGAATGATGACATGATGTGTAGCGACCAGACCTCAAACAGTCTGTGCTGCTGTGCACCAGTGTCATCCCTGGATCAGTAATGCTGACACGCACAGTACAAATGGAGGATTTATTATAGAGTAGCAATCACACACTTATTACAACGAATATCTCAAAAGAGAATAAGTATGATAAATATGGCTTAAGGCCATCTAAATACGATAACAGCGGAAGGCTTGGAAGATAAGTGAGTCCATCAACTCCAACGGCATCACTGAGTATAAGACCACGACCTAAGGCACCTTACTCGTCGTCTGAAAAGTCTGCAACATGAAACGTTGCAGCCCGAAAACGGGCCAGCACATGGAATATGCTGGCAAAGTAACACATAGAGAATAATGAACATAATAATGCTATACTACATGCATATATGGCTGGTGGAAAGCTCTATGGTTACAGTTTTGCGAAAAGCCAATTTTTCCCTACTGCAAAGGAATAAATTTTATTTAACTATCATGGTGGTTGTTAAACATTGAGATGGTTGACAGCATCTCAATCCCAATTAAGTATCAACATTAACCCAACAATATTAATTAAAGTAACATGATGAGATTCACATGATAATCCAAGTACTAGATACTCAAGTTGTCCATAACCGGGGACACGGCTAACCATGATTAGTTTATACACTCTGTAGAGGTTTGTGCACTTTTCCCACAAGACTCGATCGCCTCCGCTTGGTTCTCGCACTACCTGATGTTTGAGAAACGGATGACCGAGACACAGTCTTTCAGAAGTGTTTGCACCTTACGATGTGATAGACCGTACCACCTACATCCCCTACATCTGCTAGTCTACCACTGTAAGAGTTCACACAACTTAATCAACTATGCTAGAGCCCATAATAGCTTGCCACTGCACACGGAAGTTTCTAGCATGAATAATCTCATGATCCCTTTGAACCTGGGTGGCGGTCCAAAAGAAAAACAGGCAATCCTGGAATACCCAGGTACCTCAATCCACCCAGATGTGAGTTTTAGTTGCCACCTTAAGTAAACCATTAATTAACAATCTCACATGTCATGAATACACTCAAACCCAATCCACGTCTACGAGCATAGCATAGCAATATAATAGCAAACGTAGAAGTAACTCCCAAGGGTTTGATAATAAAACAGGTAATAGGTACTACCTCAACTACTTCCCAATACCCACAGTTTAATTAGATCCTAACCATGCAATGTTTGAGGATTGATCTAATGCAATAAAAACTGGGTATGGAAAAGTATGATCAAAGTGTTACTTGCCTTGCTGATGATCCGCGAAACCTAGAGGTTCGAAGTAACAAGCGGCGCACTCCGGGTACTCTATCGCAAACAAACAAGCAAACAATAAGTACTCATCTAATGCACAGGTAAAACTCAAATAAAAGATCCAACCAGAAAGTTCAACTTAAGAACTCCGGTTTGCAAAAAGAATCAAATCGAATGAAGCAACAAAAGTCAAACGGCGAAAGAAACAAGCTTCGTTTACTAATCTGGATCTAGGTCAAATTTTACAGTAGCAAAAACTTGTTTGAGTAGGTTAAACGGAAAGAGAATTTCGAGACGAAACTCTAGGCGCTTGAATCGCCTGATTCCGTTAAACGAGCGAAAAATTAAACGAAAACGAAGATCTGATCTGAAATCGCGATCTAGAATAATCTCGAAAAAATCCGACGAAAAAGAAAAACTGACGAACGGTTAAAGAACGGACGTTCGTTAACAGCGAGAATCCGACGAACACGTTCGTTTTAACGAACGGGTCGGTGAACGTTCACTAAATAATAAAACCGAAAAAAATAAACCGATCCGAAAAAAACGAAAACTAGGGTTTAGAAAAAAAACGTACGGGTTTTTATTTTTTAGAAAACCGGCAAAGGCGGCGGCGACGCGGCTACCTCGTCGGGACGGGCTCCGGCTGGACTCCGGCGGGGCGGCGGGGCGACGGCGAGGCTCGGGCGGGGCTCGGGCTCGGCTGCGGGGCGGCTGCGGGGCGGCGGCGCGGCTGCGGGGCGGCGGGCGAGCGGCGGCGGCGGGTGCGGGTGCGGGGCGGCGGCGGGGTGAGAGGGAGGAGGCGGGGTGGGGGGTATTTAAGAGGGGGAGGTGGTGGCGTGGAGGAGGGGGCAAGGCGGCGGCGGGGGCGTGTCCGAGCCGGACTCCGGCGGCGGCGGCGTCGTGTGCGCGAGGGAGACGACGGGGTGGGCCGGCTGGCTCGGCGGGGCCTCGGCCCGGTCGGGCGCGGTGGTTTTTTTTTTAAATATTCCGCCGAATATAAACAAAATCGCAGAAAAATAAATAAAAATCCAAAAATGATAAAACAAATTTTCCCCGTCTAATTAAAATAATTAGAACAAGGTGAACATTTTTTGACACAAAAATGCAGTTTTGAAAATGTGCAATTTTTTTAATGCAAGTAAAATTGCAAATAAAATCCGAATAAAATCCAATATTTGATTTTAATATTTTTCCTCCAATATTTCAATTGTTTTGGAGAAGTCATATTTTCTCCTCTCATTTATTTTAATATGAAATATTTTTCGGAGAGAAAAATAATTAAAACCAAAAATCCTCGTTTTATTATTTGATAAAAAATCAAATATGAAAAACCGGGAAAATCCCCAACTCTCTCCGAGGGTCCTTGAGTTGCTTAGGATTTATCGAGGATTTGGCAAAGTGCAATAAAATATGCTATGCAATGATGATCTAATGTATAACATTCCAAATTGGAAATTTGGGATGTTACAAACCTACCCCCTTAAGATGAATCTCGCCCTCGAGATTCGGGTTGGCTAGAAAATAGGTGAGAGTGGTCCTTCCGTAGATCTTCCTCTCGCTCCGAGGTGGCTTCATCTTCCGTATGGTGACTCTACTGGACTTTGCAAAACTTGATAAGCTTACTGCGGGTAACTCGGCCGGCATACTCAAGAATCTTGACTGGTTTCTCCTCATAGGTCAAATCACTTTCCAGCTGAATCGCTTCCAGTGGCACTGTATCTCTCAGTGGTATCTCAGCCATCTATGCGTGGCACTTCTTCAACTGGGAAACGTGAAATACATCATGAACTCCTGACAATCCTTCAGGCAATTCCAGTTTGTATGCAACTTCTCCCATACGTTCCAAAACTCTGTATGGTCCGATAAAACGGGGCGCTAGCTTTCCCTTAACTCCAAAGCGCTTCACTCCTCGGAGTGGTGATACTCGAAGATAAACTCTGTCTCTGACTTCGTGAACTGTCTCCTTACGTTTAGAATTCGCATAACTCTTCTGCCTGGACTGGGCTACCTTGAGCCTGTCGCGAATCAACCTTACTTTCTGTTCAGACTCCTTAATCAAATCTGGTCCAAACAATTGACGGTCTCCAACTTCGTCCCATAACAATGGTGTTCTACACCTTCTTCCGTACAAAGCTTCGAAAGGGGCCATCTTCAAACTAGTTTGATAACTGTTGTTGTAAGAAAACTCTGCATATGGCAAATTGTCGTCCCAACTAGATCCATAATCTAGCGCACAAGCTCTCAACATGTCTTCCAAAATCTGATTGACTCTCTCGATCTGTCCATCTGTCTGTGGGTGAAAGGCTGTACCGAATTCTAGCCTGGTTCCCAAAGTTTCATGTAACTGATTCCAAAACTTCGAGGTAAACTGAGTTCCTCTGTCTGATACAATGGTCCTCGGAACTCCATGCAAACATACGATCCTGGTCATGCATATCTTTTTCAACTTAGCACTGGTGTAAGTGGTCTTCACTGGGATGAAATGAGCTACTTTCGTCAAACGGTCGACTACAACCCATATTGAGTCATAGCCTGAACGAGTCCCGGGCAATCCCGTGATAAAATCCATGCCTATTTTATCCCACTTCCATTCGGGTATCGGCAATGGTTGTAGCAATCCTCCTGGCTTCTGATGTTCTGCCTTCACTCTCTGACATACATCACAAACTGCTACATACTCCGCAATATCCTTCTTCATTCCGGTCCACCAGAAAGTATCCTTCAAATCCAAATACATCTTGGTATTTCCTGAGTGAATCGAATACGGTGAATCATGGGCCTCTTGCAAAATCAACTTCCTGATCTCCGGATCATTTGGCACATAAACGCGGTCCTCAAACCATAAGGTATCGTGCTCATCCTCACGAAATCCCTTGGCTTTTCCTTTGCTCATCTTTTCCTTTATCTCGTCAATTTCCTTGTTTGTCTTCTGAGCTTCTCTGATCTTTTCCATCAAGGTAGACTGAATCTCCAATGTTGCTAAATAGCCTCTTCGGACTATTTCCAAACATAGCTCGCGAAGATCCTCGGCTAACTCCCGGGGTAACTCTCCTGTCATGAGTGTGTTGACATGGCTCTTGCGGCTCAACGCGTCTGCTACGACGTTAGCCTTCCCTGGGTGATAATGCAATCTCATATCATAGTCCTTAATAAGCTCCAACCATCTCCTCTGCCTGAGATTCAACTCCTTCTGCGTGAAAATGTACTTCAAACTCTTGTGATCCGTGTACACCTCACAATGGTTTCCGATGAGAAAATGTCTCCATGTCTTCAATGCATGCACTACGGCTGCTAATTCCAAATCATGCGTGGCATAATTCTTCTCATGGGGTTTAAGTTGTCGTGAAGCATATGAAACAACTCTTCCTTCCTGCATAAGTACTGCTCCAAGTCCTCGACGAGAAGCGTCGCAATAAACTTCATAATCCTTGCGTTGATCTGGCAGAATCAACACTGGTGATGTAACCAATCGTTTCTTCAACTCTTGGAAACTAGCTTCACATTCCTCAGTCCAATTGAACTTGGTGTCCTTCTTTAATAGCTCAGTCATGGGTTTTGCAATCTTCGAGAAATTTTCGATGAACCTCCGGTAGTATCCTGCAAGTCCAAGGAAACTCCGGATCTCTCCAACTGACGTGGGTGATTCCCAACCTGTTACTGTGTCAACTTTGGCGGGGTCTAATGCTATTCCTTCTCCGGATATAACATGTCCGAGGAATCCAACTTCCTTCAGCCAAAATTCACATTTGCTGAACTTGGCGTATAACTGATGTTCTCTGAGCTTCTCAAGTACCAAACGCAAATGCTCCTTATGCTCTTCTTCATTCTTGGAATAGACTAAAATATCGTCAATGAACACCACGACGAACTTATCCAAAAACTCCATAAACACTTTGTTCATCAGGTTCATGAAATAGGCAGGTGCGTTAGTCAGACCAAATGACATAACGGTATACTCATACAGCCCATACCTGGTGGTAAAAGCCGTCTTAGGTATATCCTGCTCTTGAATCTTTAACTGATGGTATCCTGATCGTAGATCGATCTTGGAAAATACCTTAGCTCCTTGTAAGCGGTCAAACAAATCATTTATCATCGGCAGTGGGTACTTGTTTTTGATGGTCACTTCATTCAATCCACGGTAATCAACAACCATCCTCAACGATCCATCTTTCTTCTCCACTAGAAGTACGGGCGATCCCCAAGGTGGTGAACTTGGGCGAATATAGCCTTTATCCAATAACTCCTTAATCTGCTTCTTAATCTCCTCCAAATCTTTTGCGGGCATCCTGTACGGTCTCTTAGATATTGGCCCTGTGCCTGGCAAAAGTTCAATCAGAAACTCAATGTCTCTATCCGGTGGCATGCCTGGCAACTCTTTTGGAAAAACATCCGGGTAATCCTTCACCACTGGTACTTCCTCCTGTACAACTCCTCATAAGGAATTCACTTGAGTCCTCTTTGGCACATGCCAGGATACATACTTGATCCTTCTTCCTTCTGGGGTGGTAGGCATAATCGACTTACTGGCACAATCGATGTTCCCTCCATACTTTGATAACCAATCCATGCCTAATATCACATCCAATCCTTGCGATTCCAATATTATTAGGTCTGAGGGAAACATGTAGTTACCAATCCTCAATGGTAACCGATCACACCATAAACTAGCCATATACTCTGCTCCTGGCGAGGTTACTAACATGGGTGACCTAAGGGCTTGGGTTGGCAGTTTATACTTATCCACAAATCCCCTTGATATGTATGAATGCGATGCACCAATATCAAAAAGAATGAGTGTAGTAAATGACTTAACCATAAACTTACCTATTACCGCATCAGGCTGTGCTTCAACCTCTTCCACGCTCACGTGGTTCACATGTCCTTTGCTGAAAGGGTTCGGCTTCTTCCCAGAGCTTCCATTGCCATTTCCATTCTGGGCTTCAGGACATTCATTGGCATAATGTCCAGTCTTCTGGCACTTAAAGCAAGTGACTTGGCTCAGGTCCCTCTTAGCTGGGGTTGAAGGGTTGGTACGGTTCTGTCCATTACTTCCTCCGCTCCCATTACCATTCTTGGAGCCATTATGGTTGTGCGAACTACCTCCTCCATGAGTATGCTGAAACTGTCCTCCCGATTTCGGGGCAAAACGTGGCTTCTGCTGAGCTCCAGAATTTTACTTCCCTTCTCCATACTTCCTTTTACGGTTTTCAACCTGCTGCTGCTTCCCTTCAATCATGAGCGCTCTATCTACCAACTCCTGGTAGTTGTTGAAGGTTGCTACCATTAGCTGCATGCTCAGCTGATCATTCAATCCTTCGAGAAACTTCTCCTGCTTGGCTGCATCTGTAGCAACGTCATCCGGTGCATAACGTGCTAACTTACTGAAATCCTCCACATACTGGCCTACGGTGCATCCTCCTTGGCGTAGGTTGCGAAACTCACGCTTCTTCATAGCCATAGCTCCTGCTGAAACATGGGCTGTACGGAAAGCTTGCTGAAACTGGTCCCATGTGACAGTGTCAATAGGGTGTGTGGCTGTGTAATTCTCCCACCATGATGTTGCGGGTCCATCAAGCTGATGTGCGGCAAAACGCACTCTTTCCGCATCTGTGCATCTTGTAGTGGCCAACTCTCTTCCAACTTTGCGGAGCCAATCATCTGCAACAATCGGCTCGGTGCTACTGGAAAACACCGGCGGATTAGCCTCAAGAAATGGGCTAAGTGATCAACAGGTGGTGGTGGGTTGTTGTTGTTGTTGTTGTTGTTGTTGTTGTTGCCTTGGTTCTGTACCAACACTTGCATCAGGGCATTCTGTTGCTGAATCAACTGTGTGATCTCTGGTGGGAAAACAAATCTGGTGTCGCGTCTCGGAGGCATCTGATAGGTTAGAAAAGATGAGAGTTTAGAATAGAATGATGGCTAGGGAGAAAACACTACCCATATGCTCATGAGTCAAACACAATCAATATCACTCAATCATCCAAACAAGGCATACAATCGATCTAACTAGCGTTACAAAAGTGCTCGAACTATACTATATAAATGGGGGAAAACTACTACTGATATGGTGGTCTACTAGAAATTCTGATCAGTTGAAGACTCCATGATATCTGCTCCAGCTTCATCAACAAAGTCATCTTCACTGGGGTCCGAGTCGGTGTCGTCGATGATGATGTAGTTATCCGGGCAAGTGCATTCATCATCTTCTGCTTTTGGTACCGGATTTCCCATGAATACTCCAATCTTCTTCTCCAGGTCGTCATTCTTTCCTACTAGCGCGACGATTTCCTCCAAATAATCCTCGCGTGTAGCCTTGAGTTCTTCCTCCAGCTCCTTGATCTTCGTCAATGCCTTCTTCAGATCTATCTTGTCTGAGCACATCTGATTCTCCTGGCGACGAATGTGTTGGTTTTGCTCCTGGATGAAAGCTGCAATTGATCCATCCTTCTTGGTGCTGGTCATCTCCCATTGCTCGTCTCGGCGTCCACAAATCTGATAAATAGTATCCTTAAGCTCCCTGTAGTAGACTTCTCCAATGCGTCCCATAGCGATGTGGGCTGCCATGCTCTTCCCTAAACTCCAGGTTGGTGCTTCAAAAGACAAATTTATAGGCTCAGTAACTGGCGCTATCGTCCTTCCTGGAACTTGAACTTGAATCTTCCAGCTCTCCTCTTGAGGAAATGTGGCGTTGTAGGTTCCGGTGATGCTTGGTATTCCTATGTTCAAGTACTTGGTGACTTCCTTCAAGTGACATCCAAAAGGCGTATCCTCATCTGGTTGCATGAACTTGCTCCTTGCATCCGCCATTCCTAAAAGAGTAGAAGGTGGAGAGGGGTCAGAAATGAGAAGAGAGAAGTGTTCTAGGGTTTAAGCTTAGTGGTCGTGTCCTATAGTCAGCGTGTGCTCTGATACCACCTTTGTAGCGACCAGATCTCAAACAGTCTGTGCTGCTGTGCACCAGTGTCATCCCTGGATCAGTAATGCTGACACGCACAGTACAAATGGAGGATTTATAACAGAGTAGCAATCACACACTTATTACAACGAATATCCCAAAAGAGAATAAGTATGATAAATATGGCTTAAGGCCATCTAAATACGATAACAGCGGAAGGCTTGGAAGATAAGTGAGTCCATCAACTCCAACGGCATCACTGAGTATAAGACCACGACCTAAGGCACCTTACTCGTCGTCTGAAAAGTCTGCAACATGAAACGTTGCAGCCCGAAAACGGGCCAGCACATGGAATATGCTGGCAAAGTAACACATAGAGAATAATGAACATAATAATGCTATACTACATGCATATATGGCTGGTGGAAAGCTCTATGGTTACAGTTTTGCGAAAAGCCAATTTTTCCCTACTGCAAAGGAATAAATTTTATTTAACTATCATGGTGGTTGTTAAACATTGAGATGGTTGACAGCATCTCAATCCCAATTAAGTATCAACATTAACCCAACAATATTAATTAAAGTAACATGATGAGATTCACATGATAATCCAAGTACTAGATACTCAAGTTGTCCATAACCGGGGACACGGCTAACCATGATTAGTTTATACACTCTGTAGAGGTTTGTGCACTTTTCCCACAAGACTCGATCGCCTCCGCTTGGTTCTCGCACTACCTGATGTTTGAGAAACGGATGACCGAGACACAGTCTTTCAGAAGTGTTTGCACCTTACGATGTGATAGACCGTACCACCTACATCCCCTACATCTGCTAGTCTACCACTGTAAGAGTTCACACAACTTAATCAACTATGCTAGAGCCCATAATAGCTTGCGGCTGCACACGGAAGTTTCTAGCATGAATAATCTCATGATCCCTTTGAACCTGGGTGGCGGTCCAAAAGAAAAACAGGCAATCCTGGAATACCCAGGTACCTCAATCCACCCAGATGTGAGTTTTAGTTGCCACCTTAAGTAAACCATTAATTAACAATCTCACATCTGTCATGAATACACTCAAACCCAATCCACGTCTACGAGCATAGCATAGCAATATAATAGCAAACGTAGAAGTAACTCCCAAGGGTTTGATAATAAAACAGGTAATAGGTACTACCTCAACTACTTCCCAATACCCACAGTTTAATTAGATCCTAACCATGCAATGTTTGAGGATTGATCTAATGCAATAAAAACTGGGTATGGAAAAGTATGATCAAAGTGTTACTTGCCTTGCTGATGATCCGCGAAACCTAGAGATTCGAAGTAACAAGCGGCGCACTCCGGGTACTCTATCGCAAACAAACAAGCAAACAATAAGTACTAAAAGATCCAACCAGAAAGTTCAACTTAAGAACTCCGGTTTGCAAAAAGAATCAAATCGAATGAAGCAACGAAAGTCAAACGGCGAAAGAAACAAGCTTCATTTACTAATCTGGATCTAGGTCAAATTTTACAGTAGCAAAAACTTGTTTGAGTATTTTAAACGGAAAGAGAATTTCGAGACGAAACTCTAGGCGCTTGAATCGCCTGATTCCGATAAACGAGCGAAAAGTTAAACGAAAACGAAGATCTGATCTGAAATCACGATCTGGAATAATCTCGGAAAAATCCGACGAAAAAGAAAACTGACGACGGTTAAAGAATGGACGTTCGTTAACAGCGAGAATCCGACGAACACGTTCGTTTTAACGAACGGGTCGATGAACGTTCACTAAATAATAAAACCGAAAAAATTAACCGATCTGAAAAAAACGAAAACTAGGGTTTAGAAAAAAACGAACGGGTTTTTTTAGAAAACCGGCAAAGGCGGCGGCGGCGCGGCTACCTCGTCGGGACGGGCTCCGGCGGGACTCCGGCGGGGCGGCGGGGCGACGGCGAGGCTTGGGCGGGGCTCGGGCGCGGCTGCGGGGCGGCGGGCGAGCGGCGGCGGCGCGGCTCTGCAGCGGGCGGCGGCGGGTGCGGGTGCGGGTGCGGGGCGGCGGCGGGGTGAGAGGGAGGAGGCGGGGTGGGGGGGGGTATTTAAGAGGGGGAGGGGGTGGCGTGGAGGCGGGGGCAAGGCGGCGGCTGGGGCGTGTCCGAGCCGGACTCCGGCGGCGGCGGCGTCGTGTGCGCGAGGGAGACGACGGGGTGGGCCGGCTGGCTCGGCTGGGCCTCGGCCCGGTCGGGCGCGGTGGTTTTTTTTTAAATATTCCGCCTAATATAAAAAAAATCGCAGAAAAATAAATAAAAATCCAAAAATGATAAAACAAATTTTCCCCGTCTAATTAAAATAATTAGAACAAGGTGAACATTTGTTTGACACAAAAATGCAGTTTTGAAACGTGCAATTTTTTTAATGCAAGTAAAATTGCAAATAAAATCCGAATAAAATCCAATATTTGATTTTAATATTTTTCCTCCAATATTTCAATTGTTTTGGAGAAGTCATATTTTCTCCTCTCATTTATTTTAATATGAAATATTTTTCAGAGAGAAAAATAATTAAAACCAAAAATCCTCGTTTTATTATTTGATAAAAAATCAAATATGAAAAACCGGGAAAATCCCCAGCTCTCTCCGAGGGTCCTTGAGTTGCTTAGGATTTATCGAGGATTTGCCAAAGTGCAATAAAATATGCTATGCAATGATGATCTAATGTATAACATTCCAAATTGGAAATTTGGGATGTTACATGATGTAGAAAAGATCTATTCATGTAGGAATAGACCCCATCTTGTTATCCTTAATAGCAATGATACATGCGTGCCTCGCTGCCCCTTCTGTCACTGGGGGAGGACACGACAATATTGAACCCATCACAAAGCACCTTTTCCCATTGCAAGAAAAATCAATCTAGTTGGCCTAACTAAACCAAAGATTTAGAGAAGACATAAGAGGCGATAAATAATCATGCATATAAGAGATCAAAGAAGACTCAAATAATATTCATGGATAAAAATCTGATCATAAACTAGAACTTCATCCGATCCGAACAAACACACCGCAAAAAGTCATTACATCAAATAGATCTCCAAGAGACCATTGTATGGAGAGTGAAAAATAGAGAAGAAACCATCTAGCTACTTCCTACAAACTCACGCATCATGAGAGGAGCACCAATGACGATGATGAACCCCTCCATGATCGTGTTCCCCTCCGGCAAGGTGCTAGAATAGGGCTCTAGATTGGATCTCGTGGTTCTGGAACTTGCGGCGGATGGAATTATGTTTGGTCGACTCCCCTAGGGTTTCTGGAATATTTGGGTATTTATAGAGCTGAGAGGCGGTGGAGGAGACCCCCATGGGCCCCACATCCCATCAGGGCGCGCCAGGGGCCTCTGTCGCGCCCTGGTGTCTTGTGGCAGGCCTCCCCCAAATGCTTCCTTGGCTACCAAGTTGTCTTCTCGTCCAAAAAAATCTACAAAAAGTTTTGCTGCGTTTGGACTCCGTTTGGTAGGGATCTTTTGTGAAGTAAAAAAGAAGCAAAAAACAACAACTGTCACTGGGCACTATGTCAATAGGTTAGTCCCCAAAAATGATATAAAGTTGCTATAAAATGATTATAAAACATCCAAGAATGATAATATAACAGCATGGAACAATCAAATATTATAGATATGTTGGACACGTATCAGCACCCCCAAGCTTAATTCCTGCTCGTCCTCGAGTAGGTAAATGATAAAAACGGAATTTGTGATGCGGAATGCAGCCTAACATGTTCATCACATATTATTTTCTTTACTAGCTTCGATATTTGTACTTTTATATGTGAAAGTGCGTTATATCGACTAGAGGGGGGGGGTGAATAGGCGATTTTTATGAATTCTTCACTGAGGAATTTGCGGGTGAGGAAATTCCTTAGCGAAGAACTACTTGCAGCAGAATAAGTACTCAAAAGTAAACATAACAGAATACAAGCATGGTCATCATGATGAAATGAAGACAAGCACAGAGTACAGAAAGCGTAAACACAAGATAACACAGGATGAAGACAAACAGACTGAAGAAACTGAACTGAGGAAATTGAGAAAGTCTTCAGTCAAAGTCTTCAAACACAGATATGAACAAGTGCACAACACAGTTATGAGGAAATAAAAGAGTTGAGGAAATAGAACCAGTACGCTTGGTGAAGACAATGATTTGGTAGACCAGTTCAAACTGCTGTCTCAGTTGTACGTCTGGTTGGAGCGGCTAGGTATTTAAACCTGAGGACACACAGTCCTCACCGTATTCTCCTTGAGCTAAGGTCACACAGACCTCGCCCAATCACTCGTGGTAAGTCTTCAGGTGACTTCCAAACCTTCACAGACTCGGTCACTCGGTGATCCACAATTCCTCTTGGATGCTCTAGACCATGACGCCTAACCGTCTAGAAGAAGCAGAGTCTTCAAAGGTAACAAGCGTCGGATCTACACAAGATCAATCTCTTCAGTGATGCTCAATCACTTTGGGTTTGTAGGTGTTTGGGTTTGGGTTTTCCTCACTTGATGATTTTCACTCAAAGTCCTCGGAGGATGGGATGCTCTCAAATGACAAGTGTCAGTTTCTCTCGGAGTAGCCAACCAGCTGGTGGTTGTAGGGGGCGGCTATTTATAGCCTAGGGAGCAGCCTGACATGATAAGACATAAATGCCCTTCAATATATGACCGTTAGGTGGGTAGATATTTTGGGACAGCTGGCGCGTAGCACAACAACGGTCGGATATTTGAGGCTCAAATTCCTCAGGGCTATCATGTTCCTCACTATGTAGGCAACCTACACTGGCGAATTCCTAACTCCTCAGTCAGAAGAACTTCGTCTCTATCACTGAAGAATATGACTGAACTGTATGAGATTTCCAATGGCTTCACTCGAAGGGATTGGTAGGTGTAGGATTTTGAGTTGAGCATCACTTGGAAATTTTTCCTTAGTATTTCCTCGACCCCCTATAACAGTACGGTGTTTCCTATGACTCAAGAAAGAGAAAATGAAACTACGAAAACAAAAGTCTTCACGCTTCATGTTCCTCGAATGGATACCTAGTCTTCAAGGTCACACCAATTTCTTCACTTTCAAAGTCTTCAGAAAGTCTTCAGAAATCCAAAGTCTTCAGTCAAAAAACTTCATTTTTAGGGGTCGACTTTCTCTGTAAGTATCAAACTCCTCATAGACTTATAGACCTGTGTACACTCATAAACACATTAGTCCCTTAACCTATAAGTCTTTAATACACCAAAATCACTAAGGGGCACTAGATGCACTTACAATCTCCCCCTTTTTGGTGATTGATGACAATATAGGTTAAGTTTTCAACAGAAATAAACATATGAAGTGTAAATACTGAGATTGAGGAATTTGATTGCAAGATATAGAAGAACTCCCCCTGAAGATGTGCATAGTGAGGAATTTGCTTTTGAAGCAATGCACACTTGACGAGTAGAATCATGGAGATCTCCCCCTATATCTTGTAATTCAGACACGCATTTGACATATAGTATGAAGAATTTGAAATGCATGATGAAATATGGTGACTGATGTAATTCAGCACGCATGCATTAATATTAATGAGGAATAAGCATGCAGAAAAACACATCAAAAGGATTAGGCCACCATAGAGTTTAAGTTACAACTCGATCCAGCAAAATCATCAGAAGAACGAGAGTTATAACTTGACAGAAAAGCGCCCATATAAGAATATCAGATAGACCCACTTGAAGACTAACTCAAATTTCTCCCCCTTTGTCATCGAATGACCAAAAGGATCGAATGAGGACTAAACGCCCCTGAAGAATATCATGTTGATGGAGGAGCGCCAGCGTTGTTGGGGTCGTTTGTTGTTGTAGGGCCTGCCGTAGTGTCGTCCAAGTCTTCATGTTCGTCGGTTTCGCGCGATGAAGAATATGAGATGGCCACCAAGGAAGGAACCTTGAACTTCTTGTATTTCTTTGGTGGAGGTGCAGACCAGTCAAAGTGCTCCTTGAGACCCATTTGCTTCAGATCTTCTTCACCATACAGATAAGATAAGATAGCCCAGGTGCGACCAAAGACTTCATGGAGGTAGTAATGGTTTTTCTTCACTGCATTATGTGTAGCAGTCATGTTGTGAAGAATGGAACCAAACTTACACTTAACCCATTTATGGTTTCGATCCACCTTCTGGTGAAGACTAAGAAGCAGCTCACGGTCAGTCATCACTCTTGGAGCTGTGGCTTGAGGATTTGGCTTGGATGCATGGGCAGCAGAATCATGAGTGGCAGAGTCGTCATTGGTGGAATAAGATGGAGCTTTGCGAAACTGACCATCCAATGGACGAATGCCTTCATCAATGACAGCAGGTGCTTTGCCCTTTTCATCAGCTGAGGAATAAGTCCGCTTGAGGACTTCAATTGGGGGCAAGTAGCTGAGGTGATTCTGAAAATCAGCTTTGTAGTTGAGTGAAGACCTTGTTCTGAGGAATCTCATAATCCAAGGAGCATAAGGCTTCAACTCAAACGGAGAGAGTGCGACATTGGGCAGAGTCCTCATGAAGAAATCATGATAGTTGACAGGGATGCCATGCATGATGTTGAATAGCAGATTCTTCATGATGCCAACGACTTCTTCATCAGATGAGTCGTGGCCCTTGATAGGACTCATTCTCTTCGTAGAATGCGATAGACTGTTCTGAGCACATATAGCAATTCCATCACGAGGAATTTGGTCCTTGGTGCTTGACCGGGCTTCAGAGGCTTCATAAGTACTTGCATATAATGGGCAGTGAGTTCAGGCTCTTGGTACAGACAACGAGCACCTTCAAGGGGAGGACTGATTGGCAGGGCGTGAAGTAATTCAGAGGCCGGTGCTTTGAAATGAGTGTTTTCGGTCATCCAGTCCAAAACCCAAGAGTTCACATCGTCAGCATGTCCTGTGATGTGCAGCGTTGCGTAGAATTGAAGAATAAGTTCTTCATTCCAATCAACAATATCAGAGCAAAAGTTGAGGAGGCCTGCATCATGAAGCACACTGAGGACAGGGGTGAAGCAAGGCAGTGATTCCATGTCCACGTGAGGAATATGCTCATGGTCGAAGACTTTATCCTTGTTGAAGAGCAGTGAAGAATAGAAATTGGCCTGGCTGGCAGTCCAGAAGCTTCCTTCTAAGACGAGCAGAGTCATATGGGTTGAAGTCAGTGGAGAAAACATGCTCGTCGAAGAAGTCATCAGCCTTGGATTTCTGCTTCTTCGAGAATGGATCCTTTGGCTTGGGCTGAGGAGTATCAGTCAATTGCATTACTACCTCAGGAATTGCAATCTCAGGTTCCACAGGCTGAGGAATTTCAGCTTCTTCTGCAGTGGCAGCCTGGGTCTTCAATTCTTCATTTATATTTTCTTTAGCACTAGTGGCTGGAATCTCTTCATGTACAGAAGGAGGTGCACAAGGTTCTTCAGATCCCATTTGTACTTCAGTGTTGACAGGGGACTGAGGATTTGTTGAAGTGGTGTGAACAGAGGAGAGTTGGGGTGCTGACTTTCCCAAAAGTCATCATTCAGCACTGGTGTTGTACACCCAATGTCTACATCTTCATCTTCTTCTTTTTCTTCAACGCCGGCCTCTTCAGCAGTGAACTGAGGCATGGGCGATGAGACTTGTGGGGTTGAAGGGATTGCATCCGCTTCAATTTCTTCATCCAACTGCTCTGACGAAGCAGCAGAAGGAATGTCATCATCAAATTCACTTGGAATCACATATTCTTCATCAAAAGGAACAAGGTCCTTTGATGGCATGGAGGAGACTGGAACAACATCAATTGGATTTGCAAAAGAGCTGGTCAATGGCTTCATCTTCTTCGGAGCTGAGGAATCTGATGAAGTTGATGCCTTCCTTTTCTTCACTGCTGCACGCTCTGCAGCCTTGGTCTTCTTCACATCTGATGCAGATGGAAGGATCGGAGTTGGTGTAGGCGTAGGAGGAGCAGAGGAATTTGATTCAAATTCTTCAGGCACAACTGACGCAGTTGCCCTGACTTCTTCAGTTTCTTCAGGCGCAACACTAGTGGTTGCCCTGGCAATTTCTTCAGCGGCTGGAATGCGGTCATCAGCCCTGGTACTTTGAGTTTCTTCAGCAGCTTGAATATCATCAGCGGTGCTGGCATTTTCTTCAGTCGGCTGAGCAGATGCTTCAGCCTGAGGATTTTCTTGTTGCGTTGGGGCTGCAACATTGGAAGTGAACTTTTCAGTCAAATTCACAAACCTGACTTTGGCTCCAAGCCAGTCAGCGCGGTATACGTCGAATTCATCACTAAGCTTCTTGATCTCAGATTGAATAGTGACAAGTTCTTCAGTTGTCATAGAGACAACGTTTTTCTTCAGGAAGCGCTCCTTCTTGTACTGCGCTTTCTTGATCTTCCTGACCTTTTCAAGTTTCCATTTTTCTTCTTGGATGAAGGCAATCAGCATATCACTTTGGCTAGGAGTCAGCTTGAAATCAGGCATAGGAGTGTTGGGGTCCTTGTGCCAGAGATCAATGTAATCAAGGATCAACTTTGGATCCAAAAGTAGAGGCACATTTGTGCCTTTGGCTCTAGCGGCCTTGAGCTGCCTATCTCTGTTGATTTCGGCAAGTTCCTCATCATCAGCTTCATCTTCATCAGACGGCACTTGGAAAGCGACCTGCTTCTTGTGGGGACTTGGGCGAGAGCCTCGTCCAGCAGTGGTCTTTGTCTTCAGCAGAGAGGGTCCAGTTGAAGAATTTGGTGCAGCTGAGGAACTAGCAGAAGCTCCTGAGGCAATAGAGATGCCTGTTGTCCTTTGGCACGTGGCGAGATGCACAGGTGCTGAGGATTTGGATGGAGTAGCTGAGGACTTTGGCGGAGGAGCGGGAGCAGTTTGAGGAGTTGGCCGTGAGGGCTTTGAAGAATCTGGCCGTGAGGGCATTGCTGAGGAACTTGGCTGTGAGGGCATTGAGGGTGAAGCACTTTGCTTATGAGCAGGCTTCTTTGCCAGGGCCTTCTTCGGCTTGCTTGCAGAGGCCTCAGCAGTGGCAGCAACAGTAGCAGAGTCTTCATTAAATTTCCTCACTGCTTCTCTTGCATGTTTGGCCAGTTTGGCCTGGCGCTTGGCCCATTCGTCAGGATAGTCCTCACCGTGCTTTAGGCTGGTGGGATCTGATACTTGGCCAGGTGCCAATGGAGGTCTTGGGCATGGAGGATTTAGAGCAAATTTCTTCATATACTTGGGAGTAACATACCTGTACTCCCTCCACTCCCTTGCCCATCTCCTCTCTATTCTTTGGATGCGCACCTTGCGCTGATTTTTGTCCTCCTTGCCAAACTTGGCCTCATCAGGAGTGCAATAATCCTTGTATATGTCATCAGGGATCTCAAAGGGAGTATTGACCTCAGGCCTCTTTCCTCCTTTTTGTGGCTTCTTTCCATCAGCCATTTTCTTCAGCTGAGGAATATGAGCAACTGGATTTTCTGAAGATGTGTGCAACTTTTCTTCGAGGAACGCTGCAAATGAGTTAAGTTGATGAGAACCTAGTGATTCAGCAGCGGACATGAGTACCTGTGAACAGAGTATAGTTGCGAGGAATTTGGAGAGGTCATATGCGTTCTCAAAAAGTTTTGCAAAAAGGAACAAGTTTGAGGAATTTGACCAGATGAGTCTTGAAGAATTTCACTAAGCGTTCTTTGTCTTAGGTTCCAGAGTTGTACAGATAAAAAAAATCCACACAATTGAGGAATCATGAAGAACAGTATTGCTTAGAGAAACGAATCAAGAACAGATGACATGTGAGGTGTTTTAGTGTGTGAGGGTTTGAAGAAAAACACCTTTGAAGATTTTGTAGAAATCATTTGAATCAAAGAGGGCAGTAAAATTAACTTTTAATTACCCTGAATGAAGAACACGACGAACTGGGAAATGTAGATGTGAAGTTCGTCAGTTCAGATCTTCCACGCCCTAACTCGGCTGAGGAAGACAGCTACGGCGGTGGCGGAGTGAAGAAATCCACAGCCGGCGCGAGTACGACGGCGATGAGGTCGAGGCAGTGAAGTTCTTCCTCACCAGCGACGATGAAGTAGCGGCGGTGCTAGGGTTTGAGAAGCTTGACCTGGAGTGAGGTCGAGCGGAGTAAAAGAGAAGTGAGGAAGGGGAGGGGTATTTATAGCCACGGTGAAAAACTGTTCGCCTGAAGAAATTGGACGAACGTGCTCCTGACCTTTCTCATTCGCTTGACATGTGTCACCCACGTACTAAGAGGTGACGATCGTGTGAGATCGTGGGTGAATAGATAAGTGTTATCGTGGAATGTGGAACGGTTTGAGCGGCAAAGCTGAAAATTTAGATAAGATAAGTTAAACATTCCGTTTGCAAATTCTTCAGCTGACACGGACACAGTAAAGATTTTGAACGAGTTTCAAATAGAACGCACATGAAGAATTTGTGAATGGACTGGGTTGAGTTTAGCATAGAGGGGGAAGGGTCCGATCACATTCACTTAGTAGAAAAAGCAACTTGAAGAAATAGCAATAAGTGAATGCTGTAGAGGACATAAAATCATATATATAAATATAGCCAATGAAAAAAAACGACGGAAACAGTGAAGACAATGTAAAGTTGAAGCAAATGAACAACTGAGGAACTTTAAAAATGAAGAAAAACTCGAATTGAAGATTTTCAACTTTTGGTGGTGGCGTGACCCACCATATAAGAATGATGATTTCGGACACCGCGTACAATTGTCGTAGGGCTCTGAGAATCAAATTCTTCATTAATTTCTTCACACTTAGAGTGTTATTCTTCATTGATTGAAGAAAAACTTTACTTCATGTGTTGCACATCTAAGTCATCAATTTTGCATAAGTGTTAGGATGAGTGTCCTTTTCAAAGAACATTCGAAGATTCTAAGATATTTAGCTCACACCGCATCTTGCTAAATCTCTTCTCATCCAAGGGCTTTGTGAAGATATCGGCTAGCTGTTCTTTAGTCTTCACATGCTCAATAGAAATGTCGCCCTTCAACACATGATCACGAAGAAAATGATGACGAATCTAAATGTGCTTTGTCTTCGAGTGCTGAACTGGGTTGTGAGCAATCTTGATGGCACTCTCATTGTCACAGTAGAGAGGCACATTCTTCACGTTGACTCCGTAGTCCTGGAGAGTTTGCTTCATCCACAGCAATTGAGCACAGCAAGAACCAGCAACAATGTACTCAGCTTCAGCAGTAGACAGTGATACACAGTTCTGTTTCTTCAAGGACCAACAGACCAAAGATCGTCCGAGGGAATGGCATGTGCCAGATGTTGACTTGCGGTCCACACGATCACCAGCATAGTCAGAGTCTGAATATCCAATGAGATCAAAAGCCGAGCCCTTTGGGTACCATAATCCAAGTGTTGGTGTGTGAGCTAGATATCGAAGAATATGCTTCACAGCCTTATGGTGTGATTCCTTCGGTGTAGCTTGAAATCGGGCACACATGCAAACACTAAGCATAATGTCTGGCCTAGATGCACATAAGTACAATAAAGAGCCAATCATGGAGCGGTATACCTTTTGATCGAAGTCAATACCATTTTCATCAGTGCATAAATGGCCATTTGTGGGCATTGGAATTTTGACCCCTTTGCAATCTTGCATGCCGAATTTCCTCAGTACATCCTTGAGGTATTTCTCCTGAGATATGAATATGCCATTGCGCTGTTGACGAATTTGAAGACCTAAGAAGAATTTCAATTCTCCCATCATAGACATTTCATATTCCTCTCTCATCATATAACCAAATTCGTCAGTGTATCGTTGGTCAGTACAGCCAAAGATAATATCATCAACATAAATTTGGCACACAAACAATTCACCATCATAAGATTTAGTGAAAAGAGTAGGGTCAAGTGAACGGGGTTTGCAGCATTTCTTCATAAGGAATTCCTTCAAAGTATCATACCACGCCCGAGGGGCCTGCTTGAGGCCATAGAGGGCCTTATTGAGTCTGAAGACTTTGTCAGGATGCTTTGGATCTTCAAACCTGGGGGTTGAGCAACATATACTTCTTCCTCAAGCTTACCATTGAGGAATGCACTTTTCACATCCATTTGATATAAAGTGATATCATGATGGTTAGCATAAGCAAATAATATGCGAATAGCCTCAAGTCTAGCAATAGGTGCAAAAGTTTCATCGAAATCAATTCCTTCAACCTGTGTGTAGCCTTGAGCTACAAGCCGTGCCTTATTCCTCACCACAAGGCCATTTTCATCTTGCTTGTTGCGGTAGATCCACTTTGTGCCAATGATATTGTGCTTGCGAGGATCTGGATGTTTGACCAGTTCCCAGACGTTGTTGAGCTCGAACTGATGTAATTCTTCTTGCATAGCTTGAATCCACTCAGGCTCCAGAAATGCTTCATCTACCTTAGTGGGCTCTGTGATAGAGGCAAAAGCAAAGTGCCCAAAAAAGTTAGACAAATGTGAAGCTCTTGAGCGTGTGAGAGGACCTGGTGCTTCAATGTCATCGATGATTCTCTCAATTTGCACTTCGTTTGCAACGCAAGGATGAGCTGGTTGTCGTTGAGGAATTTGATCGATATTTTCTTCAGCTCCATTTTCTTCAGGTGCATTAGCTCGACGTTCTTCACGGTCTGGAATGAATTCTTCAGCAGATTCTTCGGTCGGAATGACATCCTCAGTAGCCTTGAACTTGATAGTTTCCTCAGGTGCTTGTTCATCTATCACAGAAGGTAGGTGCTCCTTTTGCGAGCCATTAGTTTCATCGAACCGCACATCTACAATTTCAACAACTTTGTGATGAACATTGTTGAAGACTCTATAGGTGTGCGAGTCCTTTCCGTAACCAAGCATGAAACCTTCATGTGCTTTCGGTGCAAATTTAGAGTTGCGATGAGGATCTCTAATCCAACATTTAGCACCGAAGACTTTGAAATAACTCACATTGGGTTTCTTGTCAGTGAGGAGTTCATAAGCAGTCTTCTTGAAGAATTTGTGAAGATATACCCTGTTGATGATGTGGTAAGCAGTATCAATTGCCTCAATCCAGAAACAACGAGGCGTCTTGTATTCATCAAGCATAGTGCGAGCCATCTCAACAAGAGTCTTGTTCTTGCGCTCCACGACGCCATTCTGCTGAGGAGTGTAAGGAGCAGATAACTCATGAGTAATACCAAGTTCATCAAGCTAGTCATCAAGACCAGAATTCTTGAACTCAGTTCCATTATCACTTCTAATGTGCTTGATGTATTTACTCATAATTCTGGTCTTGATGACTATCTTGATGAACTTGGTATTACTCATGAGTTATCTGCTCCTTATACTCCTCAGCAGAATGGCGTCGTGGAGCGCAAGAATAGGAGTCTTGTTGAGATGGCTCGCACTATGCTTGATGAGTACAAGACGCCTCATCGCTTATGGATTGAGGAAATTGGTACTGCTTGCCACATCATCAACAGGGTATATCTTCACAAATTCTTCAAGAAGACTGCTTATGAACTCCTCACTGACAAGAAACCCAATGTGAGTTATTTCAAAGTCTTCGGTGCTAAATGTTGGATTAGAGATCCTCATCACAACTCTAAATTTGCACCGAAAGCACATGAGGGTTTTATGCTTGGTTACGGAAAGGACTCGCACACCTACAGAGTCGTCAACAATGTTCACCACAAGGTTGTTGAAACTGTAGATGTGCGGTTCAATGAAACTAATGGCTCGCAAAGAGAGCACCTACCTTCTGTGGTAGATGAACCAGCACCTGAGGAAACTATCAAGTGCAAGGCTACTGAGGATGTCATTCCTACCGAAGAAACTGCTGAAGAATTCATTCCAGAATGTGAAGAACGTCGAGCCAATTCACCTGAAGAAAATGGTGCTGAAGAAAATGCTGATCAAATTCCTTGACGACAACCAGCTCATCCTCGCGTTGCAAACGAAGTGCAAATTGAGAAAATCATCGATGACATTGAAGCACCAGGTCCTCTCACACGCTCAAGAGCTTCAAATTTATCTAAATTTCGTGGGCATTTTGCTTTTGTCTCTATCTCAGAGCCCACTAAGGTAGATGAAGCATTCTGGAGCCTGAGTGGATTCAAGCTATGCAAGAAGAATTACATCAATTCGAGCTCAACAACGTCTGGGAACTGGTCAAACGTCCAGATCCTCGCAAGCACAATATCATTGGCACAAAGTGGATCTACCGCAACAAGCAAGGTGAAAATGGCCTTGTTGTGAGGAATAAGGCACGGCTTGTAGCTCAAGGCTACACACAGGTTGAAGGAATTGATTTCGATGAAACTTTTGCACCTATTGCTAGACTTGAGGCTATTCGCATATTACTTGCTTATGCTAACCATCATGATATCACTTTATATCAAATGGATGTGAAAAGTGCATTCCTCAATGGTAAGCTTGAGGAAGAAGTATATGTTGCTCAACCCCCAGGTTTTGAAGATCCAAAGCATCTTGACAAAGTCTTCAGACTCAATAAGGCCCTCTATGGCCTCAAGCAGGCCCCTCGGGCATGGTATGATACTTTGAAGGAATTCCTCATGAAGAAAGGCTTCAAACCCGGTTCACTTGATCCTACCCTTTTCACTAAATCCTATGATGGTGAATTGTTTGTGTGCCAAATATATGTTGATGATATTATCTTTGGTTGTACTGACCAACGTTACACTAACGAATTTGGTTATATGATGAGAGAGGAATATGAAATGTCTATGATGGGAGAATTGAAATTCTTCAGGTCTTCAAATTCATCAACAGCGCAATGGCATATTCATATCTCAGGAGAAATACCTCAAGGATGTACGGAGGAAATTCGGCATGCAAGATTGCAAAGGGGTCAAAATTCCTATGCCCACAAATGGCCATCTATGCACTGATGAAAATGGTATTGACTTCGATAAAAAGGTATACCGCTCCATGATTGGTTCTTTATTGTACTTATGTGCATCTAGGCCAGATATTATGCTTAGTGTTTGCATGTGTGCCCGATTTCAAGCTACACCGAAGCAATCACACCATAAGGCTGTGAAGCATATTCTTCGATATCTAGCTCACACACCAACACTTGGATTATGGTACCCCAAGGGCTCGGCTTTTGATCTCATTGGATTTTCAGGCTCTGACTATGCTGGTGATTGTGTGGACCGCAAGTCAACATCTGTCACATGCCATTTCCTCGGACGATCTTTGGTCTGTTGGTCCTCGAAGAAACAGAACTGCGTATCACTGTCTACTGCTGAAGCTGAGTACATTGATGCTGGTTCTCTCTGTGCTCAATTGCTGTGGATGAAGCAAACTCTCAATGACTACGGCGTCAACGTGAAGAATGTGCCTCTCTACTGTGACAATGAGAGTGCCATCAAGGTTTCTCACAACCCAGTTCAGCACTCGAAGACAAAGCACATTCAGATTCGTCATCATTTTCTTCGTGATCATGTGTTGAAGGGCGACATTTCTATTGAGCATGTGAAGACTGAAGAACAGCTAGTCGATATCTTCACAAAGCCCTTGGATGAGAAGAGATTTAGCAAGTTGCGGTGTGAGCTAAATATCTTAGAATCTTCGAATGTTCTTTGAAAAGGACACTCATCCTAACACTTATGCAAAATTGATGACTTAGATGTGCAACACATGAAGTAAAGTTTTTCTTCAATCAATGAAGAATAACACTCGAACACTAAAAAAATACGCTTCCGTGATGATATGTGTTTGTCACAGTAGGTCGTGTTTTTTGTCATGCATGTACATCCATGACAAATTTATGACAGAATCAAGATAGTCATACCTGTGCTGTCGTAGATGTGTTCCATGACATTACCGAAATTATCATCATGGAAGTGTCCACTTCCATGACGATAAATCGCGCGTCACAGAAGTGCTTTCGTCAAGGGTGACCGACACGTGGCATCCACCGTAACGGAACGCCGGTAAGCTATCGGGTCGGGTTTTGCATCCGATAACCCGTTAACAGCCCCGACCAATGGGGATTTTCCACGTATAAAATCATCATTGGCTGGAGGAAACACGTGTTGGCTCACCGTTGGGACGGATGTCATCCGCTCATTGGACCGAAGGCACCTATGATACGACGACACATGGCACGGCCCAACAGAGGCCCATTCCTGTGAAAAGGCCAACCTGTTTGACTTGGTCAAAAGGTGGCGGGCCGGCCCACGGAAAGCCTGTTAACGGCCTGTTCGCATATAGCCCATTTACAGCCCTCTAACCCAGGGCCCGTTACGCCCTATCCGAATTAGGCCCAATAGCGTCATCTGGGCCGTCCAATATGATTCAGCCCGTTTTAACTTCCGGCCCATGTGTGGCCCATGACTTCTTTCGGCCCATATGAGGACCTTTGTAACTCTTGGCCCATTAACGACCCATGGTGAAACTGGCCCGTAATGAACAGTGTATCACTTTATACCCATTAACGTCCCGTTATTCCATTGGGCCGTTTCCAGCCCAAGTTATCTTTCGGCCTTCTCAGGGCCCATTGATTCTTGGGCTCATTTGCAGCATTCGGTTACATACGGCCCGTTACTATCATTTTCTGCTTGTGGGCCAAATTCAGCCCGTCGTTACAGTCGGCCCGTTTGCGGACCGTTAATACGTTGGGCTGTTTTCATGTCAAAAAAAACCCGTTGGGCTATTTTCATAGAGTTATCAAATACGGCCTATTAACGGCCCATTATGGTCCACGAATAGTACGGCCCATGATTGGCGAAATGATGATACGCCCCATAGAAGGCCCATGGATCCTACGGCCCGTATGAGGCCCATGGATTGTACGGCCCGTAGAAGGCCCATGGATCGTACGACCCGTAGAAGGCCCATGGACCCTACGGCCCGTAGAAGGCCCATGGACTCTAAGGCCCGTATAGAAGGCCGATGGATCCTATGGCCGGACGAAGGCCCATGGATCATACAGCCTGCAGGAGGCCCATGGTTACAACAGTCCGTGTGTTGCCATGATTATTTTGGCCTAGTTACCAAAAATAGGCTATTGTGGCCACTAGAAAAAACAGAAAAAGAACTGCAGTGACTACAAGCAAACAACTAAACAAGACAATAAGGAAATAAATAAGCAAGCAATTAACGCTAGCCTATTACCGCTATTACACATATTACATCCACTGGGCATGAAAGTTCGCCACCAGTGCAAATATAGGGAACAAAGCAGCACATTACATACACTGGCCGTCAAAATTGGCCACCAGTGCAAATAAACGCGGCAGCAAAACAAGAGCATAACTGAAACAACTTCAGAAGAGCTCAAGAAACGTTATCCTGGGTATCCACCATGCTGGCAATAAGCTTAGCAAGCTGATTAGCTTTGTCCTGTTTGGCGCTAAAATCCTCCAACGCTTGCTGTTGCACCAGAAAGTATGCATCTGAATGCTCGAGGTACTTCCGCAGTCCTTCCGCTTCTTGTCGCAGCACAACTGATCGATGTCTTTCAGCTTGTAGTTGAGACTCAAGAAACCGAACTGATTCAGACAGTGAGTTTGAATAGCTTGTGCAAGCGGTAGTGGCCAGTAACTCGAACACTAAACCAAGACAGGACTTTGGGGTTGTCTCGCTGTCTTCAAGATAGTCTTCCTTAGCTGTTTTATCAGCTTTGTTGGAGACCAACAGGGATGTGTCACTATCCTGAACCTTATCTGCATTACTTCCTTCACCATTTCTTAATAAGGCACTCTTCCCCAATATTCTGTCAGCATTCTAAAAGAAGAAACAAGCAGACACATAACAAGTTTAGCATGTACTAGTATATGAAACTCATTTCGGTGAACCAGTTCATTAGTAAGGTGGACAGGATTAAACTACCAAGTCTTCTATTGCCAAGTACTAGTTCATAATAAAAGCATCAAACAAACATATATCTATGTCCTATGGTCACTACATTGTCTTGCCAAATCAAAATAGAGACACGGTTCAAATCATATTAGTTCAAGACAAAGCAGCAGTGAAACAATACAAAGCGTGGGAAACTACACGGCACAACAAGATTTCAGATGGGTACCACGGGTCTACATGTACAACAACACTATTGGCTCTGTTGTGATGCTAGTAATGTGCATGATATGAAAGTCAACTGTATACACAATTGAAATTGAAATCAACAGAGCTATTGATAAGAGCAAACCTGTTAAAGAAACATGCGTGAACATACCTGCTGTGCCATTGGAGTTTCGATTGGATCCTTCAATTTAAAAATAAGCTTGTATGAGTAAATACAGTGATACAAGAGCAAAGCAATCATAGTTAAAAAAAGGCGCGCCTAAGCGAGCGCTTAAGCGCGCCTAGGCTCTAGGTGTTGGCAAAACGCATTGCGCATAACTACGCATAACTGTGCATAAGCATGCGCTTTGGTCAGTAAAGCGCAAGGCGGTGGCAAAACGCACAATTAACGCCTAGCGCTTTTTTGAACTATGATAGCAATGGAATCTTAAATTAGAACAGTTGTTCTTCAGGTTTAGGCACTTGTTCTACATGAACAGAGTACAGTAAGACGCAAGAATATAATACTTAAAAATAGAAAATGAGCTCATAGACCTTACCACATTCTTGGTTCGGGACCAGTACAGAACAAGGCGTTCCCCGTCATCGTCCAGTAAATGTGTCTCAGGAGAACGTAAGGGAATTTGATGAGTTTCTTTGCCGGTGAAGTACATTTTCTTCAGGTAATTCCGATACTGCCACCAAACATTCTTGAAGATAGCAGAGGTATTAGCACAGGTTACCTCATCCTGAGTTTCCAAATTGGTCCTTCTCTATAGAGAAAAATGAAAAAAATTGTTGTATTATAACCATCATGGAGGTAGGATGTATGGGACGAAACAAAGTAATTGCCATGAATAACATTACTTACACATAACTCCTGGACAAACACCTGCAACTGTCATTTTCCTTCATCTTTAGTATAATATTTCCAAGATGGGAAGATACGCACATACGATTTAACAACATCAAATGCGATAGATGCTAAACTACGACTAGCTGGTTGTGCTTCCTCCACAGGAATAGGCGTACTAACTGGTGGAGTTGGGGTTCGCCGTGATAGTACTGGCCCTTTGGGCACTGGAGCTGCCTTACTAACTGCTCTTGTTTGGGAGCTCTGTGGTGGAGATGGTGCTGTGTCAACAGGAACTGGGTTACTATCGGCTAGGGTTGGGGTTAGATTGGGTGAAGCTGGTTCTCTATCCATCGCAGTAGGGGTACAATCTGCGAGAGTTTGGGTTATGTGTGGTAGGGCTGGTTCTTATGCATGTACAACCGGGGTGCTATCTCCACCAAGAGGTAGCATTGTTTTATTTGAAGACCGTGTTTTTAGTCCGCTAGATACTGGCATCACCCGCTCCAATTCAAATCGCTGATAAACAGGAAACATAGTTGAATGTACAGACATTGTATGAGAGACAGATGCAATAGATAGTGTGGAAAAAAGAGGGCATGAAATAGTTGACATGTATATTGTTTAACTAAAACGGATAGCATGACATAATTTCACATATATGATGTCTATCTAAACTGGATAGCATAGCATAACATAATTCAAAGATATGATGAATAACTAAACAGTATCGCATGACATAATTCACCTACATGTTATCTAAGTAATCAGGATCGCATCATTTAATTCACATATGTGATTTATATGCTAAACAGAGGGCATTCGATATGATGTCTGAACTAAGAACATGGTGTTGAATATTGTGTATATGATGTCTAAACTATGCAATGCAAGACACCGTATGCATGATATGAGCAGTATAACCGTGCCAAGTTAGAGCATACACCTCAGTGGGGGAATAGGACTGGTCATCTGTCTCTGAATCCATCTCTGAGAAGCTATCGGGACCCAACAAGAGATCTGCTTCGACAGGTAGCACTGTCTGCTCTGAAGGCCTTGTTTTCACTCCAGATTTTTCCATCTCCCACCCAAATGGCTGATTCACAGGAAGAGTAGTTTAATGTACAAACATTGTCAACAAATGGAAATGTAATGAAGAAAAGGATGGGCAAGATATCATTCAAATATATGATGCCTGGTTAAACAGGATGGCATTGCACATTTCACATATATTATGGCTGGCTAAAAGACATGAGACTGCATAATTCCCATATATGATATAGAAACTAAACAGGTGGCATTACAGAACATGTCTAAACTAAGCAGATGACATATATGATGTCAAAAGTAGGCACTACAAGGCAACATATGCATGATATGACTAACATCATCATGCCAAGGTAGAGAAAACACCTTGGGGGGTAAATAGAAGTAGTCAACGATGTCTGAATCCGCCTCAGAACAGATATCTTCCTCTGGATTACAATCTGGAGAGGGGTGGGGAGGGTTTGCCATTGAACCCACCATGGAGCGATGTCTGCATGACATTGTATTGCCGCGCAAAACTCTTCTCTTTTTCTCTACATGTTCAGCATGACTGTGTACAATATCTGACATGCATACGAAAATAATATGGTGAGATTATGTAAGGAGAGCATGCAGAAATTTAGAGTGATGGTAACAACCAGTGGATCGACGTTTTTCCGTTGAACCAAAATAGCCCTAATGGATCGACGTGAATGTATAGTAATATGTGATGCAACAAGTGTACAACCTCTTTGCCGTAGCTGTCTCGACCTCAGCATCATTGGGTTGGTCGCTGAAGCAGTTGAGGCAGAGGTGGCTGTCGGAGGTGTGGAGGAAGATCTGAGGAATCTGTAGACGGCGTCCAGGGCACTGCTCTGTTGTGATGGATCGTTCTGTCGTTGGAGCAGCTCCGGTGAGCCGTAAGACGTCAAGGCTGAAGCAGCACAAGACAGACATCGTCAATCTCAAGTGGGATTCTAATAGAATCTCCAATAGATGATGTAAAATGGATGTAAAATTAACATCACCAAAAACCACCTGACTACAACAGATGAGGTAAAAACTGTTGACTCTGAACTTAACTGTCGAAAGTGAAATTTACTATGGAATCTGAATGCTACTGTCGAAACTGAATGCAATGGTAGCAGAGAGGCACTTGACATGTAGTTTAGGGAGGGCCTGCAGTTCATCTTCAACCTGCACCCCCTGAGCCGCCAGCCACCACCGGCCGAACCGCCGGCCCCAGCACCGCCTCGCCGCCCCGAAACAAGTCGCCACCGCCGCCCCGGCCAGCCCTCTAGGCCCCCCGCCCCCACCCTGAACCCTAAGATAGATAGTGGGGTACCTCTCCGGCGAGCCCCCGTCCCCGCTGTGGGTGGTTCTTCCTTAACTCCGGCGAGCCCCCCAACCCCTGAAAATCGACTGACCCAAAAGTCGATTCAGTCGACTGAAGTGTGGCTTAATCAGAGCAGAGCAGCAGCACGAGCGAGGGGGAGAGCAGCAGCAGCAGCTGGGCGAGCGAGCGATCGAGCGAGAGTCGGAGCAGCAGCAGCAGATCCGGCTGGTATGGACACCGCCGCCGAAGGGGCCTCGCACTGGGGGAGAGCCGCCGTGGAGATGTCGCCCGCGGCGCCGGCTTCAAGGTAGCTGCTCCATGGGGGTGCGTGATGGAGCACCGTCGGCGCCTGGAGGTCGAGTTAAGGAGAAGGTGCGATGCGATGAGTGTACAACCTCTTTGGTGGCGCCGAGTAGGCCTCGGCTTCGTCCGAGGAGTCGGTGAGGATGCTGCGGTTCCGATGGAGCAGGTTAAGGCGGCGCTGTGGGGATGGAGCAGCCGCGATAGACGAGGCGATCGTCGGAGCAGCTCCTTGGAGGTGGAGGACGGGGCGGTTGAACCGGCGGGACGGCAAGATGGACGACGCATCCTCATCCGGGGAGGTGCACGAGGGACGTCGAGCTGTTGCGGTGGACGACGTCATCGGGGAAGAGGCTCCGGCTGGGCAGCGGTGATGTGGCATACAGAGGAGGGTGGGGTTCCGCGGCTGGAGCGGAGAGGTTATGGGGGCCTGGGATTTCGAATGGCGAAAAGGGGGCGATGGGAGGGGGTGAAGCATGACTTAGGGACGCGCTTGTCCAAAATGTACGGTGTGTTACAAAAGTACCCCCCACCAATTTGAACTAGCGGCCCTTACGGCTCAGGGTTAGAAGGGGGATTTCGCGTGTCGGGATTTGGCAGCTGGAGGGAGTTTTCGCGTGCGTTGTAATTTCGGGATAGCAAGGCGCGGGTTGTGAAGGCGCCAGTTTTGGGAGCACGATATCTGAATTTTCGGGATATAACAAGACGCGGGTTGAATTTTAGGGACAAGCCTAACGTGTAGTAATATTGTACTTGTACGTACCAAATCAATTCGCACTTCCCTCAACCAAAAAGAAAACGAAAAAAATAAAACTATTCACACCACACAAAGAGAGAGTCTTGCCCCGTTTTACTATACAAATGCTATTCAAAGCTACTCCCTCCTTCCATCTATATAGGGCCTAATGCGTTTTTCGATGCTAACTTTGACCAAATATTAGAGCAATGATATATGACATGCAACTTACACAAAGCACACCGTTAAATTCGTCTGTGAAAGGTTCTTTCAATGATATAATTTTCACATTGTGCATGTCATGTACTATTAATCTTGTCAATAGTCAAAGGCGGTCTCAAAAATCTCATTACGCCCTATATAGATGGAAGGAGGGAGTATGAATCCATGTTATGTCCGATTAAATTTTTTCGCTTGCTGTATAATGCATGTAACCTACTCATACCAACATTTTAGTGCATTCCAAATGTCTATACTACCGCTGCAATTCGAACTAAATTTGAATTCGTTTCTCTATTTCAATAAGAATCTACAATAATGATTGTTGCCAACTTCAACCATCATAGTTTCCTTGCTATCCGCCAGATATAAATCGGACGGCCTGTAATGCAGGATGGCAGGCACACCATCATCAACAACTCCGTTTTTTATAAGAGTAGAGATAAAATATATTAAATGTAGTATAACATGTTCATAACCACACGATGTGTATCATCGTTATATATATTCACACATGCGTCGGTTTGAAACACTATGATAAATTCTTCAAATATCCGAATTCGCTTTTTATAATGAAGTCTATATGATCTCTATTTGTCTTTTACACCCACACAACCCTCTTATCTTTGTAGCTAGCCCTAAGTTTCTCTTGTGCATGCACACGCCCGCATCCCTCTCACCCTCCCTCAGCATTCTCTGGCTCCATCGCGCAAATTCGTCTTTTCACTTTAGGTCGTTCACCCATGGTGTGTGTAGGCCCCCCAGCTCCTTCTTTACGGCACACATCGATCGATATGCCTCTCTAGCCAGGTGTGCCTAGCAAAAACACAAGCTTCCCCTCTTCTCTTGTCACCGTCCATGCCTCACTCCCACCACTCTTTTCATCGTTCTCGTACTCGCACACTCCTCCCCCCTCGATATAGTATGCCTCTCGTACCACCTCCTACATGCATCCCTCTCTCTCTATCCTTCTCCTCGTGCCTCATTTGCTTCTAACACACACATGCATGTATACCGATCGATCTCCCAACATATACCTAGATCGAGTTTAACTACCCCCCATCGATCGACGTACCTCACAAGTTATGTCTCTCCCCTCTCTAACAAAGGGCAATTGATCTTCCTATGTAGTTACGTCTGCTTACCACAACCACATTGTCCCCCCTCATCATTCGTGCATGCCTCCTGACCCGTCTCTCACACGCACATGCACAGACAACAAGCAGCCATCTCCTCTCTTATTGATATTGCGGGCGTGCCCTCCGTTTGTCTAGCAAGCCTATCCCACCATTTGTTAGAAGCAACTCCACTACCACCCCCTCCAACACTCTAGCTCTATCTCTCTCCCAACGTTATTCCTCTCCTGCACATATGCATGGATGCCGATCGATCTCCCTTAATACATGAGGCAGATCGATCTCCTTAATACATGAGGTAGGCCTCTCTCCTCCTCCACACATATACCAGCCATTGTACCTCTATAGTTAATTGGGCCTCCCTCTTCCCCCACCACACACCGATAGTCGAGCGCTGCAGGTAGGTATCCATGCCACAGAGACAAACTGCACATGTCCCATCTCACGTTCCAGTAGGCCAGCCACTCTATATCTTTGACGTGGGCACACACAAATTCGATGGCACTCTTTATCGATCGCGCGCGCGCGCACACACACACACACACATCATCCCTCTCTTCGATTCTATGGACACCTCAAGCCAATGATACCTCCACTCTCTTCTCGTGGATCGCCCCCTCTATATATATGTTATATCGAGGACTCTATTTCACACACATTGCATATGTTACATTTTTTGATTGACCCCCCCCCCCAAAAAAAACTCTCAAGAACCCACACACTATATCTCTCTAGGTTTGTATCTCTCTCACACAACCCCACATAGGTGGTGTACGTATACAAGAAGAGAATAGGAGCACCGTGCACGTACTCACGCTTCGTGCCCAGCCACACCCGCGCGGGTACACGGTGGAGCTCATTTCTTTACGAAATGGCAGCCCACGTGCTAATTTGAACGCATGTAGCGGTTATTTACCTAGGGAGGTCGTGTACCACGCGTGCACGAAACAAAGTTTGACTTGACCCGTTGCCGCGTTATTTTTAAATAAAGTTATAGCGCTCAATGGCACGTACACAGAATATAAAACGATTTTTATGGAGAAAAAGGTAGTCCGCTCACTATATACAATGGAGCCTGCCTGCCTGGTTTGTCGCTCTTCAGAGTAACTCACACAAGGCTGCGGTGGCCTCTCTCTCTCTCTCTCACCATTGGTCACTGATCCGGCCGCATCCCATCTGCCGGGGGAAAGGGAGTGCGGTGGCCTCTCTCTCTCTCACCGTTGGTCACTGATCCGGCCGCATCCCGTCCGCCGGGGGAAAGGGAGGAAGTGCATCGTTTCTCCGTTTGACGACGCCGAGGCAGCACGTCCCGATCTGCGGTACACGCCGTTCTCTCTGACCAAGCTCCGGCGCGGCAGGGCCTACGCCACCTGCTCGCAGATTCCGCCCGCCGCCGCTCACCTAGTTACATCCCGACGACCTCCAAGTATCCCCTCCAGCCTTGTTCCACTGCCCGTCTTCCCACGTCGCTGCATGTGGATCTTCCATAGTTCTTTGCCCAAAACGTAGCTTGTCCGGCGTACTTTCCATATTGCATTCTCGTCCTCACACCGTTTTAGACAAACACAACCGTGTTGTTATCTTCCCTTAGGACAAGGAATATGCTTCTTTTTTGTCATCGCATGTGTCATCAACTGTTATTGGCCAGTAATTGTTTCCTTTCTACTCGTTGCTATTGCGACCTTTTGGTGAACTGCACAAATCACTTTTTTCTTAAGAGTGTTTTGTGCAGTTGTACTAAAATGTCACACGGGCAACGTCTCTACATTTCAGTGCGACTGCACAAAGGGAGATTGGTTTTGCTCTATCCTCCTCATCCAACTCCGAGCCTAATCTTCTCCAACTAGTTAGTCTTAAGAGAGACTGCAAAGGTGACCAGCTTCTATTTGTGTGTTTATTGTTTCATCAGCAGTCCTCTATTATCGTAATCACACTTAATATCTTTCGAACAGGGACGCTCAGCTCTATTTTAGTGGAACTGCACAAAATGATCGGAATGTTGCATGCTCCAGACAACTACTTTTTTCCCAACATGCCTTGTTGATTTAGACAGAGCTGGGGGGACGTTGCTGCCAATGAAAGCATGGATCAATTTTAATTTAACACCTTCTCACAACTCTGTCTTCAGTTGTGATGTAATTATTAGCTCTAATCTGCTAATAATTGACATGCATTAGCAAGGAAGTTAGTTTTTTATTGTTTCTGAAAGAGCATCGATGGCAAGACACGTGAAACAAAAGCTGAAAGCTCACACCATTGTAAAATTTCATGTCGCTGGAAAATTATTTGTATAGTACGTCAATTATATAAACAAATGATGGAAGCTTGATAGCATTGCCAGAAGCCTCTTCATCATCCGGGTCCATGTGCCATGCACAAAATTATACTCCTTCGTTCCTAAATATTTGCCTTTTTACACATTTCAAACGGGCATATTTTAGAGTGTAGATTCACTCATTTTGCTTCGTATGTGTACTCCCTCCGTTCCTAAATATTCTATTCGTCTTTCTAGAGATTTCAACAAGTGACTACATACGGAGCAAAATGAGTGAATCTACACTCTGAAATATGTCTATATACATCCGTATGTGCCAGTCCATTTGAAATCTCTAAAAAGACAAATATTTGAGTAGTCACTCGTTGAAATCTCTAGAAAGACAAATACTTTGGAGTATATTTAAGAACCGAGGGGGTAGTGCACAACCGCATGGGAGACTCAGGCCGGTCGTTGCGCCGCATTAATAGTGAGTAATGAGCAGTCAAATCATAAGCCCCACCTTTCCCACTGTAAGTTGCTCTGAAGAAGCAACCATCAATACGCTCTTCTTTGAATCAGCTCATACTACTCCATCCATCACTGTTTATACATCGCGCTTCAGAAAAAAGAAAAAAAAATCTATGGGACCAAGGCGACTAGCGATCGGCCTGAAAAATAGCATTGGTAGTTATAGCACGGCGTCTATTACTAGAGGGAATAATGCGTACACACATGCATGCAGTGCTTCCACCCCGGGTATACACATGCATGCACTTACTCCACTCAGTAGTAGTACAGTACATGGAGAGAAAATTGTGGACTTGATTGCGGTTACCACGCCCTAATTAATTGAGCATTAAACCAAACGCGTCTAAAGTCTCTCTCGTGGTGGAAATGCATTGAGAGAAATGCATCATAATGAAGCGCACCCTGTAAACTGTGACGGAGGGAGGAGTAGTATGAAGGTGCAAAACCAAGTACGCGTATGGCCAGTCGGTCAACACACCTCCTCTTGGCATATCACTGACATGTGGGACAGGAGTGTGAGCAAACCGATCTCAATTGACGGCAAAGAGCCAACCCGCCGTTCCTTGAGAGAGACGAGGAGCGAGAACACACAGACGGGCTCGCACGGAGCCAAGATATATTCGAGCATGGTTGGTTGATCGATATCATTCATTACATGTTGGGCTGCCGTTTTCCGCCCTTCTCCGGAATAAACGTGTACTTTATCAGAGATAAAAAAATAAGAGTACAGACGCTCCACCATGCGGTTCTAGTAGTAGTACTACTCGTACTACTGCGCTTGGCTCTTCGCCTCTTCGTGAAGTCGAACAATGATGGTACTCCGCATGTTGGGTACTACAGTGTATGCCTCTGACAATCTGACACCGAATGGACTGATGCATGTCCACCGAGGGTAGGTTGCATTAGTCAAAAGGCGTAAGCGAGCTTCACCTTGTCCTGCAAGCTTCTCCTCGTTCTGCGAGTTGATGGGACACACCAAAAAGTAGTGCTAGTCCGTACTCCCTCCTTTCCGGTTAATATGGCTTAATCTTTTTTGCGGGTAAATGAGAGAGCTTTATTCATATATAAGCATTCTTAGGAAGATCAGCCAAGACACTGGTCACTAGGAAGCGAGGTACCCCGCAAAAAAAGAAGTAGGAAGCGAGGTGTTTCATCAAGCCAGCTCTCGACCACATTCAAAGTGCAGCAAGCACGGTTCGCACGAAGATGCGCCGCAAGGTTTGCTGACCTGTTTACATGCTGAATAACAAAAAAGAGGAAATATTACCGAGCGCTACTATTTGTAACAGGATATGAGCCAGAATTAAGCGAGAATTGTGGCGAGTGTTCCATGCAATCAACTTCCATTATCACATGCGAGAACCCTCGAAGAGAACCAAATGTGTTGAAGATTGCTTTATCACATTTTAAAATTATAATAAGAGTGCAGACGCTCCTCCATCCGGTTCCTAGTACTAGTATAGTACGTACCTTTATAGACTATAGTAGTAGTACTAGTAAACTTTGCGCTTGACTGTTCGCCTATTCGGGAAGTCGAACAATAATAGCACTAGTAGTATAGTGTATGCTTCTGGCAATCTGACACCGAATTAACTGTTGCACGTCCACCGCCTGAGCGAGGGAGAGCTTGCATTAGTCAAAAGTTTCTCCTTGTCCTGCGAGCCACCGCGCGCAAGTTTCTCCCGTCCTGCAACCTTCTCCTCGTTCGGCAAGTTGATGGGACGCAGCAAAGTAATGCTAGTCCATACTGCCTCCTCTCCGGTTAATATGGCTTAATTTCAAACGAGATAAATACACTATCTGTCACTGTATATTTGTAAAAATACGATCAGTGGACTTCATAATACGCTCATTGCGCTCAATATATATATTTTCAGGTGTTTATACGGTCACTAGCTCACCCTGACTGAGTATGTGTGTGCATGCACGTGTAGGTTGAGCACTTGAGCGTGACCGTGTGTGTTCCGTCGTGTGCTCGGACATGCATGCATTAGGGCGTCGCGCGCGTTTTTGCGTCCATGTGTATGTATGACTGTTGCATACACGTAGGGGGAGTACGTGTAGGGGCCACTAAGGAGCAGTCAAATCACATAGTAAGTTAGTCGAAAGAAGCAACCATCATTTCACTCTTGAATGACATGTACGTAATATAAAATGGTTGATATGGAGAGAAAAAGAAAACCACTATATATACACTAGCAGGAGCCTAAGCTACAAGCCTGCTTGCTTAGGTTGCTCTCTTCACAAGCATAGAACGACGGGCCTGATCCCGCAGCTGGGGGAAGGGAACAATGTTCTGCGTAGACGCGGTCGACATCGGCGAGGGAGAAAACCCACAGTCGGTGCGTCTCAATCGGGGGTCACCGCGCTATGGGCCGATGCCGCGTCCCACCGCCCTTCTAGCTACAGCCCGACGTCCCAGGTAGTCCATCTTCCTTTTGGAGCCGGCTTGCTCCACTGCTATAGCTCCATCTCCATGTCGATCTTTCTCTACTTCTACCGGCTTCTACTTGTGATGAGTTTATGTCTCATGAACTAGTGCCAGTACTATTATTCTAATCACACTTCTTCAATATCTTTGTCATCAGGGATGCTCAGGTCGATTTTAGTGGAACTGCACAAAAGCATCGTATGATCTGAGGGTGCCAGCCGTCTTTCCTTCGACAAGTTCTACCTGGCCAGGAAATTAAATCATGTTTAGGGTTTAGGGTTTAAGTCGTAGTGACCCCATCAGTAGTTTTTCTTTCGTACATGCTCTCACAACTTTTTTCTTTAGTTGTGAAGTAAATGTTGCCTATGATCTGTGAATCATTGAGATGCATCAGCATGCGTGTTAGTTTTCCTTTGTATTTGATGGAATGTTGTAACGGGGCAACCTTGGAATAGGAATGAAAATGGAGTGGAAAGTTTCCGTTTTTCCGGAGAAAAAATGGAAACGGAGAGAAACCAACGTTTCGTTTCGTTGGATCGCGCCATCGAGCAAAACCAACGTTTAAATCACGTCTGTCGTGTTCGTGTCTCACCCTCCTCCACTTCTCGACCCCACACGGTCGCTCGGCATGCCACTCACCGCAAACCGAGTATACGATAACTTTCCCGCCTGCTTGTCGATGGATCGCGCCATGGAGTACTAGCACTACTGGAAGAGATTGACGAGTTGGGGGAGGACAATTAGCTGTAGCACGGACTCCCAAGAACTTTTTACATGCATGTTGTAGCCGGCTATTGCGACCTTTGAACGCGGAGCAGCCGCGTGCACCCGGCAGTGGCGCGGGCGACGCTCTCTCGGCCGGCGCGCCGCTTCAATGCCGGCGCCAGTGAGTGGTCGCGTCCACTCTAGTCGGGCATGAATGCGGCACTGACCGTTTCGGGCGGGAAGCACGTGCGGGTGATGAAGAGGGTTCGGGTTGGTCAGGACCGGCCGTGGCAGCGGTCCGGACGTGCGCAAACAAGAGATGATGTACGTTAATATTGCTGCGTATATAATTAACAACGTAAATAATGTGCCAGTTGGACAAATATGATTGGAGATGGAGATGGAAATGGAATTTTACGTAAACACGGATATGCATGTCTATGTCTATGTGTGTGTGCGCGACGACTCTCGCGGCCTGGAAGCGGGGGCGTGTTTTTGATCGAGTTTTCTTTCTTGGTACGTTAGAAAATCAGTTTGTCTAATTCACATCTAGATGTTATTTAAGGATATCACATCTAAGCTCCGACAAGTATATAATGTAGCAACAAGAAACAAAAAAACTAGGGAAAAAATAGACCACAAACAGAGTGGACATCAACTTAGATGTGACATAACTATGTCACATCTAGATGTGTCCTAGACAAACCCTTAAAAAATTGTCCGCCAGTTTTCGTTTCTTTTTTCTGGGAACGCGCGTATTCTATTTAAAACCACTGCTATGGAGAGATTTTTTACTCCATTATAGCCTCTTGTTTGATAGAGTTTCTCGCGTCTCGCTCTCTCACCCTCTCCATATCAAAACAAGATGACAGTGTCCACTCTATCTCTCTCCTCACCGGTGGTCACAGATCCGGCCGAATCCCGTCCGCTGCGGGAGGTGAGGAGGTGCAGCGTTGACGTTGTCGCCGTCGGCGACGGAGGAAGCCGATGCGCACCGTCCTCTCGGAGCCGCGCTGGCGCGGACGAAGATCCTCCGCGCCCTTGTTCGCTGCCGTCGTGTGGGCAAATCCCGCCCACCCGCCTAAACGACATCTCGCCCACCTGAGGTATAACTTCTTGTACTGGTCCAGCTCCCCAGGTCACTGCATGCGGGTTTTCTTCTATGCGACTACTCCCCAGCTCCCCATGCATAGTAGCTAGGGTTCGTCGGCTGGTCCAACATCACCTACTAGTACTATTATAGAGGAAATGCCACTCGAAAAGTTGTCCTGATTCATGCCTCGGTGGAGGTATACATGTTGTTTCGACAAAAAGTACATGGTGGTTGTGCGGTCATTGTCCATATGGTGGTAGTACTATCACTGGTTAAATGAAGAAATGCTTTTTTTCTCGGGTATCCTGGTTTAGTTCCCATCAAGATAATTATGATGCTTCTGTTTGTTGGTGTACTTTTCATTAATTCTTATTGACAATTGAGATGTCGTTGCTAACCCTTTTTTATATTTTTGGAAACAGCGATGCGTGTCCCCATACCCGGGCATGTCTTCCTCAATTTTAGTGGAACTGCACAAAATTGGATGGCCATTGTTGTTCCGCCTCACTGTCCTCTTCCACGTGGTTCTTCCTTCCTCGAGCTTGATTACTGAGAAGAAACAGACCACAGTGAGGATTTGTCGAACTTCATAGGTGCCTCACCCAAACTTGATGCCAAATGGATGATGCATCACCATGATGACCTATCGATGCTCCTGGTTGCGCCTCATGGTTGCGTCGGCTGGTGAAGCTGATCGATTTTCAATGAAAGACAAGCTGTCTTCCATCAGTGCTCTTTGCTTGTTATGCACAAAGATGATATCCTTCGTCAGTTCACCTTGGTTGCGTTGGAGACGCAGTCGTCTTTCACATTGGTGCAATTTTATCACACAATTGGCTATGAACCAAATGTTTCCTCGAAGAAGGATCAACGTTGGTACTAAGAGCATAAGTTTTGTATTGATTTCTAAGCCTTCTCACAACTTTGTCTCCAGCTCCCCTGTAATTTTATTTGTCCAGCTATTAACTTGGATTTAAAAAATGGTGTGGACTAAAAACCCGGATGGACGTAGTAGCCCTCCATTTTTATTTACTCCGCATATTAGATTTGACTGAAGTCAGACTTTGTAATACTCTCAAACCTTTCCGATAATTGAAATTAATATTCTTTATTTGTACACACTCTCACACGTTTCTGATAATTTGGCGCATGTGTGGTTGTTCACTTAAGGGTGGGTAGTGTACTACACGTGAAGGACAGGAAGTGCGACCAGGACGCGTGGGCGTGGATCGTTAGTTCATCAGAAGTAGTACTACTTTTCTTCACTGTACATTAAATAAAGAGTTTCGTTTCGTACTTACACGATTTAAAACGATTGTTATGGAGAGAATAAGAAAACCACTCCACTATATATTAGTCGTATACACGAGAGTACTATATGGATGCAGCTTCATTGACTTAGTGCACGTGCCTTTGGATTTATGACAGGTGGGCCCAAAATGTGGCTGGCTCACCTGTCATACAGCCAAAAGCAGGTGCAGTGAAGGCACCGGAGCTCAGTCCGTACTACAGTAGTATATATATAAGCGGGAGCCTCAGCGCTTGTTCGCTCGGGTTTGCACTCTCCACACGCTCGCCGCACTACATATATGTTACATGCTGGAGGCTCAGCGTTCATTTGCTAGGGTTTTCTATATTCACAGTCTCTCACCCTCTCTTCACCAGATCTAAACAAGACTGCGTTGGCCTCTTTTCTCTCTCTCCCCCCTCACAGCTGGTGAAGGAGGCGTCCGTATCCCGTCGCACCAGGAAGGGGAGGAGGTGCAGCATTCACTCTATCGCCTTTGGCGAGGGAGGCAATCCACTGCCGGCTGCGCTGTTCTCTTTCACCCAGCGCCTGTGCGGGAGGGCCACCGACCCCTTCTTCCTCGCTGCTGTATGTAGTGTGGGCAGATCCGGCCTCCCGCCGCACGCCTTGCCACATCCCGACGACCCTAAGGTATAAGTTTCTTTGAAACCGTCATTGCTCTAGCTGCATGTGGATCTTTTTCGATCTGTAGTCGAATCTAGGTCTTGGTTCAAAGAGGAAAGAAGGGTGCGGTGGGCTGGAGCAAGAATCTAGGACGTGGTTCAATGAGGAAAGGAGGGGTGGAAAGTAGTATAGACTGGCTATCCAGCCGCTTTGTAGGTCGAAAAGGGAAAAAGGGGGTAACCCAGTACACACATCTGTAAGGAACCGATCTCTTTTTTGAAAAGGGAAAGAAACTGGGGGGTCGGGTAGTTTGTGCAGGACTAGATTTGCTGCCCTCACATAGGAAGAAGGTTCAAAAAGAACAAATATGGGACCAGCGCATATATGCTGCTTGGCTACATACTCTGCATCACCCATTTATACGTGTGGACGCACATGGGGCTGGCATGTCCCATACAACTATTTTGCTGTTGTTAATCTAAGAATGCCACCGGAAAATTGAAGCAATGCCACTGTTAAAAGTAAATTACATTTTTAACGAATGTTGTTTCAAGAGAATGTCTCTGTTAATATGAATCAATGCAACCATTTTAGAAATGCTACTGTCCTACTTTGTTTTCCATCCAAGATAAGTTAGATGCTTCTTTCTGTCACCGTTTGTTTCATCCTCCTTTATCGGCAAGTAATTGTTTCCTTTTTTGCCTCTTTTAAAACAGGGCTATCGATTCAACTTGTTGCTATTGCGACATTTTGCTTTGCTACTCGAAACACTTATGTTTTAAGAGTGTTTTGTGCAGTTCAACTTGAATGTCACACCGGTGACTTTGCTTAATTTTGGTGGAACTGCACAAAAGGAGATCGAGATTTGTTTCTAGTCTTCATGGCGAGTTGTTTCAAATCTTGGTCTCAACCACATGATGTGCAGTGTGCTTTGAGATGTTGTGCTACTTGTTTTGGTACTGTTTTAAATAAATGTTGAATTGAAGCTATTGTATTGCTGTCTTTTCCCATTAAGTAGTGAACAAAAATGGGACCGACCCAGACATGATGCTTGTTGCTTTGTTACAACAAATTCAGCATCACCCCCTTTATAAGCCAGTAATTGATGCCACTCTCAGAATTAACTACTGAATCTTATTTCAAAACTGCAACACTGGTTAGGGATTGGCGGGATTACCATTTTTGTTGTTGCATGTTTCATCCTCCTTTATTAGCCAGTAATTGATTCCTTTTTTGCCTCTGTTTAAACAGGGATATCTATTCAACTTGTTGCTATTGCGAAATTTTGCTTCGCTACGCGAAACACTTTGCTTGATTTCAGTGCAACTGCACAAAACGAGATTGGATTTCCTATTCGTGTTGGCAGATTCGTATTTTATCTTGTCCGTCTCATGAAAGGTCAGTACAGGCCTTCATCCACATGATTGTCCAGTGTGCTTTGAGATGTTGTGCTACTTGTATTGGTACTGTTTTAAATAAATGTTGAATTGAAGCTATTGTATTGCTGTCTTTTCCCATTAAGTAGTGAACAAAAATGGGACCAACCCAGACATGATGCTTCTTGCTTTGTTACAACAAACTCTGCATCACCCCCTTTATAAGTAGATGGAAGCACATACTGTTGTTGCGCCCACTCTCCCCTGGAACTTTTTATGCTTTTCGTTAATCTAATGCCGCTGGTAAAATTAAGCAATGCCACTCTCAGAATTAATTAACTACTGAATCTTAGTTCAAAACTGCAACACTTGTTAGGAATGGTACTATCCTGCTTTGTAGTTCTTTCTACATGTTTAACCAAGGTATTGTTAAGATAATGTCTCTGTTAAAATGAATCAGTTGCATTGTTTTAGGAATGGTACTTTTCTGCTTTGTCGTTCTTTATACATGTTGAAACAAGGCATTGTTAAGATAATGTCTCAGTCAATATGAATGAATCACACTGATGGAGAATTGCTACTCTCCTACTTTGTTTCCCATTAAGATAAAGTAGATCAGTAGATGCTTTTCTTCTGGGAGTACAAGTCATCAACCGTTATTTCTCAGTAATTGTTTCCCTTATACCTATTGTTGCTTACAGGGATATCAAAATTAAAGCTCGGTTTTATTACGACTTCGATTTTAGTTGAACTGCACAAAAGGAGCCAATGTGTCCAAGGCAAACTGGTGCATTACTGGGTCCAGTTGGTCGTTCCACTTTGCAGAAAGAAGCAGTCACTGTTTGCGCTACATTACAGAAGGAATGACCGAGAAGCTTTACAGAGTATTATTAGACACCGGTGACATGACTAGTCTGCAGAGACCATTGGCAATTTAACAACACGTGGAGTGCCCTGGGCAAAAAGTGCCCAAACAAGTACAAGAAGCTACGACGGGACTCCACGATCATAGGCATTACATATTTTGAATGGGAAAAGCTTGTCAAATTTTAGTCATTGATGTTAGCAAGAAGACGTTAGTTTAATATATTGGAATTGGAAAACCTTGTCAAAATTTGCTCATTGATGTTAGCCAGAAGACAAGCATTTGATATTTTTGAGTGAGACGCCCTTGCTGTGAGCAGCGTCGAGTGTTTTTTCCTATTCTTGTGTTCAGTTTAGAAGTAAATAGTTACTCTGCTGAGATATTCCTGTGTTAAGGGTTTGTTCTGAATATTGTCTATGTAATGCCAGGCCTTGTGTTTGATTGCAAAGTTGAGCTTGGAATGTTGTGGCATGCGGGATCACGAGCTGTTCACCGTGCCTCCTGAGAATAATGCTTCGTATTGTTTTGCATGTCGATCTAATGCCAGTGATTTTCTTATTAAGAAGATCATCCTCTTCTGTTGTTTCCGTGCTTAAGAAGTTCATCGTCTGATGTTTCATTCATAGCCTATACGACAAGTCGGGTAGGTTAGACGTGAAACCATATGATCTTCCGACCAACTCATGATATTAGGCCGTGATTGGATCATCGTTTTCCAACCAAAACCGCTTGTAAAACTGACGCTTGTAAATTAAAGCAGATGGTCTCGGGCGAAGGTGCTTGGTTGGTCGATTTCGACTAGTAAAATATCGGAAGTACTTCACACACGATAAAAACGCTGAACGACACTCAGACAATTGCTAATCCAGCCATTAGCTGCTGTTTCAGCCTTGCCCATGGATGGCATGATATGGACGTCGTGCATGTATCGTCTGGTAATGTCGTCCATATAGCAGTGCTCATAAAATATACACTGGTCTCTCAAATTACACGCGTAACCCGCCGGTTTTACCTACAGACCTCGGGCCCTCGGTTTCATTACGCCTGTATTTTACGCGTTGTTTCCGATGACGAGTAAATTACACTTGTATGTTAATACAGGTTTTAAATAAACCAGAGCTCCCAAGCGCGGCCTTACCGTTTCATGCCGTCTCAGTTTCTCGAAGGTGCTCATAGGTGTCCGATGATCCTGGCTTCCTGAATGAGCAGCGGGTGCTGTATCAGACCATCCGTAGGGCCCGCGAGGCCCTCTCCGTTGTCCTTCGAGTTGTCGCGCTCGCCGTGGCACTGAGCATTGTTAACATCGTCAACAAACATGAGGATTCAGGAGATGACTTTGTTTTTACTGGATGACACTAGGGACCCACTAGGGCCATAGCCGTACGTACGCAAGTGCCTCCTTATTATGTACAACTATATTTTTTTGCTTTCTCCTGGTTTCCTGACATCACGGTCCCACACCATTGTCAACCTATGTAGTCAATATAAACGAGAGAATTGCACAAGGTGCGGCCGACAGCTGGGACCAAGCAGCTCGAGCAGTATTTGTGTTTTTGAGGCGTGAGCACTGCAGAGTTTTTCTTGGCGATGATTTCATTGTTGTTCAGAGGAGAGCAGGGTATTAACTGGGCGGGCTGTGGCCCCTCTAGCCCAGGCCAGATATCCAGCCCAGATACTAATTTTTTCAAGATGAAAATGGCTAGTCCATCTATACGTGTTTTTGAGGAATACCCAGGCAAGGTCAACTTGTTATTCTCCGCCCCACTGGGCTGCAAATCTTTCCTAGGAGGGATGCATTAGGCTTAAGAGGAAAATGGGCTTTAAAAAAAATAAATGGGATGTAATTATAAAAACTGGGCAGTAACTATAAAAAAATGCACCAAACACGAAATTAGTTTATAAAATATTATTTATGGATTTTGAAAATCTTAAATTTTCATTGTTGCGCGTGCAATGTTTCGTTGGATTTTTACGTAATACAAATTTATATTTAATCTGACTAGAAATTTCGGGATAAAAATATTTCGGATCCCATCAAAATGTGGGAAATTTTATTGAATTCTGTCTTCAACGGTTGGTTGAAATTATTAATCGTTGTCCTAGCTAGAAAATGGGCTGTACTTTTAACAAACTGTAAATGGGCTGTTGTAAATTCCATTAGAATTCAGAAATGGGTTGTACATTCTTACAAAACGCAAATGGGCTATAAGTTCTCTGCCACACACTTGTGGGCCTACTAAGTGACGCGTCCCCTAAAAAAATAAGTTGACGCGTATGCAAGGCTTTGTCAACTTATTGTAGTCAACACACGGTTCTAGCAGTAGTGGCCGTTGGATGTCTATCCAACGGATGTCGTGCTTCTTCTTCAATCTCGGATATTCTTAGCTTCGGCCGCCCAAAAAATGATTCCTCCCACTGACATCTGGGGCGCACCGTTTCGGAGGCTGACCTATGGGCCTACTAAGTTGGAGCGTACCAAGGGCTTTGTCAACTTAGTCAATATAAACGATTCTAGCTTTAGTGACCGTACGATGTCCATCCAACGGCCGTAGTGCTTCTTCAACCTCTGGTCTTCTTGGTCCAGCCGCCCAAAGCAGCGCCGGTCGTGCCGCCTGCTCCTGCCTCCCGTGGCCGGCTGTGCTGCCGCGGAGGCCTCACCGCCCCCATACTACTCCCACCGCTGGCCAGGCCATCCCTCCACTCACCCACACCCCCTGTTATTCTGCGGCGACGGCAGCCTCACACCGTAGCCGAACCAGTGAACCCTCATACTCCTCTCCGCGCGGGCTTCCACTGCTGCGTCTTCCCCGGCTCCGCGTCGTCCCCTTCCTAGGCCTCGCCATTGTCCACCGCCCTGGTGCTCTCGGCGCGGCGTGGTCAACGTGGTTAACGACCGACTTCCATCGGAAGAGTACTATACGTGGAGAGGCTGACAGCTGGGTCCACGACGGCCGCAAGGAAGTGCCTCCTTATTACGCGCAAAATAATTATTCCTCCACCTGACGGCGGGGACCCACCGGACAGGCCACCTTATTTCGCAAAAAACGATTCCCGCCTGACTGCTGGGACCCACCGGACGGGCCACCGTATTTTGCAAAAAAAACGTTCCCCCCGCTGTCAGCTCGGACCCACCGGAAGTGCCTCCTTATTACGCACAAAAAAATGAATACTCCCCCTGCTAGCTGGGACCCACCTTGGTGGGAGGCTGACTTGTGGGCCTACTAAGTTGACGGGGACGGAGGGCTTTGTCAACTTAGTCAATATGAACGATTCTAGCTCCAGTGACCGTACGATGTCCATCCAACGGCCGTAGTGCTTCTTCAACCTCTGGTCTTCTTGCTCGAGCCGCCCAAAGCAGCGCCGGTCGTGCCGCCTGCTCCTGCCTCCCGTGGCCGGCTGTGCTGCCGCGGAGGCCTCACCGCCCCCTACTATTCCCACCGCTGTCCAGGCCCTGCGGCGACGGCAGCCTCACACCACAGCCGAACAAGTGAACCCTCATACTCCTCTCCGCGTGGGCATCCACTGCCGTGTCTTCACCGGCTCCGCGTCGTCCCCTTCCTAGGCCTCGCCGTCGTCCACCGCCCTGGTGCTCTCGGCGCGGCGTGGTCAACGTGGTAAAGGAACGACTTCCATCGGACGTGGACTGTACGTGGAGAGGCTGATTGCTGGGTCCACGGCGGCAGCAAGGAAGTGCCTCCTTATTACGCGAAAAATAATGATTCCTCCACCTGACAGCAGGGACCCACTGGACGGGCCACCGTATTTCATGAAAAAAATGTTTCCCCCCTGACTGCTGGGACCCACCAGCTACACCTTCGCACGCAAGGAAGTGCGTCCGGGCAAAAAAATGATTCGCCCCCCTGACTGCTGGGACCCACCAGCTACATCTTCCCACGCAAGGAAGTGCGTTTGGGCAAAAAAAAACCAAAACGATTCGCCCCCCTGACTGCTGGGATCCACCAGCTACATCTTTGCAGGCAAGAAAGTGCTTGACAGTCGGGACCCACCTGGTCGAAGCGTATGTAGCGTTGTCATTCTGGTCGCGAACGTGTATGTACATATATACTGGTCGATGTAGAGGCGTACACGTGTCGTAGTAGAGGCGCGTACGTGTCGTAGTAGAGGCGCGCACGTAGCATGTACACGTACGTATAGCGGCCAGGGCGCAAGAAAAAAAATACGGCCACATACGTACATACGGGCAGGGTCTCGAACGCCTACTCGCGCATACATACGGCGAGGGCTCGTGTACATGGCTGGGTCGGAACGGAGAAATAGCGTCGTCGTCGTGTTCATGGGGAGGCAACGGAATGCGTCGTGTTCATGGGGAGGGGTGTGGCGTACCGCAAAACGGAGGAAACAGACCTCCTACGGTCGAAACGGGGGTCCTGTTGATCGGGAGGGGTGTGGCGTATCGCAAAACGGAGGAAACGGACCTCCTACGGTCGAAACGGGGGTCATGTTGATCGGGAGGGGTGTGGCGTACTGCAAAACGGACGAAACGGACCTCCTACGATCGAAACGGGGGTCCTGTTAATCGGGAGGGGTGTGGCGTACCGCAAAACGGACGAAACGGACCTCCTACGGTCGAAACGGGGGTCCTGTTCATCGGGAGGGGTGTGGCGTACCGCAAAGCGGGACTCCACGGGATACTGTTCATCTCCACCGTCGACCTCCTCTAGCCTCCACGGGCTATCGTCGACCTCCTCCAGCCTCCACGAGCTCCTGTTCATCCAGCCTCCACCGCGCGCTACTCCACCGGCTACTGTTCAACCACCCCTCCACGGGCACCCCTACTATTCATCCAGCCCTCCACACCACGGGGTCCTGTTCAACCACCCCTCCACGGGCACCCCTCCACCGTCTACTGTTCATCCAGCCCTCCACACCACGGGGTCCTGTTCATCCAGAGGCAACGCCACCGCTCACTGTTCATCCAAACCCCCCGGAACGCTCACTGTTCATCCAATCGACCGGCTTCAGTTAGTAGCAGTAGCGAAGGAATCACTCAATCGGGTTCAGTTAACAGCCAACGATCGATCGCTCGGGTTCAGTAATGCGTAGCCTGCAGTGCAATCGCTCGGGTTCAGTTAGAGCCCAATGCCTCGCTCTTGTTCAGTTAGAGCCAACGCCTCGCACACACGCGCGTACGTGTACGGGAGAAACGCGCATCGCTCGGCCCCCGACCTCCCACCGTAACCGGGAACTCCCCGAAATTTTCCTCCCCCTCGCTTCTACCACGGTTTTTCGCGTGATGGACGGCCCAAAGAATGTCATGCAGCTGCGTCTCCGGCCCGCCCGGGACGAAAAGCCCATTTTCTGTCATGATTTTTTGTCATCGAAGTAGGAGCCCACCACATCTATGATGATACCGGGTTTTGTCACAATTATCGTCATAGAAGTGTCATATGTATGACAGAAAAAAAATTCGTTCGGCCCAAAATGTCACGGATGTGTCTTTTTTTGTAGTGTAAGTGTGAAGAAATTAACGAAGAATTTGATTCTCAGAGCCCTACGACAATTGTACGCGGTGTCTGAAATCATCAATCTTATACGGTGGGTCACGCCACCACCATAAGTTGAAAGTCTTCAATTTGAGTTTTTCCTCAGTTTTGAAATTCCTGAGTTGTTCAATTTCTTCAACTTTGCATTGTCTTTGAGTTTATGTCCTCTACAGCATTCACTTATTGCTATTTCTTCAAGTTGCTTTTTCTACTAAGTGAATGTGATCGGACCCTTCCCCATCTATGCTATACTCAACCCAATCTATTCACAAACTCTTCATGTGCTTTCTATTTGAAACTCGTTCAAAATCTTCACTGTGTCCTTGTCAGCTGAAGAATCTGCGAACGGAACTTTTAACTTATCTTATCTAAATTTTCGGCTTTGCCGCTCAAACCGCTCCACATTCCACGATAACACTTATCTATTCACCCACGATCTCACACGATCGCCACCTCTCAGTACGTGGGTGACACATGTCAAGCGAATGAGAAGGGTCAGGGGCACGTTCGTCCAATTTCTTCGGGCGAACAGTTTTTCACCGTGGCTATATATATATACCCCTCCCCTTCCTCACTTCTCTTTTTACTCCGCTCGACCTCACTCCAGCTCGAGCTTCTCAAACCCTAGCGCCGCCGCTACTTCATCATCGCCGGTGAGGAAGAGCTTCACTGCCTTGACCTCGTCGCCGTCGTACTCGCATAGGCTGCGGATTTCTTCACTCCGCCGCCACCGTAGCTGTCTTCCTCTGCCGAGTTAGGGCGTGGAAGATCTGAATTGACGAACTTCACATCTACACTTCCCAGTTCGTCGTGTTCTTCATCTAGGGTAATTAAAAGTTACTTTTACTGCCGTCTTTGATTCAAATGATTTCTACAAAATCTTCAAAGGTGTTTTTCTTCAAATCCTCACACACTAAAACACCTCACATGTCATCTGTTCTTGATCCGTTTCTCTATGCAATAATTTTCTTCAAGATTCCTCAGTTGTGTGGATTTTTGATCTGCACAACTCTGGAACCTAAGACAAAGAATGCTTAGTGAAATTCTTCAAGACTCATCTGGTCAAATTCCTCAAACTTGTTCTTTTTGAAAAACTTCTGAGAATGCATATGACCTCTCCAAATTCCTCGCAACTATACTCTGTTCACAGGTACTCATGTCCGCTGCTGAATCACTAGGTTCTCATCAACTTAACTCATTTGCAGAGTTCCACGAAGAAAAGTTGCACACATCTTCAGAAAATTCTATTGTTCAAATTCCTCAGCTGAAGAAAATGCCTGATGGAAAGAAGCCACAGAAGGGAGGAAAGAGGCCAGAAATCAACACTGCTTTCGAGATCCCTGATGACATATACAAGGATTATTGCACTCCTGATGAGGCCAAGTTTGGCAAGGAGGACAAAAATCAGCGCAAGGTGCGCATCCAAAGAATAGAGAGGAGATGGGCAAGGGAGTGGAGGGAGTACAGGTATGTTACTCCCAAGTATATGAAGAAATTCGCTCTAAATCCTCCATGCCCAAGACCTCCGTTGGCACCTGGCCAAGAAGCTGATCCTACCAGCCTCAAGCGTGGTGAGGACTATCCTGACGAATGGGCCAAGCGCCAGGCCAAATTGGCCAAATAGGCAAGAGAGCAGTGAGGAAATTTAATGAAGACTCTGTTGCTGCTGCTGCCGCTGCTGAGGCCTCTGCAAGCAAGCCGAAGAAGGCCATGGCAAAGAAGCCTGCTCATAAGCCAAATGCTTCACCCTCAATGCCCTCATGGCCAAGTTCCTCAGCAATGCCCTCACGGCCAGTTTCTTCAAAGCCCTCACGGCCAACTCCTCAAACTGCTCCCGCTCCTCCGCCAAAGTCCTCAGCTGCTCCGACCAAACCCTTAGCACCTGTGCATCTCGCCTCGTGCCAAAGGACAACAATGTGCCATTGCTTCTGGATCCGAAGTTGATCCTAGACTTCATCGAACTATGGCACAAGGATCCCAACACACCTTTGCCGGAGATGAACCTCACTCCTGGTCAAAGTCATGTTTTGACTGCCTTCATTGAAGAAGAGAAATGGAAATTTGAACAAGGAAGAAGAGTGAAGAAAGCGCAGTACAAGAAACAGCGCTTTCTGAAGCAAAATGTTCTAAAGCTTTCCCCTGAAGAACTCGTTGCCTTGCAAGCTGAGATCAAGCAACCGAGTGATGAATTTGATTGCTACTTTGCTGACTAGCTTGGAGCCAAAGTCAGATTTGTAAATTTGACTGAGAAGTTCATTTCAAATGTTGCAGCCCCAACGCAACAAGAAAATCCTCAGGCTGAAGCATCTGCTCAGCCGACTGAAGAAAATGCTAGCACCGCTGATGATATTCAGGATGCTGAAGAAACTCAAAGTACCAGGGCTGATGACTGCATTCCAGCCGCTGAAGAAATTGCCAGGGCAACCACTAGTGTTGCGCCTAAAGAAAATGAAGAAGTCAGGGCAACTGCATCAGTTGCGCCTGAAGAAATTCAACAAAATTCCTCTGCTCCTCCTGCACCTACCCCAACTCCGATCCTTCCATCTGCATCAGATGTGAAGAAAACCAAGGCTGCAGAGCGTGCAGCTGTGAAGAAAAGGAAAGCATCAACTTCATCAGATTCTTCAGCTGCAAAGAAGATGAAGCCATTGACCAGCTCTTTTGCAAATCAAATTGATGTTGTTCCAGTCTCCTCCATGCCATCAAAGGACCTTGTTCCTTTTGATGAAGAATATGTGATTCCAAGTGAATCTGATGATGACATTCCTTCTGCTGTTTCGTCAGAGCAGTTGGATGAAGAAATTGAAGCGGATGCAACCCCTTCAACCCCACAAGTCTCATCGCCCATGCCTCAGTTCACTGCTAAAGAAGCTGGCGTTGAATAACAAGAAGAAGATGAAGATGTGGACATTGGGTGTACAACACCTGTGTTGAATGATGACTTTTGGGAAAGTCAGCACCCCAATTCTCCTATGTACACACCTCTGCAACAAATTCCTCAGTCCCCTGTCACTACTGAAGTACAAATGGGATCTGAAGAACCTCGTGCAACCCCGTCTGTCCATGAAGAGATTCCAGCCACTAGTGCTGAAGAAAATGTAAATGAAGAATTGAAGACCCAGGCTGCCACTGAAGAAGAAGCTGAAATTCCTCAGCCTGTGGAACCTGAGATTGCGATTCCTGAGGTGGTGATGCAATTGACGGACACTCCTCAGCCCAAGCAAAAGGATCCATTCTCGAAGAAGCAGAAATTCAAGGCTGATGACTTCTTCGGCGAGCACGTATTCTTCACTGATTATAATCCTTATGACTCTGCTCGTCTTATAAGGAAGCGCTTCTGGACTGCCAGCCAGGCCAACTTCTATTCTTCACTGCTCTTCAACAAGGATAAAGTCTTCGACCACGAGCATAATCCTCATGTGGACATGGAATCACTGCCTTGCTTCACCCCTGTCCACAGTGTGCTTCATGACGCAGGCCTCCTCAACTTTTGCTCTGACATTGTTGATTGGAATGAAGAGCTTATTCTTTAGTTCTACGCAACACTGCATATCACAGGCGACGCTGACGACATCAATACTTGGGTGTTGGACTGGATGACCGAAAACACTCATTATAAGGCACCGGCCTCTGAATTACTTCATGCCCTGCCCATCAGCCCTCCACCTGAAGGAGCTCGTTGCCTGTACCAACAGCCTGAATTGACTGCCCATTATTTGCAAGTGCTTATGAAGCCTCTGAAGCCTGGTCAAGCCCCCAGGACCAAATTCCTCGTGAGGGAATTGCTCTATGTGCCAAGAACTGTCTATCGCATTCTGTCGAAGACAATGAGTCCGATCAAAGGCCACAACTCGTTTGATGAGGAAATTGTTGGCATCATGAAGAATCTGCTATTCAATGTCATACATGGCATTCTTGTCAACTATCATGATTTCTTCATGAGGATTTTGGCAAATGTCGCACTCTCTCCGTTTGAGTTGAAGCCTTATGCTCCTTGGATTATGAGATTCCTCAGAACAAGGTCTTCACTCAAGTACAAAGCTGATTTTCAGAATCACCTCAGCTACTTGCCCCCAATCGAAGTCCTCAGGCGGACATATTCCTCAGCTGATGAGAAGGGCAAGGCACCAGCTGTCATTGATGAAGGCATTCTTCCATTGGATGGTCAGTTTCGCAAAGCTGCATCTTATTCCACCAATGATGACTCTGCCACTCATGATTCTGCTGCCCATGCATCCAAGCCAAATCCTCAAGCCACAGCTCCAAGAGTGATGACTGATTGTGAGCTGCTTCTTAGTCTTCACCAGAAGGTGGATCGAAACCATAAATGGGTTAAGCGTCAGTTTGGTTCTATTCTTCACAACATGACTGCTACACATAATGCAGTGAAGAAAAACCATTACTACCTCCATGAAGTCTTCGGTCGCACCTGGGCTATCTTATCTCATCTGTATGGTGAAGAAGATCTGAAGCAAATGGGTTTCAAGGAGGACTTTGACTGGTCTGCACCTCCACCGAAGAAATACAAGAAGGTCAAGGTTCCTTCCTTGGTGGCCAGCTCATATTCTTCATCGCGCGACACCGACGAGCATGAAGACTTGGATGACACTGCGGCAGGCCTTACTACGACAAACGACCCCAACAACGCTGGCGCTCCTCCATCAACATGATATTCTTCAGGGGCGTTAGTCCTCATTTTTCGATCCTTTTGGTCATTCGATGACAAAGGGGGAGAAATTTGAGTTAGTCTTCAAGCGGGTCTATCTTATATGGGCGTTTTTTGTGAAGTTACAACTCTCGTTCTTCTGATGACTTTGTTGGATCGAGTTGTAAACTTGAACTCTATGTTGGTCTGATACTTTTGCTGTGTTTTTCTGCATGCTTATTTCTCATTAATGTTAATGCATGCATGCTGAATTACTTCAGTCACCATATTTCATCATGCATTTCAAATTATTCATATCATATGTCAAATGCGTGTATGAATTACAAGATATAGGGGGAGATCTCCATGATTCTACTCTTCAAGTGTGCATTGCTTCAAAAGCAAATTCCTCACTATGCACATCTTCAGGGGGGAGTTCTTCTATATCTTGCAATCAAATTCCTCATTATCAGTATTTACACTTCATACAATTATCCCCGTTGAAAACTTAACCTATATTGTCATCAATCACCAAAAAGGGGGAGATTGTAAGTGCATCTAGTGCCCCTTAGTGATTTTGGTGTATTGAATTCTTATAGGTTAAGGGACTAATGTGTTTATGAGTGTACACAGGTCTATAAGTCTATGAGGAGTTTGATATTTACAGAGAAAGTCGACCCCTAAAAATGAAGTTCTATGACTGAAGACTTTGGATTCCGATGACTTTCTGAAGACTTTGAAAGTGAAGAAATTGGTGTGACCTTGAAGACTAGGTATCCATTCGAGGAACATGAAGCATGAAGACTTTTGTTTTCGTAGTTTCATTTTCTCTTTCTTGAGTCAACCGTACTGTTAAAGGGGGTCGAGGAAATACTAAGGAAAAAATTCCAAGTGATGCTCAACTCAAAATCCTACACCTACCAATCCCTTCGAGTGAAGCCATTGGAAATCTCATACAGTTCAATCATATTCTTCAGTGACAGAGACTAAGCTCTTCTGGTCTCTGAGGAATTTGTTCTGACTGAGGAGTTAGGAATTCACCAGTGCAGATTGCCTACACAGTGAGGAACATGATAGCCCTGAGGAATTTGATACTCAAATATCCGACCGTTGCTGTGCTATGCGCCAGCTGTCCCAAAATATGTACTCACCTAACGGTCATATCATTGAAGGGCATTTATGTCTTATCATGTCGGGCTGCTCCCTAGGCTATAAATAGCCGCCCCTACAACCACTAGCTGGTTGGCTGCTCCGAGAGAAACTGACACTTGTCATTTAATAGCATCCCATCCTCCGAGGACTTTCAGCGAAATTCATCAAGTGAGGAGAACCCAAACCCAAACACCTACAAACCCAAAGTGATTGAGCATCACTGAAGAAATTGATCTTGCGTAGATCCGACGCTTGTTACCTTTGAAGACTGTCCTTCTTCCAGACGGTTAGGTGACATGGTCTAGAGCATCCAAGTGGAATTATGGATCGCCGAGTGACCGAGTTTGTGAAGGTTTGGAAGTCACCTGAAGACTTACCACGAGTGATTGGGCGAGGTCTGTGTGACCTTAACTCAAGGAGAATATGGTGAGGACTGTGTGTCCGGGACTGTGTGTCCTCAAGTTTAAATACCTAGCCGCTCCAACCAGACGTACAACTGAGACAGCAGTTGGAACTAGTCTACCAAATCATTGTCTTCACCAAGCTTACTGGTTATATTTCCTCAAATCTCTCATTTCCTCATAACTGTGTTGTGCACTTGTTCATATGTGTGTTTGAAGACTTTGAGAGGCGGAGATGTAGTTCCTCTCTCATAATAATTGTAAGTAGGAGCAGCAAGCACATGCATATTATATTCATCAAAATCATCATGTGCAATAGTAGAACGCAACCCATCAATATAGTCCTTAACAAGCGCAAACTTCTCTGATATAGTGTAGTTGGGAGAATTCAAAAAGATAATAGGACTATCATGCGTGGGTGCAATCACAACAATTTCATTCTTAACATAAGGAACCATAGCAAGTTCATCTCCATAAGCATAATTTAAATTGTCATCATGGCCACAAGCATAGCAAGTATCAAGTTCATCAAAAAGGGATATTTCAAATGAATCAACGGGATCGTAGCAATTATCATAGCATTCATCCTTCGGTAAGAACGAAGGGGGAGATTAAACAATGTATGAGTTGGAGGGTTACTCTCATTAGAAGGTGGGCATGGGTAGCTAATCCGCTCTTCCTCCTTTCGTTCTTCGCTCTCCTCATCATATTTTTCATCCAATGAGCTCACAGTTTCATCAATTTCTTCTTCCATAGACTCCTGCAAATGTTAGTCTCTTCTTGGACAATGGAGACTTTCTCAATAAACGCATCAATATCGGAATTGTATTCATAATTCTCTTATCAATATTTAAGTATAGCAAAATTTTCAGGTCTGTAAACAACATCATCAAGATTTTCACACTTTTTAAACAAAGATTCAATTTCATAAGCACCCGTAAAAGCAACGAATTCTTCTATTTGTTCCACATCATAGTAATCATATATACCATTAGCATAAGAAGCCAACGTTTTATTATCATTAAATTTACATGAAAAGTGAAGGTGTGGAGCCCTCATCCTAGAGCAACAAGTATAATCATAAAGCAAGCATAGTTCCCGAGCATACCAAAGCAACACATGAATTTGATCCCATAATAATTTCCCTTTTTGTATCAAGTGATAATCCGTAAAGTATTCATGTTGATCCAATGTGTCTCCCATAATATAATTGAATGGGGTTTTCTCAGGATTATTAAATTAGTGCCTAATATCTTTCACATAATGAGCATCGAGGATTTTTGGAGGTTTCCCATCTCCATGAGTAGCAAGTACACCTAATTTTTTTGGTATTTCGTGTTCCATATCCATAACTAAAGATAGAGAAAAACTGAGAATAGCAAATAAAATCTACTAAGTGATAAAGCAAACAAGCACACACATGAATATTCACCCGACGCTATTGCTCCCCGGCAACAGCGCCGGAAAAAGGTCTTGATAACCCACAAGTATAGGGGATCAATTGTATCCTCTTTCGATAAGTAAGATTGTCGAACCCAACGAGGAGCTAAAGGTAGAACAAATATTCCCTCAAGTTTTATCGACCACCGATACAACTCTACGCACGCTTTACGTTCACTTTACCTAGAACAAGTATGAAACTAGAAGTACTTTGTAGGTGTGATAGGATAGGTTTGCAAGATAATAAAGAGCACGTAAATAAAAAGTAGGGGCTTTTTAGATAAAGAAGCAACTAAGTTAGTTTTAGTAGAGAGCTTTTTGTCACAACAAAGTTATTTGTCCCTAGGCAATTGATATCTAGACGGGTAATCATTACTGCAATTTTATATGAGGGAGAGGCATAAGTTAACATACTTTCTCTTCTTGGATCATATGCACTTATGATTGGAACTCTTGCAAGCATCCGCAACTACTGATCATTAAGGTAAAACCCAACCATAGCATTAAAGTACCAAGTCCTCTTTATTCCCATATGCCATAACCCACTTATCCGTGTTCGTGTTTCTATCACTCACGCAACGCAGACAATAAGCAAACCATGAACATATTGCAAACCCTACAGCGGGGATCCCTCACGCTTGCGCGATACGGAGAGCACCAATAATAAAACATGCAACTCAAACCAATCATGATCATTAATGAACCCACAGGACAAAACGGATCTACTCAAACATCATAAGATAGCCATACATCATTGGGAAATAATTTATAGCATTGAGCACCATGTTTAAGTAGAGATTACAACAGGTAAAAGAGGGGTTACACCACTACATAGAGGGTGAGAGAGTTAGTGATGACGGCGGTGAAGTTGTTGGTGTAGATCGTTGTCGCGATGATGGCCCCGGCAGCGCTCGGGCGCCACCGGGAGAGAGGGGGAGAGAGAGCCCCTTATTCTTCTTCCTTGACCTTCCCCCTAGATGGGAGAAGGGTTTCCCCTCTTGGCCTTGGCTTTCATGGCAGCGGAGGGACGGGAGCCCCTCCGAGATTGGATCTCTCTCTGTTTCCTTCTGTTTCTGTGCTCCCAGATTCTGGCCTTTCACTGTTTCTTAAATTCCCGGAGATTCGTAACTCCGATTTGGCTGAAATTTTAACACGATTTTTATCCGGATATTAGCTTTCTTGTAGCAAAAGAAGGGCACCAACTTCCTTAGGGGTGGCCACAAGGTCCAGGGGCGCGCCCTCCAACCTTGTGGGCCCCTCAGGCATCATCTTGGGTTGATTCTTTTTCCCAAAAAATCACATGTATTCCAAAAATAATCTCTGTAAGTTTTTATCCCGTTTGGACTCCTTTTGATATGGATTTTCTACGAAACAAAAAATATGCAACAAACAGGAACTGGCACTGGGCACTGGATCAATATGTTAGTCCCAAAAATAGTATAAAAATTGCCAAAAGTATGTAGGAGTTGTAGAATATTGGCATGGAACAATAAAAAATATAGATACGACAGAGATGTATCACCTTCCTCTTGATGGATGCCTCCGTCATGCTTGTGGCCTTGGGTTCCTTCTAGGCCCTGGGGATGATCCTTACCTGCATGGTGGTGGTCGTCTTCATACCTAATGACACATAGCACTCTTTCGTGAGGTAGCATCCAAGTTCCATCCATATCCGTATCAATCTTTGTAGAAGAGTGAGTTCACTTCGGCTTCGATGGCACATGCATGAGCTCTTGTCATAGGTCCACATGGTGCTTCATGGGTCGGTGTAGTGTCCATGGGGATGACCGAAGGATGCTTCGCATCATCTCCCCCCCTGGGAGAGATCCATCCTCGGATCATTAAGTTCATCACCATGGTAGGTCAATAATCCCTTGACGTTGAAGATGTCACTCATGTTGTACTTGTCACGCGGGATGTCGATTTTCTAGGCATTGTCATTGTAGCGTGCTAGCACCTTGAAAAGTCCATCGGTGCGAGGTACTAGCTTGAACTTGTGCTCATTGGGGAAACACTCTTTGCGATGGTGTAGCCATAAGAGATCTCCCAGGTTGAACACCATTGGGTGTTTGTTTATGTTGAGCTTGGTGGCAAGGCGGTGTACTTGACGCTCGATCATATGCCTTGTATCTTCATGCATCTTCTTGATATAAATTGCCCTTGCGCTTGCATCCAAGTTCGCCCGTTCTTGTAGTGGTAGTGGAAGGATGTCCAATGACGACAATGGGTTGAAGCTGTAGATAATCTCGAAGGGGGACTTGCTAGTGGTAGAGTGTCGTGCTCGATTGCAGGTGTACTTAGCCATGGGCAAGCATTCCTCCCGCTCCTTGATGTTCTTTGATCAACACATGGAGAAGTGTAGAGAGCGTCTGGTTGTTGACTTCTGTTTGGCCGCCGGTTTGTGGGTGATATGCCGAAGAGAATACTAGTTTGATTCTGAGCTTGGCGCATAGTGTCTTCCAGAAGTAGCTTATGAACTTGACGTCATGGTGTGACACAATCATCTTGGGAACTCCATGTAAGCTCAAGATTTCCCTACAAAAATAGATTTGCTACATGTGAATCATAGTCTATCTTATTGCATGGGATGAAATGTGCCGTTTTAGAGAATCCGCCCGCAACAACAAATACATAATCTTTTCCATTTTGAATCCTAGGCGAACCAAGCACAAAATCCATACTAATAATTCCCATGGTTGGTACAGAATAGGAAGTGGAGCTTGTGACTTAGCTTTGCAGCATGTAGAGAACCGGTTGGTGTAGCGTGCGATGTCATGAAACATCTTTGCCAAAAGTACTTTCATGAGAGCGTCGCAAAGGTATTGTCGCGGCAAAAATCTCGCATAAGTCCTCCGCCATGAGCCTCTTGCAAAAGTAATAAACAAAGAGAGAGCCTCTTGCAAAAGTAATAAACAAAGAGAGGACTAAGGTACACAAAGTTTGTTAGCTTGCATAAGATAACCATCCTTGAGATAATACCGCTCCCAATAATTAAGTGTGAGTTTGATATTTGGCATAAGGAATCGCAAACGAAGGATCATGCGCTTATAAATCTTTAATGTGCTGAAAGCCAACAACATTCAATTGAGGTTGAGTAACTAACATGCACTTGCAGGAAAGGGCATCCGCCACAACATGTTTCTTACCCTTAATGTACTTGATCACATAAGGAAAATACTAAATGAACTGACTCTGTTTGGCATGCATTTATTCAACTTGGTTGACCTTTAAGGTATTTAAGCGTCTCGTGGTCGGTATGTACAACAAACTCTCATGGTCTAAGATAATGCTCCCACACATGCAAGACTCGAACCAAAGAATACAACTCTTTGCGATAGATGGGATAGTTAAGTTCTGCGTCGGAAAGTTTCTGTGGTGGGACACCACGGCCACCCATGGGGCCATGAGCCCCTTGTAGTTCGGTAGGGGGATGAGCACATTGCACCAAGAGCGGAGAGCGTCACGCAGCACGACAAAGATCACACGGGGAATTTTACCCAGGTTCAGGCCGCCGCGAGGCGTAAAACCCTACTCCTGCTTTGGTTGATTGATGGTGGATAGTGGTGGAAACATAGTGCTCTAGCCCGACAGTGTTGCCTCGGGGCGAGGGCAGCTATGCGCATATGAGTGTACAAGGGTCCGAATCCTTTCTATGGTCGCCACGGGCCTCCTTTTATAGATCGAGGGGTCACCACAATGGCAAATCAGTCATTGTGTCCTGATTAGATAGCAAACAGTGCCATCATACCTAACTCTGCAGACAGGGCAGAGTGCATTGTATAGACCATTACATTCGAAGTCAGTAGCCTAATATATTTATTTCACAATTTCAACAAATGATTAATTCACTACATACTAAGAAAACAAATGTGTACACCCTCCGTTTTTATTTAAGTTCGCGTATTAGCATTGGTCAAAGTCAAGTTTTGTAAACTCTCAGAAAGTTTATAACAAAAAATATTAACATATACAATAACAAATGAATACCATTAGATTCATTATTGAATGTACTTTCACATCATACATATCTGTTATGGTAAATGTTTATATTTTTCTATAAACTTGGTCAAACTTTAGGAAGCTTGACTTCGGTCAAACCTAATATGTAGAGTTTACTAGTACTACTCGCTAGTTGCTTAGCCGAATCACCCAACACGCCACACGGGGAGTTCAATGTCCCAAAATTTTGAGGTCGGCGGGAAAATCTCCCGCGACCCTGATTCGAGAAGTGGGAAGTTACCATCATAGCCTTCGGAACAGGCCTATGGATGACAGTTGGTAGGGGGTTGTTTTCGTAACTTTAGGTTCACCCTACCCAGCCAACCCCCCCAGCACCCAGAGTAGTACACCTGAATACTCCCTATTTTCTATCCCCACCACAAAACAGACTTCTCCACGGCACCGCAGCCTTCGTACTCCTCCCCTTCTACATCGGCGCACTCGTCCACCGCAGCGCATCTGCTTCATCGACGACCTCGTACGCCGCACTGGAGCCGGTCCACCGTCGTCGTCGTACACGGAGCCTCTTCCCCCGCACCATCTTCTACGGTCTCGGATCTGGTTCCCGGAAGCCGACGCCAAGCGCAGAAGCACCACCGTCGTGGACAATGAACTGACTCCCATTGCTGACCATGACTCACAGAGGCCGCCGCGACCATCGTTCTCCTCCTCGATTGGTAATGTGTGTATTGAATCACTTAGCAGTACATGTTCAGTTCCAATTTTGTTCATACCTACCCTTCAAATTTCCTGGGTGCTATTGTTCCCATAAAAGTAATTGGTTATAGCCTCCATTTTCCAACAGAATATCAACTTGTAATTGTGCGTCGCTCCTGTATCGCGCTGTGCTTGGGTAGGTTTTTCATCTGCAACCAGCAGTGTGGCAAATGATGGAAAGTTTTTTAGAACTAGCAAGATGCCCATGCGTTGCACGCATCAAGATGCATTTGTATGAGTAGTTTATCTTGTGGGAGAAAATGATGAACGAGGGAATGACTTATTTGCAAATGCGGAGAGGGGTGTGGGTATCTTTTTGCAAAATTGCCACAGTTTCCTTCTGATTCGTTGGATATAAATCGGATGGCCTATATTGCAGGATGGCAGGAACACCATCATCACCAACTCTGTTTTTATAAGAGTAGGGAAAAAGTAGAGAGTAGAGAAGTAGAGATAAATATAAAATATAAAATAAATATAACAGGAGCGAAGAGAGTAGAGATAGCAGAGACGTCGGGATAGGATTGAGCGCGCGCGAGAAAAAGCGGCCGGGCGTGCGCTAGTTTTGGCGTGCGGCGTCCGGCGCGCTTTATAAAATCTAACGCCCTCCCACCACTCTATGCCTTGCCACCGCTCTCTCCCCACTCTGTGCCTCGCCACCGCTCTCTCCCCGCTCTTTCTTGCCTCGCCGCCGCCGCGCCACCATGCCGCCGCATCGCCGGGAAACTTGGGGATACCGCGGTGTCCGCGCGCGTCCCTCCGGCGCTTCTCCGCCGAGATCCGGTTTCGTGGGATGCGCCTCGGCCTCGGCAATTTCGACACCGCCAACGAGGCCGCCCGCGCGTACGACGCGGCGGTGTGGCGCCTCCGGTGGCCTCATAGAACATTGAACTTCCCCAACGTGCCGACGCGGGAGTGCGCACAGGAGCTTGCGCCTCGGCCGCGGATTATCATCGACGAGGATCGTCGCGACAACCGGAGGCGGGAGCACCGTCTCGGCATCGCCGAGATGGACGAGGAAGCCATGGCGCTGTGGCGCCAACGCTTCCCGCAGGACATCATCAACGAGCGCGAGTTCTACGAGCAAAGGAGGGCGGAGAGGGATAAGAGGAGGGCGGAGCGAGCCGCCTATCGCGAGGACAAGCGTAGGCGAAAAGCGGACGCTCAATTCAACATGAGGCTTGGAGCAGCGTCGCCCTGCGAATCCGACAACGATCGGTATCTTCACGCCTACAGTTAGACGCGGAGGAGGACATCACCGAGGAGGAGTTGGACGACGAGGAGTAGTTGAATAATCTATTTTTTTATCTATCTATGCTAAGAACTATCCTCTACTCTCTAGTCTCTACTCTCTATCTCTACTTCTCGATCTTAGCACTGTAAACGGTTTTTTAAAGCACCGCGCGTTGCGATTCTGTTGGAGATGCTCTAACATGGCAGACGAGTGCTTTAATGTTGCCCACAAGATGCGCAAGTATTACTAGTAGTATATTTTTCTTGCCATGTTGAGATTTTAAAACCACGAGTGCGAACATGCAGAGGAGCAATGAAGACCAAACACGGGATATTGGGGACATCTTCAAGGAGCGTGGCAAGTTAAAGAGGAGCTGCACCGAACCTGTAAAACGAGATTTGGTAAGTAACACCCTTTCAATTACTTTCGTTTAGCCTTGTGTTCTTCGATGTGTATATGTTGTAGTTTCTGTTTCTCTTAAGCCTCGTGTTCTTTGATGTGTCATAAGAAGAGTCCTAATTGTCCTAATGCTTCCGTTTTTAGCTTGATGTAGGAAGTGGGTGTTCTCACCTTGTAGTCTGTTTTTATATTTTTTTCCTTTTGAATTCACTTCTCCTAGTTCTGTTTATCTGGCTTCTACTAAATGGATCTAGGTTGCTCTGAGTATTGATCTAAAAAAGAAGTAACTTCATGTCAGGATGCAGTTCCTGCGAGGAGGGAAGTATGGTCAACCTCGAGATCATGTTTCCAGAATGAGGCTGGATTACACACAAGGTGCCAGTTCCCTAATGATGCTGGATTAGACACAAGGTGCAAATTCCCAGATGATGCTGGATTACACACAAGCCAGGTAGAGTCGTCAGCTGTTCGTGTCCTCATGGCTCTAGTAAAGGCTGAAAGAAAGGGTGCAGCAGCCCTTGAGAATGTAGCTGAGTTCCTGAAGAAGCGAAAAGAGCAATCAGATGCTCTCTTCACCCATGCCAAAGAAGAGATGGAAGAAGCCAGAAATAAGCTAGCAGAGGCAGAGCAGGCTAGGCGTCTCCTGCTATCTAAAACTGTTGTCAATACAAAATTTCCTTCATAGTAGCTAGGTTCAAATGTTTATCCATCCAGCATGCCTGTTGTGATGTCCGTGCATCTACTGATGTGGCACAAAATATTTTTTTTCGGGTCATGTAATAATAGCAATTACTTTCCAAACAATAACAGACGAAGCATTGGACATGGTATAGTTCACGTGCAAGCCCGACATTCCAAGTTCAACTTGCACATCAAACTCATGTTCACAGATATCTCCACATTCATACATAATGTCCACAACCATGATTCACTTCCAACCAAAAACAATTGAGGAGAGTTATGAATAAAGAAAAACCTCTAGTTCCTGCTACCATTGCGAGCACAACAAGTCAAGACCATGCGTAATTAATTATATGTTGGTCATTTTTTGTGTTCTAAAACGCCGGCCGGCTCGCGGAAGGACGTGTTGCCGGCACACGCGTGGAAAGCCGGTTGCATGCGGCGAGGAGGTGTGTTCAGCCGAGCCTGCAGCGAGTGGGGCCCTCTTGGTCGGCGCGCCGGTTCAATGCCTGCGCTATGAGAGGTCGCGTCCGTGTCAGAGCAATCACTCCCTCGAGTCCTTTTTTGTTTGCGTATAACAAAATCTCGTTTTCCATCCACATTTTACAAGTAAAATTCGTGGAGAAACTTTGACTCAAAATACGATGGGGACTAGTAAACCAGAACGGAGGTAGTAGTTTTTTTAATCAAAGAAGGGTTTCCCCCTTCCGATTTTCATTACTGAAAACCAACATCTAAATCTAAACCATAGTATTTGCCCTAGAACTACCAGGTTCAACATCTCGCAACATAAACCCATACAACCATACGCCAAGGAGGTACGTAGTACTATGAATTCCATTTTCGCACCATACCAATCGTTCTAAAAACTACTTAGTACTTATAACGCGCCATTGAAAATCGGAACTCTTAACCCCGCTAAAAATGATATTTTAAACGTGGCTACTCGATCTGTGGCAACTGGCGAGCCACTGCCTCCAAGTCGTTCACCTGTGGTCCCGACCATCAACTCCAACGGATCAAATTATCACGCGAGCTGACTATTCCTACAAAGGTGCGCTCCACCACGTACCCGGTACCCGTGAATGCAGCAATCGTGCACCTAGGGTTTTAGGATTTATTTCTTAACGTTGCCTTTACGTAACACTCATGTGTGCGAGACAGCGAGAGACCGACTGCGTGCGTGCGCCTCTTCTCTTCGTATATGTACTCTGGTGTCCAAAAAATTATAATAACTACTAGCAATGTGCCAATGCGTTGCCACACGATCAGAGTAGATTAATACATATTCACCGATTTGATAGGAAAAAAAGTCTATTTTTGAAATACGTATGTCACTGAAAAATGTTATGTTTCACTCAAAATATATTCTTTTGGCGGTTTTGATGAGATAAGGGAGGAATGTTGTTGGTTTCAAGATTCGAGAAGTGGTATATGTCTAATTTCTACTCTTACTAGCAAGATGCCCATGCGTTGCACGGAACATCAAGATCTTGTGGGAGAAAAGGATCAACGAGGGAAGGCCTTATCTGCAAATGTGGAGAGGAGTGCGGGTAAATTGCCATAGTTTCGTTCCTATCCGTCTGATATAAATCGGACGGCCTATATTGTAGGATGGCAGGCCCACCATCATCACCAACTCTGTTTTTTATCCCTACTCTTATAAAAGCATAGTCGGTGATGTTCGTGTGCCTGCCATCCTGCAATATAGGCCGTCCGATCTATATCTGACGGATAGGAAGGAAACTACGGCAATTTTGCAAAAAGATACCCACACCCCTCTCCAGACTTGCAAATAAGGCCTTCCCTTGTTCATCCTTTTCTCCCACAAGATAAACTACTCATATAAATGTGTCTTGATGTTCCGTGCAACGCATGGGCATCTTGCCAGTTGTTGCAAAAAGCCCATGTGTATGAGAGAGAGGGAGAGAGGAGGAGGACGGAGTACATGTGTGACAAAGACACAAAGACTGTGTGTGCGAGAGGTATCAGCTTAAAATAAGGCGATAGTGCGTGTGTGCACGATCAAGAGGGTGTGTCTCAAGAAGGGAAGAAAAATCTACATAGATATAAAGAGCGGGAGAGAGACATGTATGCGATAGTGGAAGCACGAGTGTGCGGGTGTATAAACCTACTAGAGGCTAGTCGATAAATGTTTGTGAGAGAAATACGAGTCGGGGGTGCGAAAGCGAGAGTTTTGTGTGTGAGAGAGAGATGGTAGTAGGGAAGGGGAGTGGAAGTAGGAGTTGTGTGTGTGTGTGAGAGAGAGGGGGGGGAGTTTGTCTGATCGGTAAACAAATGAATAATGTCAGTCTGGGATGGAGACGAAAAGGAGACCACAACAAATGTTGTGTCTACAGGAGAGAGAGAGAGTAATTTTAGTGGTATGATTCATATCTAGAGACATATAGGGTGTGTGAGAGAATCCCATAGAGAGAAAGATAAAGTGAAAGACGAGTGGAGACTGTGTGTGTGGCGGTGAAAAAGAAAGCTTAGGTACCTAGTGATACGAGAGAACGGTAGAGACGTGAGAGATAATGAAAACCGTGTAATGTATAATGATAGGGAGAGTGTGACACTTCTCAAGGGAGACGTCGAGAGACCATGTTTGCGAGGATAGGAGAAACATGAAGTGAGCATGCGGGTGAGCTGGAGAAAAGAGAGAGATGGGCGTGAAAGGAGTAAATATAAAAAGGAGCAGAATTCTGGGCATTTTGAGATCCTTGTATTTGTAAATCATATTATACATATAAAGGAGCAGAATTCTTTGTTGTGCTTTTGAAAGTATATATAAAAATATGATGTATATAGAATTTTATTCCAATCGAAATGGATCCCGCCCAAAAAAATATAGAATACAAACGGGATTCGAATTGAGTTCGCACGGTAAATGTGCACTCTGTAAATTTTGAATGAAGCGGGGAAAGTCGCAGTAATCGCCCGAAACCAAAATCTGCGAGATGGAAATTACTACTGCCTATCCCTCCCACGCAAAGCCTATCTGCTCGATTTCTATAGGTTTCGATAGGGGTAGGTTTGTAATTTCACTCAAACGTGACATAACCGCCTCTCACCCGGATTCATACACGGTGGGCGCCAAAACACAATTTGTCCTCGGCCGAAATCGACTCCCTCCCCGATTCATACATGGTGGGCGCCAAAAACAAACTCTCGTCGGCAAATTTTTGGTGTATGCGAGATTACCGTCCTATCCCCAACCGACTAATATTGCGGTGATGTAGGAAATTTGAAATGGGGGCTAAGTTTGTAAATTTCCTCGCATTTGAGACAAGCGCGCCCTGAAGACATGGTTCCCCCTTCCTCTCCACCCCCATTTCCCCATTCATACAACGTGGGCGCCAAAACACCCTCTCCACCCCAGCCTCCTCCGTCCGCCACCCCATCCACCGCCGTCCTCCTCCACCATGCCGGAGCTGATACCCCAACGCTGCCGTCCATTACAAGAGATCGAGCTCTCTCATCCACGACTTTGGACCGGGATCCTTGCATCCCGTCCTCTCGCTTCATCCCCGCCGTCGTCCACCTTGCCGGCGCCGCTCCTACGACCATCTCGTCCACCGCGCCCTGCCGCCACCGTCTACCCTCCTAGATCTGCTTCCATGCCGCCGACAGCCATCGCTACCGTAGCACCGTCAAATTCTCAGCAGATGCATACACGGCGCCGCACCAGAGGCGGTACTTTTTCGTATCTGCTCAACTTATTTATCGCAGCAAGAAATTAGATTGCCACTGCTTTACTCTGATTTCTTGTCCATCACATACTTGCTAGTTGAAAGCAAACATTGGTTGCGAAGTTGCCTTTATCCGGTTTGCACCTTCAGATCCGCCATGACACGCTCAACACTATACTCCCAATGCTTATGGTTTTCGCCTTTTATATTCCACACTAGTTAAATCACAGTAGACTAAATTTCAAAATTGGGTCAGTCAATTTTTCAGAGCTCGCCGGAGTTCGCCGGTGTGAACGAAGGGGCTCGGGTGAGGACTTTGGTTGTGGGGGGGGGGCGGTGGTGGGGCCTCGCCGAACGAAGAAAACTCGACGCGGGTGGGGGCCGGGGTGGGGGGTGGGGGTGGCGGAGGAACACGGTGGGGGCCGGTGGTCCGGCCGGCGGCCCGTGCGTTGTTCTGTATGGGAAGAATCAGAGACGAGGAAGAAGAAGGGTTAGGAGACTTAGGATCTTCATCCAACCGCCTGAAATGGTCGACTGGCCCAAATGACAAAAGTCACGCGACTAGCATGCAGACATGCCTTTATATTCAGTACCATCATCGTACCTGCTTAGCACTGCTCCTGAATCCATCAAGCTAAACAACGTGCCACTCATAATTCCAAACTTGTTGCTCAAGTACGAATCTTATATGATGCTGATATTACTAAAACAGATAACATTTAATTGGTCAGCTAGTGTTCCTACTTTACTTTCGAAAAAGCACGTGCACCACATATAGAGAGACAGCAGGGAGTTGCTTTCTTAATGCGCTCTGGTTCGTCATATGTGGGCACTGCGCAACGAACATTTTATTATCCAAAACCTGCTTGCTCTTCTTTAGCATGTTCCTCTTCCGTTCTTCTTTAATAAGTACTCTCTCCGTTCCTAAATACAAGTCTTTGTATAGATTCCACCATGGACTACATATGGAGCAAAATGAGTGAATCTACACTCTAAAATGTATCTGGATACATCTGTATGTGATCCATAGTGGATATCTCTACCAAGACTTATATTTTGGAACGGAGGGAGTATGATAGTAGTACAATATGTTCCTTGTAGTGAAGATGAGCAGGGACATTTGCAGTGTAGAGGTCTATACGGTCGGTTGGTATGGACACTTTGAACTCTTCGGGCCTCTTTGATTCGTAGGATTTTGTAAACTTCGGAATAGGATTTGTAGTGGCATGCCCACTTGAATCCTATAAGAATAGCAAGGAAATGCGGGGAGCTGTCTCGCCTTTTAGAGTTACACTGATATTAACAGTACCGCACCTTCAGTTGAAGAGAGCTAGTACCCGAAGCCTTTCTAGCCGTACCGGCAATACTAGCACATATATTACAGCAAGTTCCACTTTGCTGATTTTACTCTGATGCTTACGGTTTTCCCGTTATATCTACACTATGATCTGTGTAGCTTCTTTGTGTCGCACTAGCAGCAGTCCACTCTTGAAGCTAAACACCGCAATGACTTACAAAAAGTGCACCAAGGCATTGAGTGCCATTTTGGATGCAATGAAACTCATACGCTCCCCACCTGTTGATTCTTGTTCAGAATATGATCCTAATGACTATTCTAACCTCGAGGAGTCAAAGGCAGATGGCCTATCCTGTTCACCCATCAAGGTGCCTGTTCTAATTTGGCAAGGTTTTATTGATTGCGCATATCTTGCATATGTTGTCTTGCATTTCTTCTACTTTGCACCGCCATCTACTTAGTTTACTCATCATATATGTCGAGATGCCATGCACATCCATTATCAATACATATTCCATTTGTCATCATACCATGTTTTTTCACTCAAATGTTGTTCTTGTGCATCAGACATCAAAAAGGAAGAGGGTGATTGCCGAACCTGAAGGAGCGCCATCAAAGTCCTTGAAAAACGTGGTTGTGCCGGAGAAATCAGACAGCACCCCACTTATATTGGCTGTACAACCAGTGACACAAAACGTAGGACCAACTCCAGCAGACTGTACCCATACTTCACTGGCCACACCACTAGCCGCACCACACTGGACCTGCACTCCAGCAAAAGGTATGCCGATTTCAGTTGCCATAGCACCAGTCGTACCACAGAAAAATCCCACTCCAGCAAAAAGTACAGCAAGTCCACCGGCCGAAGACCTATCCCAACTGCAGATATGGCCAATTCCTGCAGATTGGAACCCCATTCCAGTTATTCCTAGTTTAAAAGACAATGCTTTCAATGTTGTTAGGGACTACATGCATATATTCCCATCATGGGAAGATTATAGTGAAGACAAACACCATTTTCACATCTTCCTGTCCCACTTACGTGTAAGTGCTATTATTCATGGTGATTATTTTCCTGTTTTCTGCGTATTGAACACATCAATGACTTACATTACATTGTTGTAAGTAGGCGAGGGTCAATCTGGATAGTCATGACGAGCAAAGCTTGCTTGCGCTTTTCAAGGAAGCATTGCAGCAGTATTGGTGTTACCTGAGGAAATCACACTTCGATGGCAAGTCTACAAATGAATTTCTGGTGAAGTCTCCTATGCTAAATTTAGAAGACATTGAATGGAAAAACCTTGTTATGCACTGGTCTCGTTCCGAGGATGAGGTACTGTCTATGATATCGCATGACAATTTGAACTTCTACTTTTCCGCATGTGCCTTACGGATCTTTTTTGCAGGAAATCTGCTCGAAAAAGAATTCCAGTTTGAAAAGAATGACAGGATATCGCAAATATGTTGCCCGCTGCTTTGCTCTTGTTAGTACTTGTTGTCCTGTATCACTGTACTTGCATACATACCTGGTTCATTATGTGACAGCAGTATGCATGATAGCTTGCTTATCAATTGTTTGCTCCAAATTATCTGATCTGTATGAATGGTTACATTAGTGTAGAATATATCCAATGCTAATGAAATTTTTTAGCTCTGCATTGTTCTTGTAAGTACCTGCTGTCCTTTATCAGTGTACTTATATTGACAGGTAGTTGTTCATGTACCATCACTCTTCAGCTTATTTTCCTTTGCCCTCCATTTTCTACACATAAGATCTATATTTACTCTTACCATAAGGTTGGATAACACCGATGGTACTGAAGAAGTTTAGCTCTGCATTGCTCTTGGCTGTACCTTTTGCCTGTATAGCTGTACTTGCATTTATAGCTACTTGGTTATGTAGCATCACTCTTCATCTTATCTTAAATATTCTCCATTTTTCTTATATTGTCACATCTATATTTACTCTTAACAAAATGTAGAATAAAGGCAATGCTTATGAAGAAGATTCTGTGGTAAACTTCTTGAATTGCCCCCCATCAGCATGGACAAGGGCTTTATAGAGCCTGCCTTCACCAATAATGTAAGGTTGTCCTTCTCAAGCCTTCAAACTTTGTTGTGTATATTTGGTTAGGCATGACTGCAACAGCTGTTTATTTTTGGTGTTTGCATTAAATTGCATGTTTAAAGTTTATTATGTAGTTCATAAACAAAAGTTTGTCCTTCTCAATTTAAGTTTTCTGTTGTACAACCAAGTTCCTTCTTCATACCATGTAAATTAAACTATACAGAGCAAGTGATCTTCTTTTGCACTGCATGTATGCTTCTGTTCTTGATACGTAATCCAGTGGTGTGGTGAACCTACCCACTACAGCACAATGTCTTAACTATGAACAATGTCATATCATTCTACTATTATTTAAACCATCTCTTTATTTGCCAATCTGAAATGGGATAAATTGACGGCACACTAACCATTGATACTTATGAGTTCTTGATCTGTAATCGAGTGGTGTCGTGAAGCTGCCAACTCCTTCACAATGTCATTTCCTGCCATGTCTTGACCTGAACAATACCATATTGTGTTAATGCAATTTTAAACAGTGTCACTTTATTCGTCAGTAAGAAATGTGATGAATTGTCAGCACTGATACTTTTATGTGCAAAACATGTCATCTGTCTGCTTGTTTATCTTTCAGAGTGAGGAGGATATAAGTGTTAAACAAGCACAGTCTCATCAGCTTGCTCAGCTGCTTGCGCTGCAGCTCCCTAGCAGGGCTAACCTTTCTTGAACTCTATTGAAGTGTTGTCGGTTTTGTATATTATTTTGTCGGCGTGTTTAGTTCCACCGGTAGCGATCTTTGATGCCCCGTGTATGTAATTTGATGTCTGCTTGTGCTTTATTATCATAGTGGCGAACTTTGATGCCCAGTGGATGTAATATGCCGTAATTTCTTTATTGTATAGTCTAGGTTTTTTCTTATTCACGATGCTGCAGTTATTTTACTATATATATATCATGTCTTCGCAGTAAACCGGCCAAACCGTAAAATTACGGTACATAATCGGGCCGTCATGTAATCACGATGTATGGTCCGCATCATGGGCCCCGTCATCTTGGTCCGTTAGAAGGCCTAAATGTAAACTGGCCCACTAGTAGATTCAGGCCTTTAATAGGCCGAGTAAACCGTCGGCCCTCTTTTCGCAAGAAAACTCAATGGGCTTTTAGGAGGCTGAGAAGTAGGTTGGGCCTGAAATGTGCCGAACAGCTCACGGGCCGGCAGAAGCCCGAAATGGACCCCGGCCCATGATTGTGCCAATCAAATCACAGGCTTTTAACAAGCCAAAATTGTCTCGGTCCTTGTTTGTCCCAATCAGATTATCGGCTGCGAGCAGGCCGGATGCAAACCGGGCCGTAGTTAGGCCCAACTATATGACAGGCTTTTAACAGGCCGAAATTAATATAGGGCCGAAATGTTAAACGGGCCCTTAATAGGCCGAAACTAATATCAGGCCGAGTTACTAAATGGGCCTTTAGCAAGTGGGCCCAAAAGCATAGCGTCTAGTTGACGGGCCGAATCTGATATGGGCCATAATTTAGCCCAAAGCCTCTTAAAGGGCCGGACCTGATCTGGGCCGTAATTTGGCCCAGAACGTGGTAGGATTTTACCAGTTCGGATCTCATATGGGCCATTGTTAGGCCCGGAACGTGGCAGGCAATTAATGGACCGGATCAAATATGGGCCGACATTTGGCCCAAAACATGGCAACTCGTTAATGGGCCGGCCTACTAGGGTCCTCAAAATCTTGTGGGCCTACAGCTGGGCCTGCCCATTAATGTCGGCGAAATCTCGTGGGCCTTTAGCTGGGCCGGCCCATTATGGTCCACAAAAATCTTGTGGGCCTTCACCTGGGCCGGCCCATAATGGCCAGCAAAAATCTTGGGGGCCTTTACCTGGGCCGGCCCATTATGTCCCGCAAAATCTTGTGGGCCTTTAGCTGGGCCAGCCCATTCTGGTCCGCAAAATCTCCTGGGCCTTTAGCTGGGCCCGCCCATTATGGTCCGCAAAATCTTGCGAGCCTTTAGTTGGGCCGGCCCATTTAAACTTTATGGGCCACTTTTGGGCCGGTCCACGTGTCAACATATCATAGGCGCATCTCGCCCATTGGATGAGTGACACCTGTGCCAACGCGGAGCTGACACATGTTTCTGTCAGCCAATCAGAATTTTACACGTGGAAAATCCCCATTGGTCTGGGCTGTTAACGGGTTATCAGATCCAAAACCGGACCCGATAGCTTAACGGCGTTCCATTACGATGGATGCCACGTGTCGGTCACCCTTGACGAAAGCACTTCTATGACGCGCGATTTATCGTCATGGAAGTGGACACTTCCGTGATGATAATTTTGGTAATGTCATGGAACACTTCTACGACAGGACAGGTATGACTATCTTGATTCTGTCATAAAATTGTCATGGATGTACATTCATGACAGAAAACGTGACCTACTGTGACAAATAAGTGTCATCACGGAAGTGTATTTTTTTGTAGTGTTGGCGGTTACCCACGCTCGAGGAAGAGCTTGCATGGTCCTCCACCCTGGTGGAAAGGGCTACCAGGGTGGAGACCAATATGTACAAACGCACCTCCAAGGTGGAGGAGGTGTATATCAGGAGGCGGCTTAAGGAGGACAAGGAACTTCGAGCCACCGCAAAGGCAAAGGCCATGAATGCAGCGGAGGAGAAGGGGGAAGATTGAGGACGAAGGCTCCTCCCGTGGCAGGGACAAGGCGCAAGCCACATAGAAAGCTACCGGGGACGATCCTGCCGGGAGTGAGCTTGCCGAGAACAAACCTGCCGGGGATGATCCTGCCAGGGATGAGCCTTCCAGCATTGAGGCTTTCTACACCACGTCGGTAGAGGCCCAGGAGGAAGAGGAGGTTGACGAGGTGGAGGAGCCCGAGGAGGAGTGGCTTGCGGTAGGCCCTCAAACCCCCGAGCCAGTTTTGGACCAGTGCTCTCGTAGGCGGGTTGCCAATCGGGGAGCGACGGTTCCCGAACCTGCGCCAGCCCCCAAGAAGGTGAAGAAAATTGCCACCAAGAGCAACAAGAAGGATGTGGTGCGCTGGCAGTCCTCCCTCCTCGCCGAGGCTAAAATCCCTCCCACTAAGCAATCTGCGGCTTGATACGTCTCCAACGTATCTATAATTTTTGATTGTTCCATGCTATATTATATTCTGTTTTGGACATTATTGGGCTTTATTATACACTTTTATATTATTTTTAGGACTAACCTATTAACCGGAGGCCCAGCCCAGAATTGCTGTTTTTGCCTATTTCAGAGTTTCGCAGAAAAAGAATATCAAACGGAGTCCAAACAGAATGAAACCTTCAGGAATGTGATTTTCGGAACGAACGTGATCCAGAGGACTTGGACCCTACGTCAAGACTTCAACCAGGAAGCCACGAGGTAGGGGGCGCGCCCTCCAACCTCCTGGGCCCCACGTTGCTCCACCGACGTACTCCTTCCTCCTATATATACCTACGTACCCCCAAACTACCAGATACGGAGCCAAAAACCTAATTCCACCGCTGCAACCTGCTGTACCCGTGAGATCCCATCTTGGGGCCTGTTCCGGAGCTCCGCCGATGGGGCATCGATCACGGAGGGCTTCTACATCAACACCATAGCCTCTCCGATGAAATGTGAGTAGTTTACCTCAGACCTTCGGGTCCATAGTTATTAGCTAGATGGCTTCTTCTCTCTTTTTGGATCTCAATACAATGTTCTCCCCCACTCTTGTGGAGATCTATTCGATGTAATCTTCTTTTGCGGTGTGTTTGTTGAGACCGATGAATTGTGGGTTTATGATCAAGTTTATCTATGAACAATATTTGAATCTTCTGAATTCTTTTATGTATGATTGGTTATCTTTGCAAGTCTCTTCGAATTAACAGTTTGGTTTGGCCTACTAGATTGATCTTTCTTGCAATGGGAGAAGTGCTTAGCTTTGGGTTCAATCTTGCGGTGTCCTTTCCTAGTGACAGTAGGGGCAGCAAGGCATGTATTGTATTGTTGCCATCGAGGATAACAAGATGGGTTTATATCATATTGCATGAGTTTATCCCTCTACATCATGTCATCTTGCTTAAAGCGTTACTCTGTTCTTATGAACTTAATACTCTAGATGCATGCTGATAGCGGTCGATGTGTGGAGTAATAGTAGTAGATGCAGGCAGCAGTCGGTCTAGTTGTCTCGGACGTGATGCCTATATACATGATCATACCTAGATATTCTCATAACTATGCTCAATTCTGTCAATTGCTTAACAGTAATTTGTTCACCCACCGTAAATACTTATGCTCTTGAGAGAAGCCACTAGTGAAACCTATGGCCCCCGGGTCTATTTTCCATCATATTAATCTCCCGACAACAAGCTATTTCTGTCGCCGTTTTTATTTTACTTTCTTTACTTTGCATCTTTATCATAAAATACCAAAAATATTATCCTATCATATCTATCAGATCTCACTCTCGTAAGTGACCGTGTAGGGATTGACAACCCCTTATCGTGTTGGTTGCGAGGATTTATTTGTTTGTGTAGGTGCGAGGGACTCGTGCGTGGCCTCCTACTGGATTGATACCTTGGTTCTCAAAAACTAAGGGAAATACTTACGCTACTTTGGTGCATCACCCTTTCCCCTTCAAGGGAAAACGAACGCAGTGCTCAAGAGGTATCAAGAAGGATTTCTGGCGCCGTTGCCGGGGAGTCCACGCAAAAGTCAACATACCAAGTACCCATCACAAACCCTTATCTTCCGCATTACATTATTTGCCATTTGACTCTCGTTTTCCTCTCTCCCACTTCACCCTTGCTGTTTTATTTGCCCTCTCTTTTCCGTTTGCTTGTCGTTATGGCTTGTCCTCTATCTTATGCGTTGTCTCCCGAGAATGAAGTTCTAAATTTTAAGCAAAGGGAGGGGGAAAATCTGAAAGATGCTTGGTATAGAATTTGCAATGCTCAAAATAGATCTACCAGGAAGCAATCTACTTTTGTTCTTCTCTGCAGTTTTTATGTAGGCGCTGCTCCTTGGTACAGATATATCCGTGATACCATTACCGGAGGGAATTTCTTGGGTAGCCATACTTTTGATTCTTATAATGCTATGATAGATTTGTTTGGCTCACCACCTCTTTTGTTTAATGGAACTATGTTAACTTTGGAGCATGTAATGCAAAGACATGAAATTATTGAAAATAAAGTTGCTACCGTAGAGTTAATCGAAAATTTGGATAAAAAGATCCACAACCAAATTACCCAATATGGATCTAAAGTAGGAGTCACTTTGAAAAATATTAAGGAGAAGGAACCCATAGTTAATGAAAGAATAAATCAGGATTCCACTAGAATCGATAAACTTGAGGGTATCATTACCAACTTGGGAACCGCTTTTTCTTTCGTAAAGAATACTCCAAGTCCTCCAACTAAAATTGCCAAGCTTATGTATGTTCCTAAACATAAGGGTGAATCCTCTAGTAAGGAAACTGCGGATCTCAAATCTATAAGTATTCATCCCAATCTTTTCGCTATCATTAAGGAACCATTTGCTACAAATGAATTTTTCGGTTATGTGCCTAGAAGTTTGATGATTAATAAAAAAGAAAGAAACTCCTAAGGATGATAGATGTCTCATTGAAGGATTGCCTACCAAAATGGCAAGGGACAATTGCATTTTTACCCCTAGTTGGTTCCTACGCACGGGTTTTGCCCTTACTTTTCGAGCTTGCTCAGTTTTGCCCTTAAGTTTTCTGTCGAGGTCCCTCGAATGCCCTTTGACCGTTTGACCAAAACTTTGAAAATTCATAACTAATTCTTATGAACTCAGAAAAATGCAAATAAGATATCAAAATGTTCAGATAAACATTGCCTTTATGTGCACATCATTTGCATTCAGGACAAAAGCATTGTTTAAACTACCTAAGGTAATTAATGTTATTAACGTTATTAAAAATAAAAAGGTATAAATAATATATTTTTTCATGAAAAAAAACTACATGCAAATGTAAGTGATGTTTTCTGAACATCCAGATATCTTATTTGCATTTTTCTGAGTTCGTATCATCTTGTTATGAATGTTCTAACGACTTTGACCATTATTTGGAAACTTCATAACAAGTTGATATGAACTCAGAAAAATGCAAATAAGATATCAGGATGTTCAGAAAACATCACCTACATTTGCATGTAATTTTTATTCATGAAAAAAAATATTGTTTATACCTTTTTATTTTTAATAATGTTAATAACATTAATTACCTCAGGTAGTTTAAATGATGCTTTTTTCCTGAATGCAAATAATATTCACATAAAGGTAATGTTTATATGAACATTTTGATATCTTATTTGCATTTTTCTGAGTTCATATGAATTAGTTATGGATTTTCAAAGTTTTGGTCAAACGGTCAAAGGGCATTCGAGGACCTTGACGGAAAAAGTAAGGGCAAAACTGTGCAAGCTCGAGAAGTAAGGGCAAAACCCGTGGGTAGGAACCAACTAGGGGTAAAAATGCAATTGTCCCAAATGGCAATACCTAGATCTATCCTTGCTTTTATGCCTAGCTAGGGGCGTTAAACGATAGCGCTTGTTGGGAGGCAACCCAATTGCTTCTGTTTAGGAATAAATATTTGATCTATCCTCTGGTTAGATGTGTTTTTATGTTTTAATTAGTGTTTGTGCCAAGTTTAACCTATAGGATCTTCTTGGATGATAGTTATTTGATCTTGCAGAAAATTCCAGAAACTTTCTGTTCACGAAAATAATTGTTAAAAATCACCAGAACGTGATAAAATATTGATTCCAATGGCTTCTGATCAATAAACAAATTGTCTAGGTCGTCCTATTTTGGCTGAATTTTTGGAGTTCCAGAAGTTTGCGTTAGTTACAGATTACTACATACTGTTCTGTTTTTGACAGATTCTGTTTTTCGTGTGTTGTTTGCTTATTTTGATGAATCTATGGCTAGTAAAATAGTTTATAAACCATAGAGAAGTTGGAATACAGTAGGTTTAACAGCAATATAAATAAATAATGAGTTCATTACAGTACCTTGAAGTGGTCTTTTGTTTTCTTTCGCTAACGGAGCTCACGAGATTTTCTGTTAAGTTTTGTGTTGTGAAGTTTTCAAGTTTTGGGTGAAAAATTTGATGGATTATGGAACAAGGAGTGGCAAGAGCCTAATATTGGGGATGCCCATGGCACTGCCAAGATAATCTAAGGACACCCAAAAGCCAAAGCTTGGGGATGCCCCGGAAGGCATCCCCTCTTTCGTCTACTTCCATCGGTAACTTTACTTGGAGCAATATTTTTATTCACCACATGATATGTGTTTTGCTTGGAGCGTCTTGTATGATTTGAGTCTTTGCTTTTTATTTTACCACAATCATCCTTGCTGTACACACCTTTTGAGAGAGACACACATGATTCAGAAATTATTAGAATACTCTATGTGCTTCACTTATATCTTTTGAGTTATATAGTTTTGCTCTAGTACTTCACTTATATCTTTTAGAGCACGGTGGTAACTTTTGTTTTATAGAAACTATTGATCTCTCATGCTTCACTTAGATTATTTTGAGAGTCTTAAATAGCATGGTAATTTTCTTAAATAATCCTAATATGCTAGGTATTCAAGACTAGTAAAAACTTTCTTATGAGTGTGTTGAATACTAAGAGAAGTTTGATGCTTGATGATTGTTTTGAGACATGGAGGTAGTGATATTAAAGTTGTGCTACTTGAGTAGTTGTGAATTTGAGAAATACTTGTGTTGAAGTTTGCAAGTCCCGTAGCATGCACGTATGGTAAACGTTATGTAACAAATTTGAAACATGAGGTGTTCTTTGATTGTCCTCCTTATGAGTGGCGGTCGGGGACGAGCGATGGTCTTTTCCTACCAATCTATCCCCCTAAGAGCATGCGCGTAGTGCTTGGTTTTTGATGACTTGTAGATTTTTGCAATAAGTATGTGAGTTCTTTATGACTAATGTTGAGTCCATGGATTATACTCACTCTCACCCTTCCATCATTGCTAGCCTCTTCGGTACCGTGCATTGCCCTTTCTCACATTGAGAGTTGGTGCAAACTTCGCCGTTGCATCCAAACCCCGTGATATGATACACTCTTTCACACATAAACCTCCTTATATATTCCTCAAAACAGCCACCATACCTACCTATTATGGCATTTCCATAGCCATTCCGAGATATATTGCCATGCAACTTTCCACCGTTCCGTTTATCATGACACGTTCATCATTGTAATATTGCTTAGCATGATCATGTAGTTGAAATAGTATTTGTGGAAAGCCACCATTCGTAATTCTTTCATACATGTCACTCTTGGTTCATTGCATATCCTGGTACATCGCCGGAGGCATTCATAAAGAGTCATACTTTGTTCTAGTATTGAGTTGTAACCATTGAGTTGTAAATAAATAGAAGTGTGATGATCATCATTTTCTAGAGCATTGTCCCAACTGAAGAATACAAAAAGAGAGAAAGGCCATAAAAAAAAGAAGGCCCAAAAAATGAGAGAAAAAGAGAGAAGGGACAATGCTACTATCCTTTTTCCACACTTGTGCTTCAAAGTAGCACCATAATCTTCATGATAGAGAGTCTCTTGTTTTGTCACTTTCATATACTAGTGGGAACTTTCATTATAGAACTTGGCTTGTATATTCCAACAATGGGCCTCCTCAAGTGCCCTAGATCTTCGTGAGCAAGCAAGTTGGATGCACACCCACTTAGTTTCTTTTGTTGAGCTTTCATATATTTATAGCTCTAGTGCATCCGTTGCATGGCAATCCCTACTCCTTGCATTAACATCAATCGATGGGCATCTCCATAGCTCATTGATTAGCCTCGTTGATGTGAGACCTTCTCCCTTTTTGTCTTCTCCACATAACCCCCATCATTATATTCTATTCCACCCATAGTGCTATATCCATGGCTCATGCTCATGTATTGCGTGAAGGTTGAGAAAGTTTGAGATTACTAAAGTACGAAACAATTTCTTGGCTTGTCATCGGGGTTGTGCATGATGAGAGCATTCTTGTGTGACGAAAATGGAGCATGGCTAAACTATATGATTTTGTAGGGATGAACTTTCTTTGGCCATGTTATTTTGAGAGGACATAATTGCTTAGTTAGTATGCTTGAAGTATTATTATTTTTATGTCAATATTGAACTTTTATCTTGAATCTTTCGGATCTGAATATTCATACCACAATTAAGAAGAACTACATTGAAACTATGCCTAGTAGCATTCCACATCAAAAATTCTATTTTTATCATTTACCTACTCGAGGACGAGCAGGAATTAAGCTTGGGGATGCTTGATACATCTCCAACGTATCTATTATTTTTTATTGTTCCATGCTATATTATATTCTGTTTTGGTCATTATTGGGCTTTATTATACACTTTCATATTATTTTTGGGACTAACCTATTAACGGAGGCCCAGCCCAGAAATGCTGTTTTTTGCCTATTTCAGAATTTCGCAGAAAAAGAATATCAAACGGAGTCCAAACGGAATGAAACCTTCGGGAACGTGATTTTCGGAACGAACGTGATCCGGAGGACTTGGACCCTACGTCAAGACATCAACCTGGAAGCCACGAGGTAGGGGGCGCGCCTACCCCCCTGGGCGCGCCCTCCACCGTCGTGGGGCCCACGTTGCTCCACCGACGTACTTCTTTCTCCTATATATACCTACGTACCCCCAAACTACCAGATACGGAGCCAAAAACCTAATTCCACCACCGCAACCTTCTGTACCCGTGAGATCCCATCTTGGGGCCTTTTCCGGAGCTCCGCCGGAGGGTGCATCGATCACGGAGGGCTTCTACATCAACACCATAGCCTCTCCGATGATGTGTGAGTAGTTTACCTCAGACCTTCGGGTCCATAGTTATTAGCTAGATGGCTTCTTCTCTCTTTTTGGATCTCAATCCCTCTCTTTTTGGTTGCGAGGATTTTATTTGTTTGTGTAGGTGCGAGGGACTCGTGCGTGGCCTCCTACTGGATTGATACCTTGGTTCTCAAAAACTGAGGGAAATACTTACGCTGCTTTACTGCATCACACTTTCCTCTTCAAGGGAAAACCAACGCAGTGCTCAAGAGGTAGCAGAGAACAAGTTAATTTGGTCATAGCATGTCAAAACCATCTCTGTCCAGAACCAAATTTGAGCAACTCTACATTGACAACTGTCTCATTTTGATCCCAAAATTTGTGGGCATGCTCTAATTCCCAAATTATGACACTAGACCAAGTGGTGCATCAAGGAGAATATATTTGCATGACCAAATCTTGGAAAACCCATTTCTGTTGATTTTTTAGGGTTTTCAAAAGTTGCATTGGCCACTTTCTCCATTTGGTCCCAAATTTTGTCGACACTACTATTATGTGATGCCACTCACTTCTATTAATACTCATGTCAATTGGAATACATTTGCTTGACAAAAAACAATATCAAACACCTTCTGCCATTTTGCCAAAGCCACCATTTGGACCACTTCCACCAATCTCCTTTAGCTCAAATTTTTACCAGAGTCTCCCCTAGTCACCCTCTACCTCAAGCAACTCCCTATCCTCCTCAGCTCAATGATTGAAGGGGGTAAAACCCCATTTTCTCTTCTGGTCAGCACATTTCTCCCTCTCTCTCAACCCCACCTCTCTCCTAGTGGTTCACCAGGGTATCGAATGATTTACCCTCCTTTTTTACCCTCCCCTAGAACCCCTAGACACAAAAGGACATGCTGACGACACTTAAACAATGCCAGTGCACGCAGAGCTCGTGCTTTGGAGCATGCTACAGTGCTCCCGCGCTGTTGCTCACCCATGACGAGGGCATGCGCCAATCTTGGGCGGCGGGATGATGTCTCCCAAGGTGGCCTCGACATCCGGGACACGCCTCGCTGTCGGGCCCCTCCTCCCTTGCCCTCCTTCTCCCTCTGCGAGCTCGCCCAAGCGCGTCCATGGACGTTGCTCAAGGTGCAACATCGCCTCCCATATATAGAGCCACCCCCGCGCTCCCTCTCGCCTCTGCTGATCCTCCTCTCTCCCGCGCACCTCTCGAACACCCCCTCCCCCCTCGTGCCCTCATGCCCTCTCCATGGCTGCCATGTTTGCCATCGGCCTCCACCCGGCTCCGGCAAACCAGAGCCTCTCCCCCCTCTCCTTCGACCTCCAGGAGAACCGCCTGAGCGAGAAGGATCTCCCTCGATCCTCGCTGCCTCTTCCCGTTTCCTGTGGTGCCGATGCCACCATCGCCCGATGGGGCCGTCCGCCACGTCCGGTGTCGGATGCGCCTCGGCCGTCCCCTGCCATCCCCGAGGGCTCCCCCCGACACACCGCTCTTCGGCGACCCCTCCGGTGGCCTCGGCTTGGCTGGAGGTGGCCTGTGCCGCCGGGTGCGAGCGCCGGCTAAGCGAGCCAGGGCCTCCCCTCCCCTTTGTCGCGGGAGCGGGAGGAGGAAGATAACCCTGTGAGAGGGCACCCGCAGGTCAATGACCCTGCCAGCAGGCCCCGGTGTTTAAGTGGAGACGCACCACAACCTCCCCCGCTTCCCCGCAGCGAACACGTGCCGCAGCTAATACGCCTACGACGTGGACACTGCGCGCGTGCGGCTGAGCTGCTAGGCTGGCCCAGTTGCGCCTCGGTGCTAAACTCGCCCAGTGCGCACTGCCGCCGCTGGATTTGGGCCCGTTAGGTATTTTCCTTTTCTTCTTCATTTTCAGAAGATTAAATTTTTTCCACTGGGCTCATTTCAAATCCAAATTCGATGATACAAATTTCTAGTAGCTCATAAATCATAAGCTATCTCATGGCGCAGTTTGCACATATTTCCAGGAACATTCCCTTCACACATATTTATCAAATCCCTTTTTACAATTTCTGTGACAAACTTTAGAAAATCATAGAGAGCTCAAAATTGATCGAAAATTCCATGATTCTAATTCCTAGATACTTCTAAGTTCATATCTTAGTTTTTGAACATATTTCCTAATACTTTATGTGCAACATCAAATAATGGTCTATTTCTTCATGTATAGCCAACTTTGCAAATCCCTAGGGAAATCATTACAACTAAAAATCTAGTGAAACCATCTCCTAGGTGATTATAAAATCATTCCTTGTTAAAAGGGTGCTATTTCTCATTTTTCAAAAATATGTTTATGTACACTTCTTACAAATCCATAAATCCCTTGTTTCCATCATATTTAAATGTTCAAAAATATCCATTGATCCAGTTCCAACGAAACCACTTTTGTCATTTTTCATATGTCCAAAAGTAACCTAGAAAAGTCAAATTTATATTTTTAGAGCAATTTTATTTTATGCCTTTTGTGTTGCTTATTGTGATTGCTTTCGACGATAGTTGACGAAGTAGACGGAGTACTCGGAGTTGGACCAGAGATATTTGAAGACCTCGAAGACTTTGTTGAGCCAGGCAAGCAACCCTTTGACCATGCCCATGAAACCCTTTTTATGCATGTCATATAACACTTTATTATTGTTGCATCGGAATCATGATGAGATGGTAACCACTTTGGTGAGTTGCCTTTGTTGCTTTCTTGTTGATACTTGCATTGTGCATGACCCTACCTTCCTATGAGAGTTATGCCAGTGGGAGTAGATAGGATGCTAAAGTAGTTGCTACGCAAAAAGGGACGGGTGTATGCATGGTGTTGGAGACAAAAATGTTTTCAAAGACTTTTTGAAAACCCCGTCGGGTGCCACTAATGCCCGAGGGATATGTTGAGCTAAGTAACCACTTGATGATGAAGTGGTGTACCGAGGCAAGTGAGTGTGTTGTTTTCAAAAACGGATTGGTTTAAGTTGCGACCGTTACTCCAACCTTACATGCGCAACCACTCTACCCTTATATGGGAAAGGGCATTATTGATTACCTAGTCCGCGCTAGCATGGACGACACATTACTAGTGACGGGAGTGGCGTCATCACTCTCGGGACAGGGTCGTGCTTGGATAGGCAGCCATGACTGTTTTCGCAGGGCACCGGACACACCGTTGGTACCCCCGTGCTTGTGCTATGTGTTGAATATGGGAGCGTGGCTCCAGCGAATTAAACATGTGAGCACGATTCTGGCATGGGGGTTGATATCAATTGAGTGGATCCATGTTGGTGGCGTCTAGGGAAAGGTAGTGATCGGGTGCTTACCCCGGGTACTTGAGGTATCGCGGGTCGTGGATGACACGAAAGCTTCCCGGAACTTGTGGGTAAAGTGTGCAACCTCTGCAGAGTGTAAAACTATTCGAATAGCCGTGTCCCCGGTCAAGGACAGTTGGATAACCGCTCTTGGGCTATGTGCATTGTTCACAAAACTTGGTGTGTCTTAGGCAACAACACGGTTTGGTAGTATTGTTGATATGATTCATGAGGAAGTCATGATGAGCTTGAGCATGAGTTGTTCATATCTCTTTCTCGATGTTGATGTCTGTAACCTCATGATACTTGTTGCAAACTCATTCATGTCCTTGAAAATGTTGATCATACTTGCATGAGAAAAACTAGCTTTCCGCAAAAATGCTAATTTAGCAGTAGAGCCTTGCATAATTGTTCTGTTATCACTCTTGGGTTGCTTGCGAGTACATTCAAAGTACTCATTGGCTTGCCACTGGTTATTTTATTGGGTAGGCATGAAAGAACAGGAAATAATGAAGAGTACCATGGTGACGAATATGCGAGCTAGGACGCTTCCCAGTCAGAATGCCTATAGGGTTGAGGCAAATGGCATGGGTTCGCGCTATCGTTGCAGATTTCCGCTGCGAGTTTATGAAGACTTGGCCATAAAGGTCAAATTTGAGTAAAACAGTATGTACTGGATGTAAGACTCTTTTTATTCAGTTTCTGTGTGTTCAGTGAGCATTGATCTCTGGGATCACTGTACACGGGCATTCGGTGATCACGACTTATGAGTCGGGGTCCCCACAGAGCTGGTATGAGAGCCATCCTGACTGTAGGAAGCCTTAGTTAGCATGGTCGTTAGTTAGGGTAAAACTATTTCCAAAACTATCACTAGTTCTCAAAAAATATCTATACTTCTCTTCCCTTATGAGTTTTTCAAAAACTAAGATATATTTTCCTTATTGACATCTTCCCCTTCAAAACCTTCGCAAACGGTCGCTAGCACCCTCGTGCCCCTAACCACGGGATTCCTTGTAATCATCGTGGATAATCTAGAAGGAAGACGCTTTGCCAAACCTTCACCCACATCTTTTGAACACAAGTTTGGCGACACCACGACAAGATAGAAGACACCTTCTCGAGGATTGAGGAAACCAAGACTCGGAAGATGGTGACACCCTTGGCACGACCCCAGGATGATGCACCCTTGTCTTGCGATGAACAAGGCATAAGATATGCAAGGTCATGATATACATCGCTGATAGAGCAACCATGTCCTTACCGTTGTTGTGTCAGCAACCACCGGTGGAAGAGAACCTCGCCATTCGGTCCGCCTCACTATAGTGAGCAGGAAAACCGTTCTCTTCATTCCCTACTCTTGGTGTCAATGTTTTCATCAATGAAACTGACAGGTTGGACCTCTACCATGCCTTGTTAATGTCATTACATAAAGGATTGCCTACCTTGTACCCTCGATGCCTTAGAAGGCAAAACGGATCCTCATGATTAAGAAGAAAACAGAAGAGCGAGTCAATGCCAGCTACGAGGAACCACCTTCACCCCTTCAGCTCATCAGGAGAGAAGTTGTTGAAGATTCTTCAGGCCCAACCCGAATCGTTTCATCGAACAACTACAAGAAATGTGGCGACACCTGAGGAAGACCCAGAAGACTGCACGTCCTTCCGTCCAGGACACGAAGCAAGATGGCTACTAAGTCCAAGAACCCCTGGGGTAGGATGAGTCGTGTATCCCCTATGCGAAGTCGAGTCCGTGCGATGGTTCAAAAGGAACCATGTTCTGTGCTGCTTGCTTTTATTTGTTTGTGTTTTGATATAAGTCGCACTTTTGCCCTAGGCAACAAGTACGCGGTGATATCACCCACCTTGTTGTTTGTGTATGGCCCTTTCGGCATTTGTTTGTTTACACTTGCACTATAGAACCCCATTTAGGCACCCCTCTATGCTACTTTTCCCTGTCATCTCTCTGATCAACTAAGGACGAGCAAGACAAGATGCACCAAGGATTCCACCTCGGTGACCAACTAGCACTGAAGAATTTTGCTGCAACCTCCTCGACCAAGTGCAACCCCGTAGAGTTATGTTTACCCCTCAAGGATGGAAACCCATCCCTAGACCTTTCTAGACTTCATGAGATACCCCATCTCGAATCCTTAACCATGTGCTTAACCCACAGAATTGCAAGAGAACTAGTTAAGCCTCCGTATCCTTGCTCAGCACTGGGTTCATTATGGAACTAGTGGACATTAAGATAGCACAAAAACTGGCGATGCCATAGGGAAGACCAATTTGAGGATATAGTAATAGAGGACAAATGACTTGATGAGTTTATATCAGTGATCTTGAGGAATTATCTGAGAATCTTTGGTGGATTATGAGGCTTTCATATTGGTAGGTGAACGTGGTGGGATCGTGTTAATAAAGCAGCATAACTTTCATCACTGAAAGTGCGCTAAGTCAACTAGAGGGGGGTGAATAGTTGTTTTTTAGGAATTTGTCACTGAGGAATTTCACAGTGAGGAATTTCCTAAGTCACAGACAACTTAGCAGCGAAATAAGTACTCAGATACAAGCATAACAGAACAGTGGCACATACATCATGATGAAATGATAACATGCACAGAGTACAAGAAGCGTAAACACATGATAAGGAGGCTGAAGACAAACTGACTGAAGAAATTGAACTGAGGAAATTGAGAAAATCTTCAGTCACAGTCTTCAAATAGTAACGATCAGGTACAACAACACAGTAATGAGGAAATGGAAGGGTTGAGGAAATAGAACCAGTTAGCTCGGTGAAGAGAATGATTTGGTAGACTAGTTCCAACTGATGTGGCAGTTGTATGTCTGGTTGGAGCGGCTAGCTATTTAAACCAGAGGGCACACAGTCCTCACTATATTCTCCTTGAGCTAAGGTCACACAGACCTCGCCCAATCACTCGTGGTAAGTCTTCCGGTGACTTCCAAACCTTCACAAACTCGGTCACTCGGAATCCACAATTTCCTCTTGGATGCTCTAGACCTTGACGCCTAACCGTCTGGAAGATGCACAGTCTTCAAAGGTAACAAGCGTTGGTTCCACATAGGAACAATCTCTTCAGTGATGCTCAATCAATTTAGGTTTGTAGGTGTTTGGGTTTGGGTTTTCCTCACTTGATGATTTTCGCTCAATGTCCTCGGAGGATGGGATGCTCTCAATGACAAGTGTCAGTTTCTCTCGGAGCAGCCAACTAGCTAGTGTTTGTAGGGGGCGGCTATTTATAGCCTAGGGAGCAGCCCGACATGATAAGACATAAATGCCCTTCAATGATATGACCATTAGGTGGGTAGATATTTGGAACAGCTGGCGCGTAGCAACGCAACGGTCGGATATTTGAGTTATCAAATTCCCCAGGGCTATCATGTTCCTCACTTGTAGGCAATCCGCACTGGCAAATTCCTAACTCCACAGTCAGAACAAATTCCTCAAAGAACAGAAGAACTTCGTCTCTGTCACTGAAGAAATCGACCAAACTGTATGAGATTTCCAATGGCTTCACTCGAAGGGATTGGTAGGTGTAGGATTTTGAGAGGAGCATCACTTGGAAACTTTTCCTTAGTTTTACCTTGACCCCCTTTAATACTACGCTGTTTCCTCTGACTCAAGAAAGAGAAAACGAAACTACGAAAACAAAAGTCTTCACGCTTCATGTTCCTCGCACGAATATCAAGTCTTCAAGGTCACACCAATTTCTTCAATTTCAAAGTCTTCAGATAGCCAAAGTCTTCAGTTGAAGACATTCATTTCTAGGCGTCGACTTTCTCTGTAAATATCAAACTCCTCATAATACTTATAGACCTGTGTACACTCATAAACACATTATTCCCTTAACCTACAAGTCTTCAATACACCAAAATCACTAAGGGGCACTAGATGCACTTACAATCTCCCCCTTTTTGGTGATTGATTACAATATAGGTTAAGTTTTCAACGGGGATAAACAAATGAAGTGTAAATACTGATATTGAGGAATTTGATTGCAAGATATAGAAGAACTCCCCCTGAAGTTGTGCATATGTGAGAAATTTGCTTTTGAGAAGCAGTGCACATTGAAGAGTAGAATCATGGAGATCTCCCCCTATATCTTGTAATTTATACACGCATTTAACATAAGATATGAAGAATTTGAAATGCATGATGAAATATGGTGACTGATGTAATTCAGCATGTGTGCATTAACATATCTGAGGAAAATAGCATGCAGAAGAACATAGCAAAAGTATCAGACCACCATTAGACTTAAGTTTACAACATGATCCAATAAAAAACTTCAGAAGAACGAGAGTTGCAACTTAAAAAAACGCCCATATAGAGAGACCCATTTGAAGACTAACTCAAATTTCTCCCCCTTCGTCATCGAATGACCAAAAGGGACGAAAAATGAGGACGAACGCCCCTGAGGAATATCATCACGAAGTCGATGGAGTTGCGCCAGCGTTGTTGGGGTCGTTTGTTGAAGTAGGGCCTGCCGCAGTGTCGTCCAAGTCTTCATTTTCATCAGTCTCGTGCGATGAAGAATAGGAGCTGGCCAGCAAGTGAGGAACTTTGACCTTCTTGAATTTTTTCGAAGGTGGCTGAGACCAGTCGAAGTCCTGCTTGAAGCCCATTTGCTTAAGATCTTCTTCACAATAGAGATGAGATAGAATAGCCTAGGTGCGATCAAATACTTCATGTAGATACTAATGGTTCTTCTTCACTGAATTTTGAGTGATGTCATGTTCTGAAGAATTGAACCAAACTATCGCTTGACCTATTTATGGTTGCGATCGACCTTTTGGTGAAGACTGAGGAGAAGCTCACGATCTGTCAGCACCCTTGGAGCAGTTGCTTCAGGATTTGGCTTTGAAGCATTAGCTGCAGAGTCATGAGTGGCAGAGTCATCATTGGTGGAGTAGGAAGCAGCTTTGTGAAACTGGACATCCAATGGACGAGTGCCTTCATCAATAATAGCAGCCTTGCCCTTCTCATCAGATGAGGAAATAGGCCGTTTGAAGACCTTGATAGGGGGCAAGTAGCTGTGATGGTTCAGAACATCAACCTTGTAGTTGATTGAAGACCTTGATCGGATAAATCTCATGATCTAGGGAGCGTAAGGCTTCAATTCAGACGGTGAAAGAGCAACATTGGCCATAGTCCTCATGAAGAAATCATGGTAGTTGATTGGCACACCATGTATGATGTTGAACAGCAGATTCTTCATGATGCCAACAACCTCTTCTACATTAGAGTCGTGGCCCTTGATTGGACTGAGGGTCTTGGTCAATATTCTGTATACAGTCCTTGGCACATAGAGCAATTCCTTCACGAGGAATTTGGTTCTTGGGGCTTGGCCAGGCTTCAGAGGCTTCATCAACACTTGCATGAAATGATTAGATAGCTCAGGTTCATGTTAGATGAGTCTTGCACCTGCATGGGGAGGACTGATTAGTAGGGCATGAAGTAATTGAGAGGCTGGAGCTTTGTAATAAGTGTTATCAGTCATCCAGTCCAACACCCATGAATTCACATCTTCAGCGTTGCTGGTGATGTGCAACGTAGCGTAGAACTAAAGAATTAGCTCTTCATTCCAGTCAAAGATGTCGGTGCAGAAATTGAGCAACCCAGCATCGTGAAGAACACTGAGGACTGGGGTGAAGCAGGACAGTGACTCCATATCCACATGAGGAATATGCTCATGGTCAAAGATCTTGTCTTTATCGAAAAGCAGTGAATAATAGAAGTTCATGTGAATTGCTGTCCAGAAGCACTTACATCGAAGACGAGAAGAGTCATAGGGATTATATTCCATGAAGAACACGTGTTCATGGAAGAAATCATCAGCTTTGAACTTCTGTTTCTTTGAGAAGGGATTCTTTGGCTTGGGCTGAGGAGTGTCAGTCAATGTCTTCACAGCCTCTTGAATTACAGTCTCAGGAGCCGCAGGCTGAGGAATTTCAGTTGCAATATCATCAGTAGCAGCCTGGGTCTCCATGTCTTCAGCAGCATTTACATCGGCACTAGTTGCTGGAATTTATTGAGGGATGGTAAGAAGAGAAGCTTGATGTTCTTCAGAGCCCGTTTGAACTTCTTCGGTCTAAACCGGGGTCTGAGAAATTTGTTGCAGAGGAGTGAACAGTGGTGAATTGGGGTGATGACTTTCCCAATAGTCATCATTCAGAATTGGAGTGGTGCACCCAATGTCCACGTCTTCTTCTTCTTCATCAATTTCTTCAACGCCGGCCTCTTCAGCAGTGAACTGAGGCATGAGTGAGGATACCAATGGAGTTGAAGGGATATTGTCTACTTCAATTTCCGCATCCAACTAGTCTGACGAAGCAGTAGAAGGATCTTCTTCATCTGATCCACTTGGGATTTCATAGTCCTCACCAAAGGGAACAATCTCCTTTGATGGCATGCTTGAAACAGGAACAACATCTATAGGATTGTCATAGGAGCTTGTGAAAGTCTTCGCATTCTTTGGTGTGGAAGACTCTGAGGAAGTGGATGCTTTCCTTTTCTTCACAGCGGCTTGCTCTGCAGCCTTGGTCTTTTTCGCTTCTGATGCCGAAGGAAGGATAGGACTTGGAGTTGGTGCACGAGGAGCAGAGGAAATTGGTTCATTTTCCTTAGGCGCAACTGATGCAGTTGCCCTGGCCTGTTTAGTGTCTTCAGGCGCAGCAGCAGATGCTTCAGCTGGCCTGGCTTGTTCTTCAGGTGCAACACTAGTGGTTGCCCTAGCAGTTTCTTCAGTGGTTGGAATAGCTTCATCAGCCCAGGTGCTTTCAGTTTCTTTAGCAGCCTAATTTTATCAACGGTGCTGGCATGTTCTTCATTAGGCTATGCAGATACATCAGCCTGAGGAGATTCATGTTGCATTGGGGCTGCAACATTGGAGGTGAATTTCTCAGCAATTTTGACAAATCTGACTTTGGCTCCCAGCCAATCTGCACGGTACGCGTCAAATTCATCACTGAGTCCCTTGATCTCAGCTTGCATGGCTACAAGTTCATCTGTTGTCATTTTGACAATGTGCTTCTTCAGAAAACACTCCTTCTTGTACTAAGCTTTCTTCAGCTGCTTGGCCTTCTCAAATTCCCATTTTTCCTTGCCTATGAAGGCTGTCAACATGTGAATTTGGCCAGGGGTGAGCTTGAAGTGAGGCATAGGAGTGTTGGGGTCCTTGTGCCAGAGATCAATGTACTCAAGGATCAACTTGGGATCCAACAGAAGGGGCACATTTGTGCCGTTGGCTCTAGTGGCCCTTTGCTGCCTATCTCTGATGATTTCTTCCAATTCTTCATCATCAGCCTCGTTTCACTAGACAGCACATCAAAGGCAACCTGCTTCTTGTGAGGACTTGGTCTAGTGCCTCGTCCAGCTGTGGCCTTAGTCTTTAGGAAAGTTGGGCCTGCTGAGGACTGCGGAGGAGCTGAAGAACTTGCAGAGGCTCCCGAGGCAATTGAGATGCCAGTGGTCCTTTGACACGAGGCGAGGTGCACAGGTGTTGAGGACTTTCTAGGAGCAGCTGAGGATTTTGTAGCTGGAGGAATTGGAGTAGCTTGAGGAATTTGTCGTGAGGGCACAGATGAGCTTGGCCGTGAGGGCATTGCTGAGGTGCTTGGTGGTTTGCGAGGTAGCTTCTTAGGCATAGCCTTCTTGGGCTTGCTAGCAGAAGCCTATGCAGCAGCAACAACAGTAGCAGAGTCTTCGTTGAATTTCCTCACTGCTTCCTTGGCCACTTTGGCCAGTTTTGCTTGTCGCTTGGCCCATTCATCAGGATAGTCCTCACCGCGCTTGAGGCTAGTGGGATTAGCAATATTTCCAGGTGCCAGCGGAGGTCTTGGGCAAGGAGGGTGCAACACGAGTTTCTTCATGTATTTAAGAGTTACATATCTATACTCCCTCCATTCCCGTGCCCATCTCCTCTATATCTTCTGAATGCGCACCTTGCACTCGTTCTTCGTTTCCTCAGTAGGTGTGCAGTACCCTGCATAGATGTCATTGGGGATCTCAAACGTTGTGTTGACTTCCAATCTCTTTCCTCCTTTCTGAGGTCTCTTACCATCAGCCATTTTCTTCAGCCGAGGAATTTGAACAACAGAGTTCTTTGACGAGGTATGCAATTTTTCTTCGAGGAACGCTGCAAATGAGTTAAGTTGATGAGAACCTAGTGATTCAGTAGCGGTCATGAGTACATGTGAACATAATATAGGTGCGAAGAATTTGGAGAGGTCACATGCGTTCTCAGATGTTTTTTCAAAAAGAACAAGTTTGAGGAATTTGACCAGAGGTGTCTTGAGGAATTTCACTAAGCGTTCTTTTACTTAGGTTCCAGAGTTGTATAGATTGAAAAATACACACAATTGAGGAATCTTGAAGAAAAAATGTTGCTTAGAGAAACAAATCAAGAGAAGATGCATGTGAGGTGTTTAAAGTGTGGAAGTTGAAGAATCGACACCTTTTGAAGATTTTGTGGAAATCATCAGAATCAACCAGAAGCAACTTTTAATTACCCTTGACGAAGAACACGATGAACTGGGAGTTGTAGATTGTAAGTTCGACAGTCCAGATCTTTCCCGCCCTAACTTGGCAGAGGAAGACAACTACGGCGGCGGCGGAGTGAAGATATCCACGGCCGGCGCGAGTACGACGGCGACGAGGTTGAGGCAGTGAAGCTCTTCCTCACCGGCGACGATGGAAGTAGCGGCGGCGCTAGGTCTGGAAGCTCGAGTGAGGGGAGTGTGGTCGAGCGGGGTAAATGCAGTCTGAGGAGGGTGAGGGGTATATATAGCCGAGGTGAAAAACTGTTCGCCCGAGGAAAATGGATGGACGTGCCCCTGACCCTTCTCATCCTAGCGACATGTTTCACCCACATATAGAGCGGTGGAGATCGTGGGTGAATAGATAAATTCTATCGTGGGATGTGGAACGCTTTGAGCGGCAAAAGCCAAAAATTTGAGATAAGAATATTTTAACGTTTCGTTCGCAAATTCTTCAGCTGACAAGGACACAATGAAGATTTTGAACGGGTTTCAAATAGAACGCACATGAAGAATTTTGAACAGATTGGGTTGAGTTTAGAATAGAGGGGGAAGGGTCCGATCACATTCACTTAGCAGAAAAGGCAACTAGAAGAATTAGCAATAAGTGAACGTTGTAGAGGACTAAAAACTCAAATATATATATAGTCAATGAAGAACAACGACGGAAAGAGTGAAGACATTGCAAAGTTGAAGAAATTGAAACTAAGGAATTTCAAAACTGAAGAAAGACTCAAATTGAATATTTTCAACTTTTGTTGGTGGCATGACCCGCCGTATAAGAATGATGATTTCAGACACTGCGTACAGTTGTCGTAGGGCTTTGAGAATCAAATTCTTCGTTAATTTCTTCACACTTGGAGGGTTAGTCTTCATTGATTGAAGAAAAATGTTACTTCGTGTGTTGCACATCTAAGTCATCAATTTTGCATAAGTGTTAGGATGTGTGCCCTTTTGAAAGAACATTCGAAGATTCTAAGATATTTAGCTCACACCGCAACTTGCTAAATCTCTTCTCATCCAAGGGTTTTGTGAAGATATCGGCTAGCTGTTCTTCAGTCTTCACGTGCTCGATGGAGATGTCGCCCTTCAACACATGATCACGAAGAAAATGATGACGAATCTGAATGTGCTTTGTCTTCGAGTGCTGAACTGGGTTATGAGCAATCTTGATGGCACTCTCATTGTCACAGTGGAGAGGCACATTCTTCACATTGATGCCATAGTCCTTGAGGGTTTGCTTCATCCATAGCAATTGAGCACAGCACGAACCAGCAGCAATGTACTCAGCTTCAGCAGTAGAGAGTGATATGTAGTTCTGTTTCTTTGAGGACCAACATACCAATGATCGTCCAAGGAAATGGCATGTGCCTAATGTTGACTTGCGGTCCACACGATCACCAGCATAGTCAGAGTCTGAATATCCAATGAGATCAAAAGCCGAGCCCTTGGAATACCATAATCCAAGTGTTGGATTGTGAGCTAGATATCAAAGAATATATTTCACAGCCTTATGGTGTGATTCCTTCAGTGTAGCTTGAAAACGGGCACACATGCAAACACTAAGCATAATATCTGGCCTAGATGCACATAGATACAATAAAGAACTAATCATGGAGTGGTGTACCGTTTGATCGAAGTCGATACCATTTTCATCAGTGCATAGATGGCCATTTGTGGGCATAGGGATTTTGACGCCTTTGCAGTCTTGCATGTCGAATTTCCTCAAAACATCCTTGAGGTATTTCTCTCGAGATATGAAGATGCCGTTGTGTTGTTGACGTATTTGAAGACCTAAGAAGAATTTCAATTCTCCCATCATAGACATTTGATATTCTTCACTCATCATATAGGCAAATTCATCGCTGTAACGTTAGTTAGTACATCCAAATATGGTATCATCAACATATATTTGGCACATGAATAATACATCATCATAAGTTTTGGTGAAAAGAGTTGGGTCAAGTGAACCGGGTTTGAAGCCTTTCTTCATGTGGAATTCCTTCAAAGTATCATACCACGCCCGAGGGGCCTACTTGAGGCCATAGAGGGCCTTATTGAGTCTGAAGACTTTGTCAGGATGATTTGGATCTTCAAAACCTGGGGGTTGAGCAACATATACTTCTTCCTCAAGCTTACCATTGAGGAATGCACTTTCACATCCATTTGATATAAGATGATATTGTGATGGTTAGCATAAGCAAGTAATATGCGAATAGCCTCAAGTCTAGCAACAGGTGCAAAAGTTTCATCGAAGTCAATCCCTTCAACTTGTGTGTAGCCTGGAGCTACAAGCCATGCCTTATTCCTCACCACAAGGCCATTTTCATCTTGCTTGTTGCGGTAGATCCATTTGGTGCCGATGATATTGTGCTTGCGTGGGCCTGGTCGCTTGACAAGTTCCCACACATTGTTGAGCTCAAACTGATGTAATTCCTCTTACATAGCTTGAATCCACTCAGGCTCCAGAAAAGCCTCATCTACTTTGGTGGGCTCTGTGATAGAGACAAAAGCAAAGTGCCCACAAAAGTTAGACAAATGTGAAGCCTTCGAGCGTGTGAGAGAACCTGGTGCGTTGATCTCGCTGATGATTTTCTCAATCTAAACTTCTTTTGCAACGCGAGGATGAGCGGGTTGGCGACGTTGAGTTGGCTCAGCATTTTCTTCAGAGCCATTTTCTTCAGGTGCACCAGCTTGCTGTTCTTCACGTTCAGGAATGACTTCTTCAGCAGATTCTTCAGTAGGAATGATATCCTCAGTAGCCTTGAACTTGATGGTTCCCTCTGGTGACTTTTCATCTAGCACAGGAGGTAGTTGCTCTCTTTGCGAGCCATTAGTTTCATCGAACCACACATCTACAGTTTCAACAACCTTGTGATGAATGGTGTTGAAGACTCTGTAGGTGTGCGAGTCCTTTCCGTAACCAAGCATAAAACCTTCATGTGCTTTCAGTGCAAATTTAGAATTGTGATGAGGGTCTCTAATCCAACATTTAGCACCGAAGACTTTGAAATAAATCATGTTGGGTTTCTTGTCAGTGAGGAGTTCGTATGAGGTCTTTTTGAAGAATTTTTGAAGATATACTCTGTTGATGATGTGGCATGCAGTATCAACTGCCTCAGGCCAGAAATGGCGAGGCGTCTTGTATTCGTCAAGCATAGTGCGAGCCATCTCAACAAGAGTCCTGTTCTTGCACTCCACGACTCCATTCTGCTGAGGAGTATAAGGAGCAGATAACTTGTGAGTAATACCAAGTTCATCAAGATAGTTATCAAGACCAGTATTCTTGAACTCGGTCCCATTGTCACTTCGGATGTGCTTGATCTTCACACCAAAGTTGGTTGAAGCCCTCGAGGAAAATCGTTTGAAGACTTCATGCACTTCATATTTGTAAGTGATGATATGCACCCATGTGTAACGGGAATAATCATCAACAATAACAAAGCCATATAATGATGCAGCATTGGTAAATGAGGCATAGTAATGCCAAAGAGATCCATGTGAAGCAATTCAACTGGACGAGTGGTAGTCATGATGGTCTTTGAGGGATGCTTGGCCTTGGTCATCTTTCCAGCTTCACAAGCTCCGCACAGGTGATCCTTGAGGAATTTGACATCCTCGATGCCAATGACATGCTTCTTCTTCGTGAGAGTGTGCAAGTTCCTCATGCCAGCATGACCAAGTCGTCAATGCCATAGCCAGCCTTCTGAAGCTTTTGCAAGTAGACATGTAGCGGGTTGTGGTTCTGTAGAGAAATCAACAATGTACAAGTCTCCTCTCCTAAAGCCTTCGAAGACTCTAGAATTGTCAGCTTCCATGATCACAACACAACGATACTTGCCAACGACAACAACCATATCAAGATCACAAAGCATTGAGACAGACTTGAGGTTGAAACCTAAGGACTCGAAAAGCATGACTTTGTCCATGTGTCGATCCTTTGAGATTGCAACCTTACCTAGCCCCAATACCTTGCTTTTGCCTTTGTCAGCATAGGTGATATGCTTCAGATGCGATGGAGATAAAGCAGTGTCCATCTATAAGTTCCGGTCACCAGTCATGTGATTTGTGCATCCACTGTCGAGGACCCACTCGGTGGCTTTGGGTTGATCATCCTGCAGATGAATTAGTGCGTCTTACGAACTCATATACTTCATCAGTGAAGTATATGACATCAGATTCATCAGATCAATTTCATCAAGCAATAGAACAGATAAAACAATATGAGGACATGAGAAATGAAAATTCATTTCTTCATGATTAGCTTGCGTCCTTTCAAGCATATTTAGGTCTCCAGCAAATTCTTCAGACGGTTAAGTTCGTCTGGAGACCTGACCCTGCATGAGAGATTAGTTCTTTTTTTTACTACCCACATATGGAGGGGTGGCAAAGAGTTTATCATTCTACAAGCTCCTTAAGAGAAAGGTGGCATAGATGCCAATCCACTTCATTTCACATAAGAGGGGTTAGGGTAAGCATATGAATAACTAGAGAAATTCTTCGAGGACTTATGAACATAATGATTTGAAGAATAATGCACATATTCATAACCCTTAGTCTTTCCCTGCGAGATAGAAGTGTTAGTACGATGATGTTCATATGAGGACTTTGATCCATATGAGGAATGTGGTCCATATGAGGACTTGGATCCATATGAAGACTTTGGTCCATATGAAGAATTTGATCTGGGGTTCCTATTCTTCACAGGTGGTGTCATGATGATATTCACCTTAAAACTTTCAAGGCACCTTTTGGGAACCCAGATTTTCTTCATAGGGGGATTGTTCCTGTAGTTAGTGCCAACATATCTAGCAAATACTTCACCATTCTGATTTTTGAACAATTTATAATTGGAGTCAAATGACTCATCAGAAGAATATGAAGATTCACATGTAAAACCAAATAAAGTATATGGATCTACGGGAGGTCTCTTTGCAGCAACCCATGAGGTTTTGGGATACTGCTCAGGTTTCTAGTAGGTCCCATCAGCATTGAGTTTCCTCTCAAAGGCAATACCCTCTTTCCTAGGGTTCCCGTTGAGGATCTGTTTTTTAAGCACAACACAAAGTGCCTGATGCCCTTTGAGGCTTTTGTACATGCCTATCACATACAATTCCTTCAGCCCTGCATTGTCATAGATACTAGCAGCATCCGCAGATGAGGAATTAGTGATAGCAGATACAGTTGAAGAATTTGCAACAATAGAAGCATTTGAACCTTCAGGTGAAGAATTAGCAGATTCACATTCAATGCATTTCAAACATGGTGGAATGAATTCTTCCTGAGCGGCACTGATGTGTTGAGCAAGTAATGAATCACGCTCCTTCTGAAGATCTTCATAACTCACCCTTAGATTCTCAAGATCTTGCTTTCTTTGAAGAAATTCATAAGAAAGCTTCTCATGATCAGATAAGACAGTGTTATGATGACTTTGAAGGTTGTCAAACTTAGACTGAAGTATCTGAAGATTTTCAGTCAAAGTTTTAGTGCGATCCATTTCTTCACCCAACATATCATCGCTCTCATCTAGCATGTTTTGAACTTTTTCCAAAGCTCTTTGTTGTTTAGTGGCAAGGGAAGCAAGTTTGGTATAGCTGGGTCCAAATTCCTCACCAGATTCATCATCACTAGACTCAGATAGGTAGCATTCAGTTACCTTGGCACCTTTCGCCATAAGGCATGGTGCCGAGGATGAAGCTTCTGGTTCGAAAGTCATCGCCTTGAGCGATTCCATGAAGTCCTCAAACCAGGGATCATGACGATTTCGTTGACCTTCACAGACCTCAGAGAGTTGGTCCCAGATAAGCTTCGCGTGGCTGAGGTGCATAATGTTCCTGAACTAATTTTGAGACAGGCAGGAGCAGATGATGTCCTTCGCCATGAGGTTTAGCAGAGTGTACTTGCGAATGTCATCAACCTCCGCCATCTTGCATAGATCGGTAAGACCAATCTCAGTGACGGCCCACAGTTCGCTGTTCATCTCCATGAGGCGCTTCTTCATCATGGCCTTCCACTTGGGATAATCATGACCATCAAAGATGGGACATGACACAGTCTTCATTCCTGTGGTCGACATAACTAAAAATCCAGACGGTTAAACAAAAATCACACAGAACAAGGGAGTACCTTGCTCAGATACCAATTGAAATTGCGTTAAGTCAACTAGAGGGGGGTGAATAGGCGATTTTTAGGAATTCGTCACTGAGGAATTTCACAGTGAGGAAATTCCTAAGTCACGAACAACTTGGCAGCGGAATAAGTACTCAGATGCAAGCATAACTGAACAATGGCATGGACATCATGATGAAATGATAACAGGCACAGAGTACAAGAAGCATAAACACGGAATAAGTATGCTGAAGACAAACTGACTGAAGAAATTGAACTGAGGAAGTTGAGAAAATCTTCAGTCAAAGTCTTCAAACAGTAACGATCAGGTACAACAACACAGTAATGAGGAAATGGAAGGGTTGAGGAAATAGAACCAGTTAGCTCGGTGAAGACAATGATTTGGTAGACCAGTTTCAACTACTGTGACAGTTGTACGTCTGGTTGGAGCGGCTAGGTATTTAAACCCGAGGACACACAGTCCTCACCGTATTCTCCTTGAGCTAAGGTCACACAGACCTCGCCCAATCACTCGTGGTAAGTCTTTAGGTGACTTCCAAACCTTCACAAACTCGGTCACTCGGCAATCCACAATTTCCTCTTGGATGCTTTAGACCATGACGCCTAACCGTCTGGAAGATGCACAGTCTTCAAACATAACAAGCATCGGTTCCACACAGGAACAATCTCTTCAGTGATGATCAATCACTTTGGGTTTGTAGGTGTTTGGGTTTGGGTTTTCCTCACTTGATGATTTTCGCTCAAAGTCCTCGAAGGATGGGATGCTCTCAATGACAAGTGTCAGTTTCTCTCGAGCAGCTAGCCAGCTAGTGGTTGTAGAGGGCGACTATTTATATCCTAGGGAGTAGTCCGACATGATAAGATGTAAATGCCATTCAATGATATGACCGTTAGGTGGGTAGATATTTTGGCACAGCTGGCGCGTAGCACAGCAACGGTCGGATATTTGAGTTATCAAACTCCTAAGGGCTATCATGTTCCTCACATGTAGGCAATCCGCACTGGTGAATTCCTAACTCCACAGTCAGAACAAATTCCTCAGGGAACAGAAGAACTTCGTCTCTATCACTGAAGAAACCGACTGAACTGTATGAGATTTCCAATGGCTTCACTCGAAGGGATTGGTAGGTGTAGGATTTTGAGATGAGCATCACTTGGAAACTTTTCCTTAGTTTTACCTTGACCCCCTTTAATAGTACGGTGTTTCCTATGACTCAAGAAAGAGAAAATGAAACAACAAAAACAAAAGTCTTCATGCTTCATGTTCCTCGCACGAATATCAAGTCTTCAAGGTCACACCAATTTCTTCACTTTCAAAGTCTTCAGAAAGCCAAAGTCTTCAGTCGAAGGCATTTATTTTTAGGGGTCAACTTTCTCTGTAATTATCAAACTCCTCATAGACTTATAGACCTATGTACACTCATAAACACATTAGTCCCTTAACCTATAAGTCTTCAATACACCAAAATCACTAAGGGGCACTAGATGCACTAACAATCACCCTGGAGTGAATTGGCTTTTGTGAAGGACATCGCAAGCTGAAATTCTTGGAAGTATAAGGATTTCACTTAGCCACAGGATATTGACAGGAGATAGTTGACATTACGAAAATGACTTGGAGGAACAAGTAGGGATCCTAGCTGGACATGAGATTTGGATTAAATAGGTGATCTGTGGGGACCCTGACTCATAAGTCGTGATCACCGAATGCACGTGTACAGTGATCCCAGAGATCAATGCTCATTGAACACACAGAAGCTGAATAACAAGAGTCTTACATCCATACATACCGTATTACACAAGTAGGACCATTATGGTCAAGTCTTGAGTATAACTTCGCGGCGGAAATCTTCATCGATAACTTGGACCCATGCCATCTGCCTTAACCCTACAAGCATTCTAAATGGGAAGCGTCCTAGCTTGCATGTTCGTCATGAAATTATTCTTCATCATATCATGTTCTCTCATGCCTGACCAATAAAATAACCAGTGGCAAGCCAATGAGTACTTTGAATGTACTCACAAGCAACCCAAGGGTGATAACAGGATAATTATGCAAGGCACTACTGCTGAATTGGCATTTTGCGGAAAGCTAGTTTTTCTCATGCAAGTATGATCAACATTTATCAAGGGTATGAATGCGTCTGCAACAAGTATCAGGAGGTTACAGACATCAACATCGAGAGAGAGTTGTGAACAACTCATGCTCAAGCTCATCGTGACTTCCTCACGAATCACGTCAACAGATTTACCAAACTGTGTTGTTTTCCAGAAACATATGGACGTAGTCTAAGCAGCACCACCCAACTGTCCTTGAACGTGGACACGACTATTCGAATAGTTTTACACTCTGCAGAGGTTGCACACTTTTCCCACAAGATCCGGGGAACTTCCGTGTCATCCATGACCCGCGGTACCTCAAGTACCCGGGGTAAGCACCCGATCACTATCTTTCCCTAGACGACACTAACATAGAGTCCACTCGATTGGTAGTAACCACCGTGCCCAACATTTCACATCTTAAAATTGTGCAGCCTCGCTCCCATATTCATCACATACCACTGGCACGGGGTACCAACGGTGTGTCCGGTGCCCCATAAAAATGTTCTTGGCCGCCCTATCTGGCACGACCCCGTCCTGAGAGAGAGCACCAACTCTCCCCCATCACTAGTAATGCGGGCTCCAAGCTAGTATCGACCTAGGTAATCAATAATGCCCTTTCCCATATAAGGGTAGAGTGATTGCGCATGTAAGGTTGGGACAGTCGACAAATCTTAAATCTAATCCGTCTCTGTAAACAACACTTTTATCAAGCCTCGGTACACTACTTCTCCACCAAGTAGTGACCTAGTTCATCATCATCTCCCAGGGGTATCAGTGGCACCCACTGGGGCTGTTTGCAAGTATGTCAAACCACACTTGTTTCTTTCCATGCATAACCCTGACCCACTTGCGTAGCATCTACTTTAGCATCCTATCTACTCGCACCGGCATAACCCTCATAAGGAGGTAGGGTCATGTACAATGCAAGTATCAACGAGGAAGTAACGGAGGCAACCCATCAAGGTGGTTACCACCTCATCATTATTCCGTTGCAACAATAATATGGTGCTATATGACATGCATAAAAAGGGTTTCATAGACATGGTCAAAGGGCTGCTTGCCTGGTTCATCAGAGTCTTCAAGTCTTCAAATATCTCTGGTCCAACTCCAAGCATTTCGTCTACTTCGTCAACTATCGTCGAAAGCAACCGTAATAAGCAACACAACAAGGCAGAAAATAAAAGTGCTCTAAAAATATTAATTTGACTTTTCTAGGACTTCCCTGGTCATATGAAAAATAACCAGGGTGGTTTCATTAGAATTGGATTAGTGAATATTTCTGAACATTTCAATATGATGGAATCAAGGGGTTTATGGATTTGCAAGAAGTGTACAGAAATATATTTTTGAAAGATGAGCAAAGGCACCCATTTAGCAAATCATGATTTTAGAAGCATCTAGGAGTTGGTTTCACTGGATTTGGAGTTCAATTGAATTTCCTATGAATTTGCAAAGTTGACAAATATGAAGAAATGGCTCATTATTTTATGTGGAAAAATGTTCATAAGCTAAGTTATGAACTTAGGAGCATCTAGGAATTTGAATCATGGCATTTGGATCAAATTTGAGCCCTCTGTGATTTTCTAAAGTTTATGACAGCAATGGAAAAATGGTATTTGATAATTATTTGTGAAAGAAATATTTCTGGAAAAATGTGCAAATAGCACCTTGAGATAGGGCATGAATTTTGAATCTACTAGAAATTTGAATCATCAAATTTGGAGTTAATTTGAATTATTTATGGATTTATGAAGTTGACTGGAAAAAGAAAAAGGAAATAAGGCTTTAACCTTATCCTGCGCACGGGCGACAGATAGACCGTGGGCCGGCCCAGTGGCTCGGCTGCGCGGGCAGATGTGGTGATGTCCAAGGCGGCTTCCCAGGGGTGCGCCTTCGTTTAGGGGAGGCGGCAGCCGAAGCCGTTTCCACTTAAACGGTCGGGCCCGCCTGCTGGGTTGCGGACGCGCGGGGCCCAGCAGCAGGCCGTCTTCAACCTCCCGCGCGCGCTCCGGCCGTGGGGAGGACCAGCTCCCGCCGGCGATTGCCGGCGCTACAGAGCATCTCCGGCGACGCTCTGCTCACCGGCGTGCTTAGGAGGCCACACCGCACCCATCCATGTGCTTCACGGATGCCGGGGAGGGCCGTAGCGGCGTTGGCCTGGATGGTCGCGGAGGAGGCTGTCGGCGAGGTTTGGCACAGCGAGGCAGGCATAGGGAGGAGGAAATGGAGTGTGGGGCGAGTCGGCGGTGGTGGTGAGGGGGCTCTGGAGTGGCTAGGGAGAGAAGAGAGGCTCGGGATAGCCCGAATTTAGCACAGGGCCGGCGGCGGTTCTCCGTCCATGGGGGGATATGGAGGGCGCGAGGAGGGAAGTGGGTCAGTCTAGGGGGTGCACGGGAGGGAGAGAAAGCCAAAGGAGTAGGGGGGGCTCGGGGGTGGCTTTAAATAGAAGGGGGCGAGGTGCACCGTGGACGGGTGCGCCGGTGAGGTCGATGCCGTTGCTAGGGGTCACGGGGGCTCGCGTGTGCGTGTCCGGGGTGTTTGTAGAGATGGTCTACGGCCAGGGGAAGGGAGAGCAAGAGCGGGGAGAGCTCCGGGTGGAGCCATGAGCTCGCACGCGCATTGGCGCGCTCGGGCGGCTCTGGGCACGCGTGGCATGGGCAGGACAGAGAGGGGAAGGATGGGGCCAGCATGGTGGCGTGTTGCGGACGTAGAGGCACCTCGACTGGCGCAAGGGGGAGGCTCGAGGTGGTCGGGGGACGCGGCGTCAACGGTCGGGAGCACACTAACGTGCTCAAGAGCGCACAAATGGCCGGCACCCGCGGCTTTTTCTCGCGTCCTCACGCGCCCACTTGTGTCTGGCAGCTGCAAGGGGGAGTAAACAATGTGGCAATGGCATTGGATACCCTGGGAATCCACTTGAGGGGAGAGGGAGTTGAGAGAGAGTGGAAATGCTGTTGCCCAGAGAAGAAAAGTGGATCCCTGCCCCCCTTCATCATTGCCTCTCGGGCAGGGAAGCACACCAGAGGTAGAGGGGAACTAGTAGGGGTGGTGGTAAAAAGTAGAACTCATGGAGATTAGTGGAAGTGGTCAAATTGGTGTTTTTAGAAAAATGGCAGAAGGTGTTTGTTGTTGATTTGGGAAAGAAGATGAACTCCTCTTGTCATAAGGCTTGACAGGGCCAAATGGCATGAGAAAACAAGTGGTTCCACCAAGATTGAGTCCATTTGGGAAAAGTTGCCAATGCAACTTTTGTAAACCCTAGAAATCAAAAGAAATGGACTTTTCAAGATTTAGTCATGCAAAGCTATTCTCCTTGATGCACAACTTAGTGTAGTGTCATCATTTGAGGTTCTGAACATGTCCACAAAAGTTGAGATCAAAAGGAGAAAGTTGCCAATGTAAAGTTGTTCAAATTTGGTTCTGGACAGAGAGGGTTTTGGGGCACTTTGATCAAGATAACATTCTCTCCAACTTGTGCCATTCGGTCTAGATGCATTATTACACCATTTGAGCATGTGCACCAAGTTTGAGAGCATTTGGACATGTTTGACAGTGCAAAGTTGGTCAAACTTGAAAAAGGACAGAAGTGGTTTTGAGAGGATTTCATGGGGTTATACTATTCTCCATGACATGAGACTTGGCAGGATCATCAAGCATGTCATATGTGACATGATAGAGTTTTCTTGGAATTTTTGGGGAATATTTCCTTTGTAAATATTTCAGAAGCTTGAAATATCCAGAAAGGGTTTTTGAGGGATTTGACAAATATTTTGAACATGACCATGTGTTGAAACTCTTATATATGGACAATATATGTCCACTGAGTTTCCCTAGGTTTTTCCCAAATATTTTTAAAGCATTACAATAATTTTAAACTATTAAAGACCATTTCCGGACTTAAGAAAAAGCCTTTAAATAAAATAGGAAAATAACTTTTAAAATTATATTTTGTGGTTTCTGGGTGTCCTATATCTAATAGGAGTCAAATATATTTTTGGAAAGATTTTTACTGCCCTTAATTAAGTACTTGCAGTGCAAATCTCAATTCAGGGGTTTTTGGAAAACTAATTTTTGAAAATACTATTTGTCCAAATTATTTTAGTAAGAAATTATTTTTATGTTCTATACACATGGCATGATCATTGGGCAAGGATTTGGATCAAGGGGAAGGAGTATAAGAGTTGGAGAATTTATTTGATTTTCAGAGCACTTGCAAACAACAGTCAAACATTCAATCAAAGCAAAGACAAAACACTCAAAAGTTTTTGTCAAACCACATTTTATCATGATTTATTAGCTTAAGTGTTGTGGCATGAAAATCAGGGTGTGACATGATCCTAGTGGAATATATATGCCGATTAAGTCTACATGGTTCGGAGTAAATTGGATTTAGATGGATAATCTCGATGATGATACCATGTTTCTCGGTGGACGATAAACTAGGAGATTGGATTAAGTGTCGGGGTTGATTTAAGGATCTGTATAAGCTTGACATAGGAGTTTATCAGATCACCGTAATGGAAATTGGTGGACTGACTATAGTAAGGATAGTCCTTTCAAAGATTTGGGAGTTATAGGGACTTTAGAAGCTCATGTGGGACACCATAGATATTGGATTCGCAGAACTAGTGGATCATGTAGTGATTGGTGTAGTTAATGGGCCATTGGAGTTGATACATAGGAAGGAAACATGATCTTGGATTGGAATACGACGTGTTTCCTTAGGATAGAGATGCACTATCTTGGACCTTGGAAGAATAAGCCGAGTACTTGGATTGTGATTTTTAGTTCAGGCCTAGTAGCTTGTATGGACTTTACACGAGGATAACCATACGTATGGGTTTGTGGATAGTTGACATGTATGATTTTGTTGGACCTCCTCTTGGGAGTCATGAGGATATGAATAACATGAGTGATGATTGAAGTTGACCTATACGGGATGATGCTTTCGATGGTATAAGGTGATTTGCTTGGAGGACTAGATAGAACTATTGGCATCTCAGCAACTGTGCTCAAGGATAAGATGATAAACATTCACTCACACACTAGAATCCTTGAAACCCTTAAGCCTTACCAAGACGCAACATGTTCGGATCATAACTTTGGGCCTTGACTCTAGGTCAAGAAGATCTTGGCCAATACTCAACCGAGACCACCACCAACACCCCAGCCTACCTTTACCTTATGTACCCCATAGACTTCATGGAGTACTTGGACAAGTTGGTTTTCATTTTTATTTGGTGACCTACTTGTCTACCCGAAGACGGAAGAAGAGCCGTTCACTTGGTTAGAGAACATTGGAGACCGCCATGTCAAGGAGCAAGAACTATACCAACCACCGTCATCAAGAAGTAAACTTCCGCATCGAAGACCATGTGTATCTGCAAGCCACTCCTCTCAAAGGAACCAAGCAGTTCCATGTCAAAGGAAAGCTCACACCAAGCTTTATCGACCCCTCCGGGATTGCTACACGACGAAGATAAGACGGCTACCAGCTAGAGTTGACACCAGAGTTACCCGATGTGCACAACATTTCCACGCGTCACAACTCCAGAAAAATTTCCAACTTCCTAACTAGCCCGATCTCTACAAGCGCATCGATCACCGAGCCATAGACCTCCAGCCCGACCTGACCTACGCGAGAGACCCATTTGCAACCTAGATCAAGTGGAACGTTGTACACGAAGCCGCACCATCAAGTACTTCAAGGATCAATGGAGCACCACACGGAAGCAGAAGCGGTATGAGGACGTGAAGACTACCCGAGATCTAAGTTTCTGTATTCCTTTCCGTGCCTAGTTTGGAAATCTCGGGGACGAGATTCTTGTAAGGGGGTAGGTCTGTCACACCCTGATTTTCATGCCACAACACTTAAGCTAAGAAATCATGATAAAATGTGGTTTGAAAAAAACATTTGAGTGTTTTGGTCTTTGCTTTGATTGGATTTTGTCTGCTGTTTACAAGTGCTCTAAAAATAAAATAAATCCTCCAACTCTTATAATCCTTCTCCTTGATCCAAAACTCTGCCCAATGATCATGCCATGTGTATAGGACAGAATAGCATTTTCTTACAAAAATAATCTGGCCAAAAAGTATTTTCTAAATTAGGTTTTCCAAAATCCCTAAATTGAGACTTGAACTACAAGTATTTAAATTAGGGCATGAAAAATCTTTCAAAAATTATATTTGACTCCTATTAGATATAGGACTCTCAGAAACCACAAAAATATTATTATAAAAGTTGTTTTACTATTTTATTTAAAGGCTTTTTCTTAAGGACAGAAATGGTATTTAATAGGCTAAAATTATTTTAATGTTTCAAAAATACTTAAGAAAATTTAGGGGGACTCAGTGGACATATATAGTCCATATATATGAGTCTCTACACATGGTCATGACCAAAATATTGGTCAAATCCCTGAAAAACCCTTTGTGGATATTTCAAGCTTTTGAAATATTTACGAAGGAAGTATTCTCCATTAAATCCAAAAAACTGCCACCATGTCAGAAATGTCCTACTTGATGATCTTAACAAGTCTCTTGTCATCGAGAATAGTAACCCCATCAAACCTTCTAAAAATAATTTCGGTCCTTTTCCAAGTTTGAACAATTTTGCACTACCAAACATGTCCAAATGTTCTCAAACTTGGTACACATGCTAATATGGACTAAGAATGAATCTGGACCAAATGGCACAAGTTGGAGAACAAGTTAATTTGGTCAAAGCTTGTCAAAACCATCTCTGTCCAGAACCAAATTTGACAACTCTGCATTGACAATTGTGTCATTCAGATCCCAAATTTTGTGGGCATGCTCTAATTCCCAAATTATGACACTACGCCAAGTGGTGCATCAAGGAGAATAGATTTGCATGACCAAATCTTGGAAAACCCATTTCTGTTGATTTCTAGGATTTTCAAAAGTTGCATTGGCTACTTTCTCCATTTGGTCCCAAATTTTGTTGACACTACTATTATATTATGCCACTCACTTCTGTTAATTATCATGTCAATTGGAATACATTTGCTTGACAAAAACAATATCAAACATCTTCTTCCATTTTGCCAAAGCCACCATTTGGACCACTTCCACCAATCTCCTTTAGCTCAAATTTTTACCAGAGTCTCCCCTAGTCACCCTCTACCTCAAGCAACTCCCTATCCTCCTCAGCTCAATGATTGAAGGGGGTAAAACCCCATTTTTCTCTTCTGGACAGCACATTTCTCCCTCTCTCTCTCTCAACCCCACCTCTCTCCCAGTGGTTCACCAGGGCATCCAAGGATTTACCCTCCTTATTTACCCTCCCCTAGAACTCCTAGACACAAAACAACATGCTCATGGCACTTAAACAATGCTAGTGCACGCAGAGCTCGCGCTCTGGAGCACGCTACAGTGCTCTCCCGCACTGTAGCTCACCCATGACGAGGGCATGCGACAATCTTGGGCGTCGGGAAGATGTCTCCTGAGGTGGCCTCGACGTCCGGGACACGCCTCGCTGTGAGGCCCCTCCTCCCTTGCCCTCCTTCTCCCTCCGCCAGCTCGCCCAAGCGCGTCCGTGGACGTTCCTAAAGGTGCACCGGTGCCTCCCCTATATAGAGCCACCCCCGAGCTCCCTCCCACCTTTGCTGATCCTCCTCTCTCCCGTGCACCTCTCGGACACCCCCTCTCCCCCCTCGTGCCCTCCTGCCCTCTCCATGGCCGCCATGTTCGTCGTCGGGCTCCACCTGGCTCCAGCGAACCAGAGCCTCTCCCCCTCTCCTTCGACCTCCAGGAGAACCGCCTGAGGGAGAAGGATCTCCCCCGATCCTCGCTGCCTCTTCCCGTTTCCTGCGGTGCCGACGCCACCACCGCCTGATGGGACTGTCCGCCATGGCCGGGGTCGGATGCACCTCGGCCGTCCCCTGCCATCCCCGAGGGCTCCCCCTGGCACGCCGCTCTTCGGCGACCCCTCCGGTGGCCTCAGCTTGGCCGGAGGTGGCCTATGCCGCCAGGGGCGAGCACCGGCTACGCGCGGCCAGGGCCTCCCCTCCCCTCTTTTGCCGGAGCGGGAGGAGGAAGATAACCCTGCGGGAGGCCCCCGCAGGTCAGTGACCCCGCCAGCGGGCCCTGGCGTTTAAGTGGAGACGCACAGCGACCTCCCCCGCTTCCCCGCAGCGAACATGCCCCGCGGTGAACATGTCTCCGACGTGGACCCTGAGCGTGTGCGGCTGAGCCGCTAGGCTGGCCCAGTTGCACCTCGGCGCTAAACCCGCCCAGTGCACGCTGCCACCACTGGATTTTGGCCCGTCAAGTATTTTCCTTTCCTTTTTCTTTTTCAGCAGATTCAAAATTTTCCAGTGGGCTCATTTCAAATCCAAATTCGATGATTCAAATGTCTAGTAGTTCATAAAATCATAAACTATCTCATGGTGCAATTTGCACATATTTCCAGGAATATTCCGTTCACACATATTTATCAAATCCCTTTTTTACAATTTCTGTGACAAACTTTAGAAAATCACAAAGAGCTCAAAATTGATCCAAATTCCATGATTCGAATTCAAGATACTTCTAAGTTCATTACTTAGTTTATGAACATTTTTCCTAAAACTTTATGTGCTACATCAAATAATGGTCTATTTCTTCATGTATAGCCAACTTTGCAAATCCCTAGGGAAATCATTACAACTACAAATCCAGTGAAACCAACTCCTAGGTGCTTATAAAATCATTCCTTGTTAAATGGGTGCTATTTCTCATTTTCAAAAATATGTTTCTGTACACTTCTTGCAAATCCATAAATCCCTTGGATACATCATATTGAAATGTTCAAAAATATCCGTTGATCCAATTCCAATGAAACCACTTTGGTCATTTTTCATATGACCAAAGGTATCCTAGAAAAGTCAAATTTATAGTTTTAGAGCAATTTTATTTTCTGCCTTTTGTGTTGCTTATTGTGATTGCTTTCGACGATAGTTGATGAAGTAGACGAAGTACTCGGAGTTGGACCAGAGATATTTGAAGACCTCGAAGACTTTGTTGTGCCAAGCAAGCAGCCCTTTGACCATGCCTATGAAACCCTTTTTATGCATGTCATATAACACTTTATTATTGTTGCATCGGAATCATGATGAGATGGTAACCACTTTGGTGGGTTTCCTTCGTTACTTTCTTGTTGATACTTGCATTGTGCATGACCCTACCTTCCTATGGGGGTTATGCCCGTGGGAGTAGATAGGATGCTAAAGTAGTTGTTACGCAAAAAGGGACGGGTGTATGCAGGTGTTGGAGACAAAAATATTTTCAAAGACCTTTTGAAAACCTCGTCGGGTGCAATAATGCCCGAGGGAGATGTTGAGCTAAGTAACCACTTGATGACGAAGTGGTGTACCGAGAAAAGTGAGTGTGTTATTTTCGCACCCCTTTAGTACCGGATCGTGGCTCCAACCAGTACTAAAGGGAGGAGGTCTTTAGTACCGGTTGGAGTCACGACCCGGTACTAAAGGGGGTCGCTTCCCACCGCTGGGCCTGGCAAAAGTTGACCTTTAGTAACGGTTAGTGGCTCCAACCGGTACTAAAGGTGATTCCTATATTACAAAAAATTTGCAGTTTCATCTCCACTTCTTCTCCTCTGCTTCGACATCGCCGCCGCCCCCGTCCCGCGCCGTCACCCATCACCGTCCCCGTCGCCATCCCCGCCGCGCGCCGTCGCTATCCCCGTCGCCGCCGCCGCCGTCCCCGTTGACGCCCCGGCCCCTCCTCGCCGTCCCCGTCGTCACCGTCTCGCCGCCACCCCGTATGCCGCTGCCCCATCGTCATGGCCGCCCCCCGTCGCCGCCGCCGTCACCTCTCCGCGCCCCGGCTTGTCGCCCCGCTGTGAGAACCACGGCCGTCATGGCCGGCCGCCTCCAAGTCCGCACACACACACACTTAGATGTTTTTCTTTTTTTAGTTTTTAGTTTTTTCTGTTTTTCTGTTTTTGATACAAAGGTTTTAGATGAATTAATTAATTAGATTATAATGTCAAATGTTAGATGAATTAACTAGATATATTAATGGTAGATGAATTATTATTTTATACTTTTAGTTCGATGAATTAGATATATTAATTAATGTTAGATGAATTAGTTTTTTATACTTTTGTCAAAATGTTAGATGAATTAGCTAGCTAGATATATATATTAATGTTAGATGAATTAGCTAGAATTTGCATATAGAATTTAAAAAATGATATATTTGGATATAGAATTTGTATATAAGAAATCACAATCCAATCATTTAAAAATGTTATGTTTGCATATAGTATTTGTTCTCGACGATGCCCGGCCCACATCCTCGCCGTCGACCCGTTCGCGACGACGTCCGGCTTCAGAGGACCCATGTCCGGGACTGGGCTCCGCCGGGCTGGCACTAGGAGGTGCTACCTTCACGGGCGCGCCGCTTGGAGAGGAACCAGGCCGCGGGGCCCGTCGTCGACCCTGAGCTCCTTTGGTGGCGTTCACGTGGGCCACTTTTGGTGCGGAGGGAGCCGGCCCCACCGGAGGTGGTGCGTCGCCGTGTTAGGGAGGAGGAGGAGCACGTCAGTCGTTACATGGCTGCTATGGACGTCAGGTTCTCCAATACCTGGTAGGTTGTTCGGGATCTCACCCGAGCTATGATCCTGTGATGGTTCCTTCTCTTGGGGTGTCCACCGCCCGCGCCTCAGGAACCGCGAGTGAACTAGATTATTCTGTAGTATTCGATCTTTATTAGCTAGCTAGCTGGTGATGTATTCGATATATAATATTCGAGACGATGTATCCGAGATTATATATATTATTCGAGACGATGTATTCAAGATTATATATATATTATTTGATAATATTTGAGACGATGTATTCGAGATTTTATTCGATGATGCATATTATGTACTATGATTCAGTTTTTCCTTATTGATCGATGCATGCATTGTAATTTGAATACTAAATTGTTTTATATTTCTTCTGTATTAGTTAAATAAAAGCTATGGTGGACAATACCGGCAGACAAGGAGAAGAGGCCCTGTTCGAGATTATACGCTCCCCTGGCTGGCCAGATGATCAGAATGAAGAAGATGACGGCTCCCAATATTTAAACAATGTCGGGGAGGGTGATATGATATTCGATTGTGACGACCGAATTGAGGAAGTCCAGAACTATGATTATGATGACGAAGAAAATGTTGATCTTGAAATAAGAGAGATCGGTGAGGTATATTTATATAAGCATGCATCTGGTGATCATCACATGTTTTAAATGATTTGAAGATATATTAACGAATTGATATTTCTTCTTTCAGCCCTCCGAATCGAGCAAATCTTCTATAGGCAGCAGGACAATGCGAGGCCCGGCCAAAAAGTTGAAGCAGGGCATAAAGTACAATATCGAAGCCATCAAAACTGATGGCGAACCACTCGCGCCTAAGAACATTGTGAACAAGTTTGTTCGTCAGTGCGGAGTTCTTGTGAAGGACCAACTCCCGATCTCCATGCAAGAATGGAAAAAGCTAGCAAAGCAACGTCCAGATCTTACTTGGGTCGACGACAGAGCAAAAGATCTGCTTTGGGAATCTCTCATGGAACATTTCGCCCTACTAGATCATTTCCCATATGCAGATGTGCAGAAAGTGAAGGCCGCTGCTCTTAGGAAGACGGCAGTTGCATTCAACAACCACAAGATAACTATATGGGCCAACTACGTCAAAGGAGGAAAGAAGACTCCATAATTCACAGGAACACTGGAGAAGTAAAGAAATCACTGGCCCGATTACGTGAAATTCAAGGAATCGGTATTATCTAAGGAACAGTCGAGAGTAAACAAGGCCAATGCCGCAAAAAGGAGCAGTTCCATCAGCTGGAGCCAGGTGGCTACGTAGTGGCAATGCGTAAGTGGGATAAGTCTGAGCAAGAGATGGTGGATGCAGCGGTCATTCCAGTTACATTGAGCTGGGCCCCCAGGTGCATGACTTGGTTCTATGTGCATGGGGGGCGTTGGACCCGAAGACAGACAAGGTTTTGAAGAAGGCAAGTCTTAAAGGAGACGAGGACAAGTTACTTGTTGCAATAGAAGAGACTCGAACGGGTGTGTTCATGCCCAACAGAGAGAACGACGAGCTTACGCGTGCCCTGGGAAATCCTGAACACCCGGGAAGAACACGAGGCAAAGGCGTTGTTCTGTTGTATGAGGGGTTTGCGGACTGGAACACTGACTACAGAAGCTATGCGAGAAGGAAGATGGAGGAGGAGAAGAAGAGGAAGCTAGAGGAGGAGCAGAGGAAGCAGGAAGCAGAACGCCTTAAAGGCCTAGAATCAAAGCACGTGGAGTTGGCACTCCAATTCCAGCGACAGCAGCAGCAGATCGACTCACTTAGCCAAGAAAGGGGGTTTCAGCAGCGGCAGCAGCTAGCGGATGGTCCAGCATTGGATAGCACCGTCCCATCCATGCCGAGAAGCAGCGTGGGTTCCGCCCCGGGCGAGGCACAGATGCTGGATAGATACCCTGTGGATGACATGATGGAGAGCGCTAATTGTGAGCTACACTTCAAAATGAAGAACATATCCATGAAGGTGGCGGACGCCCTTTCTTATACAAATCCCCCCGAAGCAACCTTCCATTGCAACCCGATTCCAGCTGGCTATGCTCGTGTCATGGTTGATGAACTGGTGGACCAATATTCGGGGCTAGAGCTTGACATTCCTGGACGTGATGAGGAGCACACACTGGGAGAGGCCATACATCGTATCATCCTATAGAGGAAGGATTGCATCATCTTTCCAATGCCACCGACACCGCATCAACCGACTCCTCCTCGAAGTCCGCCACCGCGTCAGTAGACTCCCACTCCTCCAAGTCATCAGCCACCACCTCAGCACAGTCATGCTCCTTCAAGTCTGCCAACGCGTCAGTCCACTCCTCCTCCTCCAAGTCCGGCACCGCGTCAGGCCACTCCTCCTGCTCCAAGTCCGGCACCGCGTCAGCCCACTCCTCCTCCTCCAACTCAGCCACGTCAGCCGTCTTCGCCGCCTCAGCAATAGCGGAAGAGAGCCGCCGCAGCTATGGTGTGTAGCGGTACAAGTTCAGGTAGTACATGAGGTACGGGCGGAGGCAAGCGATTTCAATATGGTCCAAGCCTCACGCCTCTTCGGATGAGGCCTTACGACATGATCGACGAGCAAAACGAAGCCGCGGTGAAGGCCCAAGTGGACGCCCATTTTGGACCAAAACCGCCACTACCGCCAAAGGAGAAAATGCCTGAGGATGTCGTTGACCACTTTATTCGTATTGCTAAAAAACCACCTCCCAAGCATGTTGACTCAGACTATGAGCGCCAAATCATAAAGGCACATCAAGCACGACAGCAAAAGAAGTCGAGCTCAAGCTCGAGCCAAACAGCTGCCAAAAAAGCGGGAAAACTGTCCCCCGGCTGGGAGAATAGGCAGTGCAATCGACCCCCCCCCCCCCCCGCTCATTGTACCAACACATGCGACTACCGGCGCTGATCAGCTGGTAATAACCGACGAGCATAGAAGGCAGGCTGAAGAGCTTGGTATCACTGTTGGTCAACTCCTAGAGATCGAGCCCATGGAACGTTTAGAGAGGAGGACACAAAATGGAAATATGTCCGTGACAAACCTTTGGTCAAGCCTGAGGAGGTCAAGAATCACTCAACGAGAATGTATGAATTGCATCAACAGTACGTGGAAATTTCCAAGACTACCAATCGAGAGTCCCTCATGGTGAAAGTTAAGAAAGAGCATTACTTCCATGAGTTAGCTCTGTCCGTTGAGTATACAGAACTATTTCAGTTATTCAATCAAGATGCACTCGACAAATCTATCGTCGGTTGCTATTGTTTGTAAGTGATTTCTTTTTGTAATTTAAGTCTCAAGCTAGCTGTAGTGCTCTCGTTGATCATTACCTGTATTTATCCTCACTATATTCTTTTCTGTGGTATTATGCAGGATGAAGATGTATGAAATGAAAAAAGCTGGACGCTATGGCATTGGGTTCATTGACCCAAATACCATTAATGAAGAGACATGGACATATGCATGGTATAAAATAGAAATAGAGAAAAACATGCTAGAGTTCTTGAAGCGCCTCAATAGCAATCCAGATATACTACTTCCTTACAACTTCTGGTGAGTCACACTGTCTTCTACTACAAATTCTATTTTTGCTTACTAGCTACTCCCTCCGTCCCATAATATAAGAGCGTTTTTGACACTACACTAGTGTAAAAAACGCTCTTATATTATGGGACGAAGGGAGTAGATGTTAATAAGTGTATAGGGTTTAGGGTAGTTGATGAGTGTTATGCACATGCTCGCTTAATTTATACATGCAAACATATGCGCATGCAGTTACCACTGGATCTTGTTAATCATTAAAGTTGGAGAAGGAACAATTGAAGTACTGGGCTCACTACTTAAAGAACCTATTGACTACTCAATCGTGAAGGGGATAGTCGACGCGTAATTTCAATCATTATTGAACTATATGCCGGCCTCTTTAGTTCGTCATTTCCTGATATCAACTAATTAATTACTCCTTTATTCATTTTCTTTGCCGGCGGGCAGGGCTTGGCAAAAGTTCATCAAAACGGTTCCAGGCGAATGGAAACCAAAGCTGCATTGGTTTCGACCCAAGGTAAGTAATTGAGTATAGTACTAGCTAGCCACAATCTCTCTAATTCTAGTTTCAATGCCATTAATTATCATGCTTGATTAATTATTATCTGATTGAATTCTATTCTCGTAAAGGCCATGAAGCAGGCACTGGGGACTGATTTATGTGCATACTACATTTGTGAGAACATTCGCCTGATGGCGTCCGAAAGGACCAAATCTGATAGACAGCTATGGGTACATTTGCCAGAACACTATTCACAGTTTTTACATCATTATCGATATCTAATCACACAATGACTAATACATGCATATTCATCTCCTTCTTAAAAGTTCAATGAGGTGCGGTATAAGCTCCTACCAACGGATCGCGTACGAGCAATTCAAGAGGAAATAACGGGATTTTTGCTCGACCAGGTCATAGATCCCAAAGGGGAATACCATTACCCGCTACCGCAGTAATGCCTCCATATGTAGGAATGGTGGTGCGAGACATTCGCTGATATATATAGGAATGATCGGTGCCTCCATATGTAGGAATGATCGGTGCCTCCATATGTAGGAATGATCGGTTCTACGAGAAATTCTATTTATATATATGCATAACATGTACAATTTGTAGTATCGTAAAATACGAGCAAATGAAAAAGAATTAGATGGAAAACACAAAATTAAAGGAAAAATAAATCATGAACCCAAAACCCCCCCAACATTTTAGTACCGGTTGGTGTTACAAACCGGTACTAACGGTCTCCCTGCCCCCGGCACTGGCTCGTGCCACGTGGTGGCCCTTTAGTGGCGGTTCGTGCTGAAGCGGTACTAAAGGGGGGACCTTTAGTCCCCACCCTTTAGTGCCGGTTACAGAACCGACACTAAAGGGCCTTATGAACCGGTGCTATATCCCGGTTCTGCACTAGTGTTAGCATTCATCTTGGCGTGGATGCGTCTCGGCAAGATTTTCCTTGGTAGTTTTTGACGCAGCCACTCATTCTGCGAGCAGGCACGAAACATAACGAGGGTGCAGATAGAGAACCTAGAAGGTGCCATTACACGAAGGATTTTCTCATACAAACACTTCGGTACCCAAGGGATAATCAAATGTGGAATCTTAAATTCATAAGGGAGTAATGACTGCATGGACTTAGCTTTTGTCCTCTTTTCCTCCCATTCCTTTCAGCTGCGAATGCTTGTGTGTACGCATGCTTCGGGAAGAACGGAGGCCTTGCGCATATCTCTGGTTCTCGGCAGGGGCTGATAAATGACCACATGTATCTTGCGGGTGGCAGGACGCGGTGCAAGGTTGTGACACCCTGGTTTTTGCCATCTTGATTTTCCTTTGCCTTTTTGCTTTTATTTGGATTTTGAGTTAATTCATTTGGACTTAGCAGTTGGGCATTATTTTGATTTTCACCCAAGTGACTTCCCTCACCTCTCACAACCTCTCTTGACCTCTCATTCATCATCACATTGCTTTGGAAAAAAATCTTCTAAGGAAAATATCCATTTTCACCCTTCACCCTGAAAATGGAATATTTTCACCTTCACTCCAAAGCAACCCCTCTGTTTCTTGCCCGCAAAAATCTGAGAAAATTCACACACACCCTTTGGATAGTGCCTCATCACCCTATGCAAAAATATCATGTGGTCATGTGGCCCAATTTTGCTAGGCAAATTCATTTGCATTCTCGTCAGAAAATGCAGTTTGTACAACAAGTGCATTATTCCTTGATCTTTTGGAGCTGAATTTTCTTGAGCATCATTACCTTAGTAACCTAACAATAAACCTCAAAGCTCAGCTCCTAACTCTTCCTTGTTTGATCAGAAATTTGGCCACAAGTTTCTATCCAGAAACTTTCATTAAGTGCTGTGATCAACTCACTCATGTTGGTAGTTTGCTTACTCCTTTCCTAGCCTAAACACTCCACGGCCGACACCCTTGACAAGGTTTGGAATCACGTTGACACAGTACGTGTCACGAGAAACCACGGCCACCTATGGGACTAGGAGGCCCCTTGCTAGTTCGGCAGGGGGGACGTCGCATTGCGCAAAGAGCAGACCAGCGTGGGGCAGCACGAAAGAGATCACACGGGCAGTTTTACCCAGGTTCGGGCCGCTGCGAGGCGTAAAACACTACTCGTGCTTTGGTGGATTGATGGTGGAAAGGTGGTGGTCGAGCGTAGTACACTTGCCTGGCAAGGGTTGCCTCAGGGCGGAAGTGGCTATGCGCATACGGGGGTGTGAGTTATCCAACCTTCTAACCCTTTCTTCGGTTGCCATGGGCCTCCTTTTATAGATCAAGGGGTTACCACAATGGCAAAGTAGTCATTACACACTTATGAGATAGCAACAGTGCTATCATACCTAACTCTGCGGGCTGACAGGGCGCATTAAATGCACATCTCAATGTCACATCAGTGGTTGCCTGGCAAGGTTTGTCGGGCTATCTTGCCAGCTCCGTGCCTGCTCGCTTGAGATGTCGTAGGACGGATGTCACTTGTGGGTTTTTCCTGTAGGGAGAGGCTGCCATGTGGCGGATGGCTGCCACTTAGTCACTCCGTGGCTTGACACCGCATTGATCGACAATGTGGGTCATGGTGGAGTGGTTGGTGAAGTGGTTTGGCCTCTGCGAGCTCCGGCAGGCCCTGCCGGGACGCCTTGGTTGTCTTCTTCTGGGGGTGGCCCCGCCCCTTGCCTGGCTCACCTGCCCGGCAAGGGAGGCCTTTCTCTTGACGATATCTTGCTTCTCTGGCTTGGTCTTGGTCCATTTGATCTGCTTGGTTGTCCTTTGAATCTCTTGATTTCTTGTACATTGACTTGGGTTGGTGCTTCAATCTTGATCCCGTGCCCGTGCACAGTCAGGGCAACCGACCCAGGGTTTGTTGCACCGACAGAAGCCCCCGGGCCTGCCCCGAACGCGCTGCCGAGCTTCATCGGGATAGGGCCTAGTAAGTGCACAGGCGAGGTTGCTGAAGAGGATGGTCTCTTGAGGTCTTCTTTGCTTCTTCATTAGTTTTGATTCCGGGCCAGTTTCTGGTTTGTCCGCGTGTCGTGCGCAACGGTGTGGAAGAACTTCGATCGTGGCCTGCGGATTCTCCTCGTCCCACGATCACGGGGCAGAAACTGCCATCCCACTTGCCTCCCGTTCCGCACGAACCTGACATGTGTCCTACATGCATTGGGCGTGGTAGGTGGTCGATGCGGAGGGCACGAGGAGGAGTGCCATGGCCAAATACCGAGCGCTGATGGTTGGAGCAGAGGGTCGGCCTTCATTCTTAGAGCCACAGAGGGTGCAGAGAGGCCACATTGGAGGAGCGGGGTGGCCATTTCCTCTATGAGGAGAAAAAACCCCCGCCTCGTCCCCCTATAAAGAGGGGCAGGGCGGCGCCTCTCTGCACACACTCGTTCTTCGTGTTCTCCGCAACCATCCCCTTCTAGCCAAGGTGAGAGGGCAAGGGCGCGGCGTGTCCCGACGACGGCGACGAGGGATTCTTCTCGACAGCTTAATCCTCCTCCTCCGGACCCTGCGGTGGCGGAACCCGCCGCGCGGGGAGGAGGAAGGGGACGAGGTTGAGGTCGCCGTGGCGCTCGAGGAGGAGGAGTGTAGGAGATATGCCCTAGAGGCAATAATAAATGATATTATTTATCTCCGAGTTCATAATTATGTTTATGTTCCATGCTATAACTGCAATGATTCTCGAGTCTGCAATATCCACGAGGCTCGGAGGAAGACTCATATGCACGTGTGGAATAATAAACGGTAAAATGTATTCCTAGTCTGGCCTCTAAGACTAGCTCAAGTGTTGCATGATGGTTATGTTTTCCTGATCATGGGCATGTCTATGTCAGCAACCTTGAGGGCACAATGTTAAGAGAACATTTGTGTTGAATCGACCCGGCATGATGTTATGCTAAGAGATTCATTCGTCACAAGTTAATGGTACATAACACAAAGATGGTTAACGTTTGCATGATTCCTTAGACCATGAGAGTATCGAGTTTCTTCATGCTTGCTTCATGAACTTTGGGGTTTGTTAAACGTCATCCGTAAATGGGTGGCTATTACGGCGGCTTACGAGTTCATGGAAAAGTGTGTCAAGTAACTTGATAGCTCAATATTGGGATTTGCTCCTCCGACGATGGAGAGATATTCTCAGGCCCTCTCGGTATTACGGTATCCATCATCGTCTGGCCAGACACAGTGTGATTTGATCACTGGGATGCCGGAACACGGAAACGAGAAAAGAGAACAAAACCGGTAACGAGGTAACTTGCATGGTGGACAAATTGTTCGTCCATGGGCATGCAATAAATCTCACCTCGGGTGTTTGTGACATATCGCGAAGCAACAGGAATAGCTCACTGCAACTGGAGGTTCACTCGAATATTCATTCGTGTGGGTATAGGGGTCAATATGGGTGTCCACGGCTCCGATGTTGATCATTGATCGGAAGGGGTTCCGGGTCATGTCTATACTTCACCGAACCTATAGGGTCACACGCTTAAGGGTCATCTATCTGCTGAATACTAGACAGGGAGTCTGAGAGAAAATCACCGAAAAAGTTTCGGACACCGAAAAGTTTCGGACAGCGGAAAGGTTCCGCAGAGAGAGGTCACCGGATGAGTTTCGGTGAAACCGAAAAAGTTGTTTCGGGGTATGCCATTAAGTCAAAATGGTTTTGGCACATGCCTGATAATTCTTGGAGGGTGCCAGAATCATTCTGGAAACTTTTTGGAATTTTCAGAAATAAAAACCGAAAATGTTTCGGAGCTGCCGGTACCGCTTTGGCTGTTTTTCGCAGATGAAATTCACTAATCTGAAATTGTTTCAGAATGAATCCGAAATCATTTTAGTGGGTACTGGAATTATTCTAAGACCCATAGAAATATTTTCGGATTTAGTGGACGCAAAAAATTGTCTTCATGAATAGTGAAAACGCATTCTTGTTTGCTTTTCGCAGATGAAAATCACTAAACCGAAATTGTTTCGGAACGCGTTGAAAATTATTTTAGTGGGTACTGGAAATGTTCTGAGCCCACATAAATATTTTCAGTTCGAACGGACGCTGAAAAATGTCGTCATGAATAGTGAAAGTGCTTTTTGCTTGGCTTCTTGGAGAAGCCACCTTGAGGGCCTTTTTGGTATTTCCCCCCTTGGCTTCTTGGAGAAGCCACCCTTGGGCTTGGCCTATAAATAGGGGTGGAGGGGGCTGCCTAAAGGATCATCCCTTCTCACATACAAGTGCCATGCATGATCTGGCTTCTTCTCTCCCTCCCACGAAAAGAGTTTCGTAGAGCCGTAAGGCTGTCTGGGTTCCGGCAGGAACTAGTTCTGGACGGCGAAGCCCTGCCGGATAGATGACACCGTATGTGTGCAACTCTGTAGAGAGATCGTAGTTTCGGTCTTAGTTCGTGAGTGCCTCCCGAAGGGCTGTCCGAGTGACCGTTCGAGTTTCGAAGGTCCTCCCGAAGGGCTGTCCGCGACACCGTCCGGCGGGGGGGGGGGGGGGGGCTGTTCGACCGCCTCCCGGAGGGCTGTCTGGGGAGCAGATGAGGGTATACATCCTCGCGGTTGGGAGGTTGTAAATCCTAGCTGCGGGGATCTGCACCGCCGATCATCATCGACTCTACTGCCCGCTGCGCTACGAGTCGGTAACGGAAAAGATCAAACCATGTATGCAGTCTCCATAGTGGTCCTGGGCTGGTGCGTAGGTCGGAAATTTTTTGTTTTCTGCTGCGTTCCCCTACAGTGGCATCATGAGCCGTGCTATGCGTAGATGCAGGTTTCGATCTAGAATACATGGAGATGTATGGGTATTGCAAAATATAATTAGGTAGTAGATGAGATCTACTGCTGAAAATTATTTATGCGGGTGACAGATGAAATATGTTACCCGACGTTCTTGTTGCTTCCCAAGAATTTGCGTTTGCTCAATCTCGAGACAGCATGGTGGAATTTGACAAAGTTCTGGCAATCCATGATCCTGATTGATCATGGAAGTGCTATCAGTTCTTTGGGTTCTGCCGTAGTCAAAAGAAAGATGAAATTCGCAGATGAAAGGGCATTGCAGATATGATCTGCATGGGGGTCATGCGTATGACGAAGTTTAGTATGGGGCTCGAGATTTAGTTATCTCGTGTTTCATACACCCCAAGATGTTAATCTAGCAACTTGAATAATCATACTTGATGATAAAACGTTGGTAGCTGCGGTTTAAGTCAAAACCTTAGAAGCCACGTAAAATAAAATTTTGCATAAACCGATTAGAGGCGTCTAACTTGGTTTTGTAGGATGTGCATGTGATGTG